>NC_141153.1:101231252-101546252 GCF_053477565.2 Lygodium microphyllum | reverse complement strand
TATATATATATAATGGTGGAAAAAGGTGTCATGAATTTTTAATAATATTGCAAAATGTTTGTCAAATTCGTTTATGATGATTTTTTTTTGAATTTTAAGTGTGTTTAATGGAGGTGTGGATGTTTAAAAAAAAATGATATTCGAGATGCCAAAAGGAATACCCGGACACTCGTGACAGCTGCGTATGCATGAACCAGCACACACCACCTCAATCAGCAAATCCAAACGCGCGTCCTGCGCGTGAACAGCAGCGAAAAGATACTCCCGCGCGAATAACACACATACACTGGCGCGCACACGAACGACTGTCGGGGGAGGGGAGGTGAAGCCAACGGGGATTGGGGGGAAAGCTGGTTAAGGGGGGCGGGTGCGAATGGGTTTGAGAGATGGTTATGGGAGGAATGAGGGGTAGAAAGGGAGGGGGGTTAGTGGTGTGTGAAGGGGGGTTTGGGGGTGTGTGTGTATAGGTGGGAAGGAAGGGGTGTGAGGTGGGAAAGGGGTTTAGTGGGGGGTAGGGTTGAGGACACGTGGCGGAAATGGCATGGAAGGGGGGCCTGACAGGGCAGGCGGCACGTTGACGGCGAGGAGGAGGCCACAGGGGCGTGGCAGGGCCGGCGCGGGCAGGGCGAGGTGTCAGGCGACAGGGCGGGCGGCAGGAGGGGACGGCGCCGCGAAACGGCGAAGGGGGCAGGGCGGCACAGGGCGCGGAGGCAGCGGCGCCCGCGCTTCGTAGACGGCCGCTGCGACTGGCGGCCCGGCCGGAGCATCCCGACACCGGCGGACGAGGGCACGTCGGCAGGGTGGCGTCCACGTGGCGAAGGCGCTGTCACGGGAGACAGGCGGCAACGGCGGGCGTGGGACAAGTTCCGGGCGGCGGTGGCCTGCTGGCGGCGACGGACAGGCGGGCGGCAGGAGGAGGAGGGCAGCACGCGTCGTGGAGGAGGGAGAGGAAGAGAAGAGCAGGGCAGGCGGGAGGAGGAGAGAAGGGAAGAGAGAAGGAGGAGGGAAGGAGGAGGGAAGGAGGTAGAGAGAAGGAGAGGGAGGGTGGGACGCAGGAAGAGGGAGAGGAGAGAGAGGGAGGGAGACAGTTGGAGTGGAAGGGGGGGTCAGGGAGAGAGAAGGGTGGGGAGGGGTGAAAGGGTGTGGTGGGGTGGGTAGGGGGGTGCCCAAGGGGAAGGGTAGGGGGAGGGGTGGGTAGGGTATAGGGGGGGGTGCCCAAGGGGAAGAGGGAAAGATTAATGGGCAGGCGCCCATGCAAGGGGCGTACCCCCTCGTCCCGCGCGCGTACGCGGGGCAAGGGTAAAAAAAAATTTGCCATGACAGGATTGAATGGGCGCCGGAACGTCGCGACGGGGAACGTGGAGGCAATCGAGGCGCGTTAAGATGCGTAAAAGTGAAAATGAACGCGTTCACGCGCGGGACGGCGTGCGTAAATACACAGAAAAAATAAAGAAAACTTAATAACTCGCAATCCGGACGTCAAAACGAAATGGCGTAAAAACAAAAAGTGAGCAGGACAATAGGGGAAAGACAGGAAAACTGTGCAACGGAAGGTCCGGGAGGGATAAAGGGCGGTCACGTGCAAAAAACACAAAAAAAAACCAAAAAACGCAAGTAAAAATTAATATCAGGAGATCCGTGCAGCGGAACAAAGTGCAGGAAAAATGAAAAATGTGCAGAAAGACGTGCTCGACAATCCTATCACATCAAAACATAATTCCGACTGAGATAAGATGCGTTCACGTTGGAAAACCCCAAAAAACAAACCCGAAAATGGGATCGGAAATTAATATCGGACGAACCGTTCGCCAGAATGACATGCAATAAGAAGAAAAAATATCCGCAGGAAGGGGTGGCACAGGATTGTCACGTTAAACCGCAGGTCCGATGGAAGTAGGAGGGGTTCACATGTGAAAAACTCCAAAAATACACCCGAAAACTCACGGAAAAATTAATAAGTAAAAATCCGGAAGTCGAAAGAGGGGGAAGGAAAAAGGAAAAAGGCGGGGAAGACATAGGGAACACGGCGGTCAAAGAAAATTGGAATTCCGATGCAAACAGGGCATGTTCACATGAAAAAATATCAAAAAGACGCACAAAAAAGTCGTAAAAACCTGGAAAATTAATATTGGACAAACCGTGTATCAGAATGACTCGGAGTAAAAAGGAAAAATGTCAGGGAAAAAGTGGTTGGCAGGGCTATGATATCAGGGCACGGTTCCGAAGCAAGAAAAGCGCGTTCATATGGAAAACCGGCTAATTTACGCAAAATACTTCAAAAATTAATAACGCAAAAACCGTGCACCGAAATAGGGGTAGGTAAAAAGGGAAAATGGACAGTTCAAAGGGAGGAATAGGGTTATAAGGTTGGATTTGGTTCGGTGAACGTAGGGTGCATTCACATGACAAGACCTCAAAATCAAGGAATAACAAAAAACTGCAAGGGAAGAGCCCCAAAGGTGGGTGGAACATAACCGGGTGGGTGGGAAGGGACCCCATCAGGGTAACAGTAAGTCATGGCATAGATGCATGAGTAGGGTAAGGCATATGCAGAGGATATGCAATGTAGACGCGCAGGGACGCGTCCCCACACTTAAAACCGTAATGGATAGGGTTAATCGAGCAACAGGGACCTAGGACCACGCCACAGACCATCCACTAACGTCCCCACACTTAAAACATGACCGTAACGAAAAAACCAAAGTGAGAGGGTTAGAAAAACTTGGCCCATGTTGTCAAGAATCAAGGTTGAGTGTCGATGGCACGTCCAGTGTTGTAGTCGGCTTCTGGAGGAGGTACCAAGGCATCTTCGCTGTACACGTCCTTCATAGCATGGACTACGCGGAAGCACCCAGGGAGGTAGCTGATGGAAGGAATCGCAGGAAATTTGTCGATGATGAGGGATACTACACGCCACTCACAGTCACTCAAATGAAATGAAAGAACAGTCACACGCCCCATGACTAATATCACTCGAGGAATAAGGAGTGAAACCCATATCTCGTACCCGGTTGAGGAATCGACAAGGGGGGAATGGTGCAGCAGGAGTATGCCAGGGTGCACAGTTGATGGTGCATTAGTGCGTCCAACCCGTCTGGCATAGGTGCAAGGAGGAAGGCAAGGGAGCCTTAGAATGCAGTGTACAGAACAAGGTGATGTGTCTTGTGATGATGGCAAAGACCCATCCCGTGGGTGCACAGGGAAACGGGAACATACCTGACTCCAAGTGTCGTAACGTCCCTCAATCTCACCTCTCGGTAATTGATTGAAGAAACTCCAGTCACACTCATCCCACCCTCTGTCTCACGCTCTGTTGATAGATACAGGAGGGCAGCCTTTTCCTGAAACCCATTGAGGTAATCCTCACAATCACTTGTGCAAAGGTTGTATGCCTTGTGCGCATTTGATGGTGCAACTGTGCATCCCGCCCTGTGCCAGCATACGGTGCGAGAAGGAAGGCCAGGGAGCCTTATGGTGCAGTGCACAGAAACAAATTGTGCTTTGTGCATTGAGAGGCCCATCCCGTGGGTGCAATACTTCATTCACACTACTCACCTCTCATTTGATTTGAAAGGAAAAGACTGGTCTCTCGCCCCACCCTCTGTCTCACTCTCTGTTGATAGTTACAGAGGGCAACCCATACTCACCTCCCCATCCGGTTAGGATGAAAGCTCACGTCACTCAATTGTTTGTCGATGAAGATCGCATCATCAGTTGTTGAAGAGGCGTAACCAGGGAGGTAGCCCTCAAATCGAATGTTGTATTGGACATGAATATGTCGTCTGCGAGAGGACAGTTAGGCACTTTGCAGAGAGACCCAGGACACAGCGTACCAAGGGAGGTAGCTTCGGAATTGGATCCTGGGGATATCAATTAATGAACCACTTTCTGGACTGCTGGGTGTTGCCACCTTTTCCACAGCCAGCTTCTCGCCCAAGGGTGATTGCCACCTTTTCTTGGAACGAGGCCTGCTATGACAGGGAATTGCTTCCTTTTCTCTCATAACAGATTTTGTTTTTCTTACTTTTTTCCTTTTTTTTCTTTTATTTTCCCCTATTCCCGAGGGTGTTTCCACCTTTTCTCGAAGAATAGGTTGGCATGACAGGGACCTAAGTCCTTTTCTCCCATAACCGATATGTTTTGTTTCTTTTTCTTTTTCTTTTTCTTTCTTTCTTTCCTTTTTTTTTTCTTTTTTTTTCGAATTGAGCAAGGGAATGGTAGAAAGACCATTTGTCAGAACCAACCTCGCCACTGTCGCTGGTGGAAAATAGAGGATAAGAGATCAAGGCTGGAAGGGGGGTTTGAGGGAACAGAGGGTTGCGTCCACTTCATCAGGAGTGACTGAAGAATGGCTATCAGAAGTAGCATCATAAGAAGTACAGTGCCGCGCCAATGAGGGAAAAGATCAAGTGTCCGTAATTGTCAAGATCCCCAAGGAGGGAAGTACTTCTTCAGGCGATATCCATTGATCAGAAAGGGATCATCAGAGGCATCAACGGTCTGTACTTGGACAGAGCCATTAGGGTTGACGGCAAGTACCTTATAGGGGCCTATCCACCGTTGTTGGAGCTTGCCAGGAAACTTGCCAAAGCGTGAATCATAGGCTAGGACCAAATCACCTTCTTCGAACTCCTTGTGCTTGATGAAGCTATCATGGTAAGCCTTGTGTCGAGCTTGCGTGGCTTCCATGCACTGTAGAGCCATCCTACGAATTTCATCCAAACATTCCAGGTGCAGGAGACGGCGTTGCAGTGAATCATCATCCCCCAAACGCTCTTTGATAGCCACTCGCAAAGAGGGTAATTCCAGTTCAACAGGAAAAACAGCTTCTGTACCATACACCAGCTGGAAAGGTGTCTGTCCTGTTGCTGCTTTATGGGAGGTTCTGTAAGCCCAGAGGGCCTCTGTAAGTCGATCATCCCAATCACGATGATGTGCGGCAATTGTTCTTGTCAGAATCGAGCAGAGGATGCGATTGGTGACTTCGACTTGGCAGTTGGCTCTAGGGTAATAAGGAGTGGACTTGCGATGGCGGATCTTATACAACTCTGTCAACTCTTCCATGACTTTGTTGAGGAAATGCGTACCTCTGTCACTTACCAGCTCTAAGGGACTGCCAAAACGGGTGATGATATTCTCATACATGAACAAGGCCACGCTGTTACCATCATCCGCTTTAGGGCTTTAGCTTCACACCACTTTGTGACATAATCCGTACATACGAGGATGTATTGGTTCTGTTTCCTTCTGTTAGGAGGATCGATTGGGCCTACGAAGTCGATGCCCCACTTCTCAAACGGCTTTAAAGGAAGGATAGGTTGCAGTGGCATGGCACTTGTCTTCTGGGTTTCCCCATTCTTTGACAAGCATCACATCTTTTACAGTAATCATAGGAATCCTTGTGGATGGTAGGCCACCAGTAACCTGCTAGCAAAACCTTCCTGGCTATAGCTTCTCCGGCAAAGTGGCCTCCACATGGCTCGTCATGGCAAGCCTTCAGAACAATCCCAATCTCTTCTCCTGCAACACATCTTCTGAGCACTTCATCTTTGCCTTTCTTGTACAGTGCACCACCTAGCAGGGTGTATGGGGCTGATTCTAGCATGAGCTTCTTCCTTTCCCGACTAGAAATACCAGGAGGATACTGTTGGGTTGCCAGCAGATTGGCAATGTCTGCATACCAGGGAGTGACAGTTTCTACCAAGAATAGGGAAGCATCAGGGAGGTCTGGATCATCATGCTCCTCATCTGCAGTTTTTGGGATACGCGACAGATGATCAGCCAGAACATGGGAACGACCAGGCTTAGTAATCACCTCAAAGTCGAACTCCTGGAATAAAAGGAGCCATCTCATCATTCGTCCTTTCACATCTGCTTTGTTCATCAGGAAGGATAGGGCCTCATGATCCACATAAAATTTAAAGTGGGTGGATAGCAGGTAGTGGCGGAACTTCTCTAGGGCAAACACCATTGCCAAGCACTCCAGCTCCGTCACTGTATAGTTCCGTTCCTTATCAGTGACTTTCCGGCTTGCATAATAGATCGGTTGATCCAGCTTCGAGGAGCCCTTCTGGCAAAGGACAGCACCTAAGCCTTCAATTGATGCATCAGTGTGTACATGGAACTCTTTCGTCCAATCAGGAGGTTGCAGAATGGGTGCCTCAATCAGACACTGCTTCAGAGTGTGAAAAGCTTTGTCACATTCTTCCATCCAAGTAAACTCTGCATCTTTCCTCAGAAGCTTGTGCAAGGAGGTTGCCTTTGTTGCGAAATGAGCTATGAACCTTCTGTAGTACCCCACATTGCCTAGGAATCCCCTCAACTGTTTGAGGTTGGTGGGTGCTGTTAGAGCTACAATCTTTTCGATCTTTGCAGGGTCTGTTGATATCCCTTGTGCAGAGACAATGTGGCCCAACAGGACTCCAGAAGAGACCCCGAAGATGCATTTGTCGGGGTTGAGGAAAATCCCATACTCCCGGCATCGGTCAAAGCATTGTTCCAGGTGTCCCCAGTGTTCACGGATCAAACTATAGACACAGAAGTCATCCAAATATACCTCAATAAAATCGTGCAGATGATTTTGAAATGCGGCCATCATGACTCGCTGAAAAGTAGCAGGGGCATTGCAGAGCCCAAATGGCATCACTCGGTAAGCATAGGTCCCCCATTCTGTGGTGAAGGTTGTTTTGGACTGGTCTTCTTCTGCAATCTGCACTTGGTTGTATCCGCTAAATCCATCCAGAAGGGAATAAAGCTCATGTCCTGCCACTGTGTCCAACAGTTGGCCTGTGAAAGGAATAGGAAAGTGATCCTTCTTTGTCTTGGAATTAAGCTTTCGGAAATCAACACATATTCGCAATTTGCCATTCTTCTTGGGTACAACCACAATGGGTGAAACCCATTCACTATTTGCCACCGGATAGATGAACTCGGCTTCCAGAAGCTTCAGCAGCTCCGCTTTCACCAATGTGGAATAATTCGGGTTCATTCGCCTCTGTCGTTGCCGTACTGGCTTGGCATCAGGCTCCAAGTCAATATGATGTTGACATATTGTGGGATCAATCCCCTTTAGGTCTTTGTAAGACCATGCAAACACGTCCAAATTCTCTTTCAACAAGTTGTACAAGGTTGACAACTCCTCTTCTGGGAGACTGCTATCCACCTTCAAGTGGCGTTCAATGCCATCTGCATCCACAAAGGTCAACTGCCTTTCACCTTCTACTTCACGGATGAAGGTTCCACGGACTGCTTCTGGATACAGATCCGACTCCTTCAAGGGAGTGGTGTCCTCTTCTGATGTCCCACTAGAACCAACTTCTTCTTTTGGTGGAGACTTAATTTGCTCCTTGAGATGTTGTAATGGGATTAGAGCCGTTTCGGGTTTGGTTTCAAAACTAATTACCTCTTGGCTTGAAGACTCCTCTTCTGAAGATGACACATCCAGGAACGTCACATAACAGGGACCCTCTGATTCCTGTTGGGTTTGTGAGACTGGGGCTTGTTGGCACGGTGCATCATCATCGTCTTCCTTTGGCAAGGATGGGTGAGAACGGCATGAGCCACTTCTGAAAAACGGCTTGTTCTTCTTAATCCATTCCTTATAAAGGTTTTGCATATGAGAAGATCCATTTACCAGACCAAATGGTACCATCGCCATTCTATCCCACAGCCTGAGCTCGTCTGCTTCTGATGCTTTTGGAACTTCTTCTTCAAATGTATCCTCTTCAGGTGGGATAGATTCTTCTGGCTCACTTTCATAACCTTCTTCGTGCATATCATATTCATCCTCTTCTGTCTCTGTCTCTGCTTCTGCTTCTGTTTCTGTCTTTGTAGGCGCTCTGTAACAGAAAAACAGATTCTCGGTTTCCTCTCCTGCCTCTGTCTCTGTCTCTGCTATGGCCATGTAACACGGAGAGTAGTACATCCATGCTTCTATCTCACTGTCAGAAGTGATTTCAGAAGTCATTCCTGGTTCAGGCAGGAAGTATTCACCCATTGATAATGGCTTTGCATCTTTTGGAAGTCGGCTTACAGTATCCACTGTTAAGGAACGTGCCACTGTTTTCTTGGGAAAGATTTGTTTGACAACATCTTCGTCTGCTGAGGTTCCATCCGTAGCCTCATTAGGGGAGTCAGAAGATAATTCCAAGGAAGTGGATCCATGTCCTTTTTGAGAACCATACAGTTTTAGCACCACTTTGTTGGGCCCTCTACCCAAGGTCAAGGTTCCTTTGAACCAATCCGTCCTTGCTCGGGCTTCAAAAAGCCATGGTCTGCCCAGTAGCAGAGGGTAGGATGTACCATAAGAGTTTGGCTTCACCACCAGATAGGTTAGCCAATAATCCTTTCCAGCCACTGTAGTCTTCACATATGGGAGAATGCCCAAAGGCTTGATCCTACTCTGATCCACCAGTCTGATGAGCCATTAGGTGGGTTGCATACCTTGTAGGCCTAAATCCTCCATTGTCACATCCATCATAATGTTTACTGATGAGCCTCCATCAATCAGTGCATTTGCAATGAAGCAGCCTTCTATCCACGCGCCAGTCTCTGGAGTACCCGGATCTAAAAAGGCGTTAGCTACGTCCACTTCTTTGACAGGCTCTGGAGCCTTGTTGGACTTTGTTGCTATTGAGGGAGCAATCCTTAAACCACGTCTTCTTGTCAGTATACTTTTGAACCTTTTTCGGCAACTGGGAGACAACATCAATAATTGTCGGAATGTGAGGTTTGGTTTAAAGGTATCTAGATCTCTGACTAGATCGTATTCCTTAATAGGATCCACTGGCTTCTCTAACCGGTTAGGGAATGGGGCAATACCCATTTTCATTTTTCCTCTTTCTTCCAACAGAGGCATCATGGGAACTTCTTCTTTCATTTGTGGCACTTCGTCCTCTTTTGTCTCCTGGACCTCTGGTCCTATCTCTGTAATTGTCTCTGTAACTCTCTGTGGCACTGTAGGGCTCTGTACGGCACTGTCAAGCTCTGTTCTGTTCTGTTCTTCTGGTGGAAGATTGAACTTCACTGTTCTGGCAGGAGGGTTATTTTCTTTCTGGACAAGTGGTTCCTTCTGCTTTGCACGAGTGATGGCAGCAACTTCCAATTCCACTAAATTGGAGGTAGGCTCTTGAGCCTTGGCCGGACTATCAGTAGCACTGTTTTTCACTGGGGCTGGGCTTGGACAGTCTTTTGCAGTGTGGCCTTCTCCTTTGCATCGACTGCATAAGGGCTTGTAATCCATTGACCTTCTGGGATTTGGACAATTTGGTGAGATGTATCTCTTTTCTCCACATCTATAACACTCCACTTCTGATCTCTGACCACCGCCAGACTGTCTTCCTATGTAACTTTGAGAGGGAAATCTTCTGGGTCCAAAATTAGGACCAAACTCTCTAGGCTTGGGTCCAATATCCTGTGTTGTCATTTTGGATTCCAACAAGTTGAATCTTGCGTCTTCTTCCTTCCTTCTCCTATCATGCATCTCCTTTAGAGAGCAAATGTCCTCTGTATGGTTCTTCCACAAACAGTAGGAACAGAAGGCCCCAGGAATAGTTGATTTTCGTGTACATTCAGTGGCTAAATGGCCTGCTTGATGACACTTACCACACCAAGTATTTGACCGCATCACATCTCTTCCTGCTCCTACAACGTTGGATATGCTAGCAGTATTCACTTTCAGCGTCTGTAGCTGCTCTGTAATCACATCCATCAACTCCTTTTTTATGTTTGCAACTGAGTTAGATAAGTAATCCTTCAAGCTTTCTCCTCCGGACGTATTGGCAGGAGGGTTTTGAGGAGTCTCTGTAATCACTACATAAACCGGTTGGGCTGGTACAGAGGGGTCTCTGTTCTGGTTCTGATTCAGAGCTCCTGTTTGAACTGTTGGCTGTTGGCTCCAGTTGGTAGGATTCCACTGTTGCTGCTGATTTGGCATGGAGGAAATTGGTTGGGACCATTGTTGTTGTGGTTGAACCACCATTTGAGGCATGGATTGTGGCCACTGTGGATTTGGTGCACTGTACTGTGATACTGGGGGCATCTGTTGGTAAGGGTAGGGGACAGTCCCAGGAACTGCATTTGGTGGATACATCATTCCTAGCATCAGAGGTGTCAAGATTGTGGGAGAGAAGGAAGGAGTCTCGCTTGAAGCTTTCTTGCTTGCACAATGGGGGAAGACACACAAGGGTGGAGGCTGAAAACAATTTTCCTCTTCTTAGTTGTGTAAGCCAAAAGAACTCTAGTACAAAGAAATAGAAGAACCCTATATATGGGTCTCAAACCAAACTCAACTAACTAAGGTGGCATACTAACTGAGCCACGAACTAGAGTAGATAAGGATAGCTATCATGTAGCTATTATTCATGGGCGGTGTACCAACCGCGTCTGCAACTGACAAGTCGGTGACATAAATATACAACGGTCACCCTGGCGTATCACGAGTGGAGCTCGATATCTCAACACTCCCCCTCGAGCTCAATCCCAATTCCTGCACACCAAGCAGGTCTCTGAACTTGCGCAGCTTCTCTGCGCCCAATGCCTTCGTGAATATGTCAGCTACCTGATCCTCTGTGCTGACATAAACTAGATCAATAAGACCTAGTAAAACCCTCTCTCGCACATAGTGATAATGCACCTCAATGTGCTTTGTTCTAGCATGATAGACTGGGTTATTTGCCAAGTGTATACTACTCATGTTGTCACAATAAATGACAACTGGCCCATCTGTAGACTGATGCATATCATAAAGTAGCTTATGCAACCAAGCTACCTCACATGCAGCCATTGCTGCACCCCTGTACTCAGCCTCTGTGCTCGACAAGGCAACTGTAGGCTGTTTCTTGCTGCTCCAAGTGACTGCAGCACTCCCAAAAGAGAATACATATCCACTGGTAGATCGTCTATCAGAAATACTACCAGCCCAATCAGCATCAGTGTATCCATGCAACTGTATCTGAACCCCAGTCTCATAAATTAGTCCATACTGCAATGTGGACTTCACATACCTAAGTATGCGTCTAGCCGCATCCAAATGTGGTTTCCTTGGAGCCTGCATAAACTGACTTACCAATCCAACAGCATAGCTCAAATCTGGCCTGGTAATAGTCATATAAATCAAACTTCCTACTATGCGTCTGTACATAGTAGGGTCTTCTAGAAGCTCACCTGCATCTGTGCTCAGCTTCACATTCTGCTCCAAAGGAACTGAAATAGGCTTACAGCCTGTCATCCCGTATTTGGACAGCATGTCCAATCCATACTGCCTCTGCAAGAGCTGTATCCCACTTGGTGATCTAATCACCTCAATGCCCAAGAAATAACGCAGCTCTCCCAAATCCTTCATCTCAAACTTCTGCTTCAATAGCATTTTCACATGAAGGATATCTTCATCACTATCACCTGTCATAATCAAATCATCAACATAAATGACAAGTAGCATAATACCTTTCTCTGTTTTTCTCACATAAAGTGAGAAATCTGCCTTGGAAATCTGAAAGCCAATAGTGACAAGATACTGTCCTATCTTGTCAGACCATGCTCTAGGTGCTTGCTTCAAGCCATACAAAGCTTTCTTCAACCTGCAAACAAACTCAGGATGAACAGCATGCACATAACCTGGTGGCTGCTCCATATAGACCTCTTCTTGCAAATCACCATGCAAGAAGGCATTCTTTACATCCATCTGATGTAAAGACCATCCCTTTGATGCAGCCATAGCAATGACTGCTCTTACGGTTGCCATCCTTGCAACCGGACTGAATGTTTCTTCATAGTCAATGCCATATGTTTGTGCATACCCCTTGACTACTAATCTTGCCTTGTATCTGTTCACAGAACCATCAGCATTGTGCTTCACCTTATAAACCCACTTACAGCCAATTGCATTCTTACCTTTAGGCAAAGGTACCAATTCCCATGTAGCATTTGCTTCCAAGGCATCCATTTCTTCATCCATGGCTTTCTCCCATTTTTCTTTTCCCATGGTTTCCTCAAAAGAAGTGGGTTCTGGTTCCTGTATCACTTTAACCATATATGCATAGTGAATGGCTGTAAATCCATCATATTTCAGCCTATCCACAGGATACCTAGCTCTCGTAGACCTGCGCAAAGTAGGTTCACTCCCAGGTGCTCTCAAAACATCCCTGGTCTTCCTTACTCCAGGTGTAACAATAGAAGGAATACCCAACTCATCATCAATGCTCTGTTCTGAGCCACTGGATTCACCATCCACATAAGAGTGACCTGCATTCACATCAAACATGGGCTGATCAACCTTCTCTTTTCCTTTTCGTGATACCTGCATACCACTATCTGCATTGCTTTGAGAAGATTCTCCTGATCTCAATCTGCATGTCCATGGCGAAGAATGTGAACCACTGCTAGAGGACGCTCCAGGTCCACTAATATTTTGTGACTGCTGCTGTGAATTCTGTGCAGCATTACCATTTTGTGCATCTACATCATCAATCACATTTACTGGTTTATACCAGCTACTCATCTCATCAAAAACAACATCTCTGCTCACTGTAAACTTACGAGTAGAAGGGTTATAGCATCTATACCCTTTTTGCTGTAGAGAGTAACCAATAAAGATGCACTTCTCAGCTTTTGGATCCAACTTGGATCTCAACTCATCTGGCACATGTACATAGGCAATGCAACCAAAAATTTTCAAATGAGAAATATCTGGTTTCCTACCAGTATACCTCTCCTCTGGAGTCACCCCATGTATTGCTGCAGTGGGAGTCCTGTTCATTATATAGACTGCTGTAGCAACTGCTTCAGCCCAATAAAAATCTGGCAGGTCTTTTTCATTAAGCATGGCACGAGATACCTCTCCAATATGCCTGTTTTTTCTTTCTGCAATTCCATTTTGCTGTGGGGTGTGACTGCATGAATATTGCTGCTTTATGCCATGCTCCTGCAGGAACCTTGCAAACTCATTTGAGAGGTACTCTCCCCCTCCATCTGACCTTAGGCATTTTACTTGCAGGCCTGTTTCTTTTTCAACCATCGCTTTAAGAGTTTTAAAATGCCCAAAAACTTCACTTTTCTTTTTCATAAAATACACCCAAACTTTTCTGCTATAGTCATCAATAAAACTGACAAAATAATGACAGCCTCCAAGAGATGCAGCTTTAGTAGTCCACACATCAGAGTGGATTAATTCCAATGGCTTCTCACTCTCTTGAACATGTCTAGGAAATGGTTTCCTTGCCTGTTTTCCAAACTGACAGGCTTCACATACCTTATGCATTTCTGCAACCTTGAATTTGGGCAATCCTGCAACAATATTTTGGGCCTGCATTGATTTAAGTCGCTGTACATTAACATGACCAATGCGTTTATGCCAGATATCAATATCTGCAACTACGCCGGTCCCATGTGCAAACATTGCTGCACTCAATTCAGACATGTCTGCATCCAATGTAAACATTCTACCCTTCTTCTTTCCTTTTGCTATCAAGCGACCTTTATTTTTCATATCCTCAACAAAGCATCCATGAGGATTAAATCTGACCTGCAAGCCCTGCTCAACCATTTGACCAACTGAAACCAGATTCTTGGTAATATTCGGGACATGAAATACATCGGACAGGTATTTCTTTTTCCCACCCTGCATAGACAAGGGAATTTTTCCAATCTGCACAATAGGATGTGCAGTATCATCACCAGTCTCCACAAATCCTGGTTTTTCCATTTTCCTTGCATCCTCCATCCATTCTGCATGACCTGTCATGTGGTTTGATGCACCTGAGTCAACATACCATACATCATTGCTTTCTTCTGCACTTGTCATAGAATTGTTCATGTGCTGCACCATGAACAAATGCTCATTTCTGTCATCACCCTGTCTACTAGAAGATGCATAATTCCCTTGTTGCAGTTTTCCATTCATGATGTCATTCTGCTTTTTATAGCAGTCTTTAGCCATATGACCCATTTTACCACAGTAGTAGCATTCAACATTACTGTTTGCATTTTGGCCTCTTTGCCATCCACCACGACCTCTTTGGCTCCCCCTGCCTCTAGAGTTACCACGTCCTCCTCCATAGGACTGGTTTTCTTGAGTTTGCTGCATATTCTGATTTCTACCACGGCCTCCAAATCGGCCTCCTCTACCTCTGCCTCTACCTCTTCCAGCATTTGAGTAGAAGACAGCTTCTTTTGAAGTTCCTCCTGAAGAAGATGCACCACCATTTCTCTGTTCCTCAGAAATTAGAAGAGCAATTAACTCCTCAAAATCAGGAAATCTTTCACGAACTGAAATGGATGTCCGAAACTGTGCATAATCCTTTCCTAGACCATTCAAGGTCACGGAAACTAAATCATCATCTTCCACTGGCGACCCAATGGAAGCAAGTGCATCTGCAATCTTCTTCACCTTCATGTGGTAGTCGTTGATGCTCATACTTTCTCTTTGCACATTATGCAACTCTTGCTTGAGCTGCATTTTCCTGGCTTGCGTATTTGTGCTATACATTTTTGACAAAGTATCCCATGCCTCCTTTGGCGTACTTGCATCCTGAATATGCACAATCATAGAGTCTGAAATACTGATAGACAGCCAATACATAACTTTCCTGGCTCTCTCATGCCATGTTTTAAATGCCTGCATTTGTTGTTGATTGGGAACATCAGGAAGAACTGGTTCTTCTTCATTTCCTGCAACAAATTCCCAATATCCTTTTCCCATAAGGAAATTCGTCATTCTAAACTTCCATGCCTGGAAGTTGTTCTTGTCAAGCTTTTCAGTGACAATCTGTGAAAGAGAATCAGATGCCATTACAGAAGACTGCAAAAAATTCTGTCACTGCAAAAACCACAGCTTCACCCTCACAAGGGAAAATCTGCAAAACTGGCGAAAGTGGTATTTGACCACACAGTCACTTCCTAGTGACGATTTTGCATCAACAGGCAACAGGGATGATTCTGTAACTCCCAATGTCTCTGCGCACAAGCATACAATGCAATTTTTACAGTAACTATTCACCAACCTGTAGAACGGTGGCTGCACAGCATAAAACTGGACCTTTTCCTGAGTGCGTGCAGAAAACTTCCGCCTCTAAAACAGGCCCCGAAATGCCCTCTTGCTTCACCGCGAAGGGCGTCTCAACCTGAGACAATGCACTCCTGCAATTTCCGGCTGTGCTACCTGCAGAGATCTGCTCCCAAAACAGAAAATGAAAGCAACACTGCTCCTCTTACCAGACCACCGCGAGCTTGGCTTGCTTTCTTGAGCTCCTTACCACGAACAAGGCTCTGATACCATGTCAAGATTGTGGGAGAGAAGGAAGGAGTCTCGCTTGAAGCTTTCTTGCTTGCACAATGGGGGAAGACACACAAGGGTGGAGGCTGAAAACAATTTTCCTCTTCTTAGTTGTGTAAGCCAAAAGAACTCTAGTACAAAGAAATAGAAGAACCCTATATATGAAACCTCGATATTAGGAGAGACATTCATGGGTTCATTGGTGGATGGACTCGATGCTTTATTCATCAGCTCTCCAGCACTCTTCGTCCCAATGTTCTTGGGGTCCACAACTACCTGCAATAGTTGTTGTTTTTTCTGTTTTCTCCTCTTTTTCTTGGTCAGCGCAGGTGCATCTAACGGCTCATGACCCTGGGCTAGGTCGACCGTTGATGTACTTGGTTGGGCCTCAACATTCTCTTTCTTTAGTGTGTCTTTACGGGACATGGCCTTGGCCTGCTGAATAGCCTCGCTAGGTTGTGAAAGCACAACTACCTCCCTTTTCGAAGAGTCTAGCTCTTTAGCCAACTCCCTTGAGTTTAACTCCTCCAGCCTAGGCTTTAGGCACTTTGAAAGTGCTGGAGTTGTCGAGGAAGTTGGTTGCGACACCTCCTCCACAGGTAAACTACTAAGGACACGTTCCGCAAGGGGTCTTGTCACGGCCAAGGGTTGTGACTGCTGTGATCCCTGATTTGAAGTAGTAGCAGCTAGTTCAATGGACTTGCTACTATTGGTGGATTGCAGTGTCAAGTCCTTAGAGCAATTGGAAGTGGTCGTGTCTTTTGTTTCCCTTAGAGCATTCACTTGCGTAGATCGAGTATCCGTTGATCTAGCCACGGCGGATTGCACAGGCACATCTTTAGGTTGAGAGCTAAGGGTGGTGTCGTATCCTGCCTCTTGGACATTTGGAAGCTTTGATGTAGGTTGAGATTGGGATTGAGTAGTCGCACTTGACGAGTATTGTGCTTCCTGTGTCCGTTTAGGGGAAGAGGGTGTAGGAGGCTTGGAACTCCTGAGTGGCTTTGACACTGGCTCAGAGATTTGCTCGTGGCTGTTAGATGGTTGTGCTATTTGCTTTGTTGAGCATTTAACCTTGCCCTGAGCAATGTTGTGCCTATGATGCTTGCTATCCTCTTGGGGAATCAAAAGCTCCTTGGGCACTAGCGGCTTCTGCGTATCCTCAACGATTACATCTGGCATCTGCTTGTCAAGCATGCTAGGCTGAGGATCTACTTTTTGATAGGTCATGTTTGGTTTCTTGACTTCCATCGTGTGGGGCTCAATCACTCCCATATTTTTGGTTCGAGACTTGGATTTTCGTTTAGGTTTCCTCCTACGCCTCTTTGCTTTTGACATAAACTCTTTCAACAACTCCTTGCTCTCATTACTAGGCTTGCTTGGTATGTCAGAATGCTCCTTTCCCTTCCCTCGAGGTTTGGTGAGGTCACCCTTGCTAAAAGTTGTGATTATCCTCACACCTGGTAGTGTTAGGTGTATCCTCTGTGCTATATAGTCAGCTTCACACTTCGTTGCCTTTTTGAAGGGCCTTCCTAGGAGGATTTCCTTTCCACAATTCTTGCTATTTGGAGGAACATAGAACAGGACTGGCAAGCTTTCTGTTTCAATAGTTACAAGGATTCTGCACTTCCCTAGAAGTGCTTGTGGGTGTTCCCCATAAGGGTTAAGAGTTGCATCAGTCGGTTTGAGCTCTGGTTGACCTAGTAGAGTCCATGCTTCGTAAGTCAAGATATTGAAATCTGCTCCTTCATCAATGAGAGCATCAATACTATGCTCTCTTTCTACGTGAGTTTGACCCTAAGATAAGCAGGTGTTACTATGTCTTCATCTTCCCGGGCTTGGCTTGTAAATTTAAGCCTTCTAACAAATGCCCTTGAGTCCCCAACTATACGACCAGATGTGGATTCTCCACTGGTGCCTTGGATCGTCAGTGTAGTGCTATTCAAGGAGCATCTATCGTCAAGTTTGTCATATCTAGTCATTCTCGCTATAGTAGCTTGATGTTGTTGCTTTCCGCTTTGACTAGATGCAGTCCAAATGCAACACATATGTGTTCTTGCAGTGTGGCCTTTTTGCCCTTGTTGGCTAGATGGGCCCATTGAGGTTCTAGGGTCTCTGTTTGTCTCTATTCGGGTATGGGCTTTGGGTTGCTCTTTTGCAAGTGAGAATCCATGCTCATGTAGAGCCATTACTTCACTAGGGTCCAATTTGGAAGACCTGTCACGGCGCGCGTTTTCTCTCCAACCTACTCGGGGGAGGTGCGGAGGGGGCAGAGCCCCCTCTGCGGGGGTCCGGGGGGGCCAGTCCCCCCCAGCCCGCAGGGCCGTTACGATAAAAGCCATGCACAATTTGGAGGACCGTTTATAGCCAAATTTTGAACTACTTGCTCTAAGTTTCAGCCCAGTGATGGATCTGTGATGTGCCTTTAGCTCTATGTGGTCTTTGGGGTCAATTTCGGGGTTTAGATGCATCAAAATTTGTGTTCTAGATACCTGTGCGATTTTGACAGTTTTTGGTCCGATTCTAAGATGTCCAATTTTCAGGAGTCTGATTATCAGAATCGGATGTCCGATTCTAGGTTGGTCTGATCGGACCAGTGGTCCGATTTTGGTCACGTCTGATTCTGGGAGTCGGATCAAAAAGTGGTCCGATTTCTAAAGTGGTCCGATTCTGGGAATCGAACGGCCTGAATGGATGGAGACATGGAGGACAAGGTAAATCATATTTGTATGTTGCAGCTCTACTGCTAATGGTGGATTCAGAAAACATGATACTATGGACATTGAAGAACGATGAAAAACTAATTGGAGATGTGGTAGTTGGAAATGGGATAGAGAAAAGGATGAATGGAGATACAAAGGAGAAGGCGAATCATTTTTGGATGTTGCACCATGCATCCATAGAGAAGTGGCTGAATAGATACAAGTTTGCCAAAAAGCAACGAGAGGTAGCATAATCAAAGTTTTGTTGTAGTATAGGTTAGTGGCATGTTCGATACCTCAAGGGCATGGAAAAGTTACCATGGTTCATGACAGTGAGGTGGTTGTATGATGCATTGACAATAGTTTTATGTGAAGGGGAGGAAGTCTCTAGGGAGAAGTGGAAGTTCTCGAGGGTATGCAGTCCAAAGATACACATGTGATTTCATCATTGTATCTAGTAACTATATGTGGAACCTAATATAGAAGTTTCAATAAATAGTACAAAGTCTACATTGCAGGGTGGTTGCATGGGTGACAATTCTGAGTGGAGTGTATTAACAAATTACACTTGACAATGGATTGTGGTGTCCTAGTGAAGTTTGAGCAAGAAAGCCAATGGCAAATCACAAATCTAAATATTGTAGTGGACAAGATGGAGTATTTTGGTAGCTTGCAAAGCATTATTTCAATAGATTATCCTAGCTTCTCCATGGTCATATTTGTTGTACAATGGTCTAAAGTGGTGTTAGAAGAAGTAGGGGCAACCATTTGACGAGGGTCGTCCGAGTTCTTGAAGGTAGATTCCAAGAAAAGATGGAATGATTTGCAAGACAAGTTTGTCTTGCCAAGTCATTATGAACCAATGCATGGTCTTTTTTTTATAATTTTATCTCAATAAAATGAAGTCCACCAATGCCTTTTTTACTTTATGACACGTTCTTGATTAATTTCAAACATGCAATCTTCTACCCTAACCCACAACAATCTCATTGCTGATACGTTGTGCATGCAACACCTCGAATGACTAGCGTATACAATGAAAGCAATGTTCCTAGTGTGGACATGGAGAATATGTAGATAGGGGAGTTGTTGTTGTGGGAGAATATATACACAGGGGAGTTGTTGTGGGAGGTGGAGGATGAGGAGGGCTTATGACATGTAGAGGAGACAAGCACAGATAAAGGAGACAAGCATACAAGATTTCTTCAAGAGTGAAGTAGACT
This sequence comes from Lygodium microphyllum, assembly GCF_053477565.2. Taxonomy (NCBI): domain Eukaryota; kingdom Viridiplantae; phylum Streptophyta; class Polypodiopsida; order Schizaeales; family Lygodiaceae; genus Lygodium; species Lygodium microphyllum. Next base: position 101,527,062 of record NC_141153.1, on the reverse strand, counting down.
TTTATTTGTGTGGAGACCTCTACATAGACCTTCCAGTATATATCGAGCTATTCCAAGAGCTTGTTATGGAGGTTATAACTAGTTCTTTAGAGCTATTTTTATAGCATTTTTCGTGTAAACTAGATGGTTTCAATTACGTATTACATAATATTTCTCATAAAAAATAAAAAAATAAGTCATAAAGTCATATTTAATGGTGCTAAGGTGGAGTAAGAAGTAGAGAACTTTGGGATATTTTAGATGGAAATTTTTAGATATAAAAATTGAGTAACTGATAAAGGGAAAATGGGGGATGAGATTTTTAACAAATATAGGTAAAATCTTAGAGATGAAAGAAAATACAAGTGGAATTTAGAATGTATGCATAGAATTTAAGTTAAGAAGCTATGGGTGGGGTCAGAAATAGGCCGAAGATGTAGAAGGGTGCCATGGAAAACTAGTTTAAGTGTAAAACCTAAAAAAGTGGACAATCAAAAAGTTGCATGGGGAGGGGGGCTATCTTGTGAAGGGGGTTGCTCAAGAGAAGAAAAAACATGCAAGAAGGTAGACACCATCTTCATGGGAGTGTGTTGGTGATTTTCTGTAACATTTGGTCTCATTTCTAGCATCTAAGGGCTAAAATTGTTCACTTCTTCTCTCCTCTTTCATTCTATTGCGATCTTTATACCTATTTTATCATGTAGAGAGAGTATTTTTTAACAGGCTTAAGGACGAATTAGAATCTATTAGTGAAGAACAAAGAAGATTTGGAGATTTTTGAGCATAAAGGGAGAAGAGGAGAAAGCACCAACCTCATCAAATATAGTCAACGATCTTTCTTTCTTCCATTAAATAGGTACTTTCATTTCTAATTAAAATTGAAGAATAATACATAGTTTGAGTGGAATTTATATTAATGTATTGATCTTTTGGTTTTTTATTTTTGAATGAATGGAATGGGATTTAATTTTTGCATTATCTAAATCAAAACAATAAGAAAATAGTAAAAAATAGACCGAAAACTACTTTTTTAGGCCTTAATTAATGGATATTATAGATTTTGAGTATTATTAATAAAAAGTTAGTTTAAAAGAGTTAAAAAATAATAAAATGGACTCAAGAATGAAATTTATCGTTTGAAAATTAATCTATTTAAAACTATAAGTGTTTTACTAGTGAAAATGATAATTTTTAATTTTAATTAGGGATAATTAAAAATATTGATAAAATATTAAGAGTAATAACCCAAAAATAAATAAAATCATGATAATATAAACTTATCTTAAATTTTGAGCACTTGTGGATCTTTAGATTTAAAGATATATACCTTTTTAAGGATTAAAATAATAGTTTCTGTGCATTTTTAATACAAATTTACTGAATATTATGAGCAAATGAAGATATTTACTCATGTAAATTGGTGTGAAGCTCAATTTATTATGAAAAATCTCTAATTAAGAGGGTTTAAATTTTTATATCTAAGAATAATTATTATGAGCAAAAACCAAGAAGACTTATTAAATATAGATAGGGAAGGAATTTATTTTAAAAATAAAAAGAGACTCAAGTTTATTTTTTGGTACAAATATATTGTTAAAATCTCATGATTAATGAAATTATTTAAAAATTACTTTCTTTTTAAAATGAGGTTTAGGACTGAGATAATGATTAGTGTATATTAGTGTTTTTATTGGAGTATTATCAAAAATTAATAATGAATTAGGAGTTTTAAACCAAATATTTTTTTTGTCTAAATGTTGATTAACTTGGGTTTAATACATTAGAGTTTTTATTTCAAAATGCACGCTAAATAATGACGTTTAAAGGATTTCAAAGTAACTTGAATGAAATTGTTGAGTGGGATTACAATTGGACTATATGTGGGAAGTTAAGATGTCTTTTACACTAACACCAATTTATATCAGTAATGGAGAATCTCTGGTTAAAGTGTTTAAAGTTTTACATTTAATAATAATCATAATGAATATTTCTATTTTTAAGAAAAAGAAAGGAGAAATTAATAAGTGTAGATAAGAAAGACATTTGTAGAAAAAATAAAAAGAGACTCTAGTTTATTTTTTGGTTAGGATCTGTCATTAAAAAGCACTTCCTTTCTAAAATGATGTATGGGGTTGAAGATAAGGAACTACCTAATATTTTTCTTAATTTGAGTCTATATAATGTAGCTTTCCTATGAAGCTTCTTTCTTGAATTGCCACAAGATATTAAACAAATTATTGTAGATAAGGCTAGGGACACCGAATTGATGGATGAGGATAAATACTTTGGCCCTCAATTGTGGGTTGATATCAAACAATTGTGCACTTGGAATTGGATGTTCCAAGACGAAGTAAAAGGAATTGTTTTGCTAGCATCGCACTTCAAATTAGTTGATGAAATTCAACTAAATATAATTAGCACAAAATAGCACTACACCTTGTTTTATAGAGAGTCATTCATGAGAATAGATTGGATCCATGTGTCTTCATGGGTAGTACTAATGAAAGGCATTAGATTAACCTTTGATACAAAGGAAGCGAGGAAAGTGGTTGAAACATTAGGCTTAGTAGAAAAACTAGGTGATGATGTACCCTTTGGGGCTGAAGATAAGGAACTACCTGATATTTTTCTTAATTTAAGTCTATATAAACAAAGGCTATTGCAATAGAGGTTGATAAAGGATGTGCAAGATAGAGAAAGCCGCTAAGTATGAAAGCAAATGAGTGAAAGCTAGAAACTTGCACAGGGGAAAGAGAGAGCAAGAAGAAGATTGAAAAAGAGAATTAAAAATTGAATGTTGAGTTGTAAAATACATTAACAAGTGGGTTGGATTTTTCATTAGAAATCAAAAAAGTCATTGGAGAGACATCTTCTGTGAACTAAGTCAGATTACAATTGGGAGAGGCAAGCAGGAAGCTCCGATGGAACAAGTGGTACCAATAAGGGTAGCACAAAGAAGGGGCCAACTATGAGTGATAAAAAAGAAAAGGATACAAATGAAGAGGATCAAAATAGTGACAATTCTATGGGTTTTAGTAACAATTCCATTGAAACTATAGGATATTAGTTCAAAGGAAACCTTCACTAATCATATTATGGAGGATAAGAGTTTGACTATCTAGTACAAAATCTAAGAGAAACTATGAAACACTATATGGAGAAAATGGAGACACTTTCATTTCCAAAATATCATCCTTGGCATTGGAGGTGTATCTTGGATAGGCATACCTCTCGGCATAATTGGCATGTTAGGAGGTCCTATCAAATAAGTCACATTTTGAATGTCCATATAGTTTTACTTTGTTTACATTTGGCATGTTTACTTGAGGGAACTAATCCAAGGTTAGTGTATAATCCATTCCTTCCTCATCTGTCCTAATTGGACTTCCTTCCACCATTGTGCTTTTGTTTTTGCATTGTTAAAGTTGTTGGCTGCCTAAGACACAATTATAGAGAGAAAATATAAAATTTGAGAGAGAGAGAGAGAGAGAGAGAGAGAGAGAGAGAGAGAGAGAGAGAGAGAGAGAGAGAGAGAGAGAGAGAGAGAGAGAGAAGGGAGAGAGGTGGGAGAGAAGAAAAGGAGATAGACAAAGAGAGAGAAGAAGAAGAAAAAGAAGAAATATGAAAAGAGGGAGAGAGGGGGGGAAGGAGGTAAGAGAGAAGTCATTTTTAATTTAAACATTTTTTAATATAGTTTTTGACTTGAGAAAGAGAGAGGGAGAGAGAGGAAATATATAATTTGAGAGAGAGGAAATAGGGGGGGAGAGAGAAATAAGAAAATTTGGGAGAGAATGAAAAATATATAGAGAGACAAGAGAGTGAAAGAAAAAAACTTAAGAGAGAGAAAGAAAGAGAAAAACAAAATTTCATTCTCCTTGTAATTAATTCTCTGTGTGTGTGTGTGTGTGCAAGTAAACATTTTTTATTAATTTAAAATTTCCTCTCGTTTTTATTTTTTCTTTTGATTAGATATTTTAAAATTATTTTTTATTTAAATTTTAGAGAGTGGGGGGAAAGGAGAGAGAGAAGAAGAGAAAATATGCGCATGCACATAAACAGAGAAGAAGAAAAGCAAGGAGAGAAGAAAAAGCGAGAGAGAGGAAGAAGAGAAGGAGAGAGGATATGAACACACACACACACACACACACACATAGAGTTATTGAGAGAGGAAAGATAAAATTGAGAGAGAGAGAGAGGGAGGAAAATGAGGAAAAATAAAATTCTTTTTTAATTTAAACATTTTTTGACATAGTTTTTTACTTGAGAGAGAGAGAGCGAGAGAGGGGGATAAAGAGGAAAGAGAATTTGAGAGAGAAAACAACTTGAGAGAGAGAGAGAGAAAGAAAGAGGAAAATAAATTTTCCTTCTCCTTTTAATTAATCATCTCTCTCTCTCTCTCTCTCTCTCTCTCTCTCTCTCTCTCTCAAATATTTTTAATTAAAGCAAATTGTTTGATTTAAACTTCTTTCCCTTTTCTAAAATTTTTCTTTAAATTAAATGTTTTTAAAAAATAATTAAATTTTTTTTAGAGAGGGGAAGGAAGAGAGAAAAAAAGAAGGGAAAGATAGAATATGAACAGAGAGAGAGAATTGTAGAGAGATAAAATATAAAATGAGAAAGAGAGAGAGAAAGAAAGGAAAAAACAGAGAGGGAGAGAGAAGGAAAAGAGAGGAGAGAGGGGGAGGAGGAGAAAAGGAAGGGAGAGAGAGAGAGAGAGAGAGAGAGAGAGAGAGAGAGAGAGAGAGAGAGAGAGAGAGAGATACACACATACACACATAAGAGAAAAGAAGAGAAGAAGAAGAAGAAAAATAAAAAAGAGGAGAGGGAGAGAGAAAGAAAAGAGAGAGAGAGAGAATAACACTACAACATATAGATGCAATAGTGACGTTTAAAGCGATGGAATTATTCATGGAAAATTTTTCCCCCATCATTCCCGTTTAGCAACGATTGTTGTAGAGTAAATTTCTGATGCAAATATCAACAATTATATAAAGGAAAAAAATTAGTTGGCAGTGCATGCAACCCTACTGCCCTTCTAGCTATATGCACTAAAATATTCTTGTATAATTCACTTGCCAATGACACGTACAACTAATGTCTAAAAATTGTGCATCAATTTTTTTTTTAAAAAGGAATCCTCTGATTGCAAAATCTAGATATAATCAATTCGCAAAGGTATTACACAATGAGCTTTTTCATCAATTGCTTAGGCCCAAGAAGAAGAGCTTGTGATTGCAAAAGATATATATAATCAATTCAAAAAAATATTACTCAATGAGCTTTTTTATCACTTGCTTACCCAAGAAGAATAGCTTCACTTCAAGCTTTCGTTGCAATCAGGACCCTACGGTATGAATAAGTCCCATTGATCTTCTGCTCATTCTAGATTATTCCAAACTTATTCAAGTCTTTTTGGGGGAGCATTTGGGCATTTGTAAGAGTTATACCATGGCATTAGAGCCATAAACACTTATATAGGGAGTAGTAGTGTCTCTAAGATTTGCTTCTTCCTTCTCATTTTTACCTACATCTAAGACATCTTCTATCTCTTCTCTCTTGGTCTCACCCTTCATCAAGGGCATCCTGTGCCTCACAAGAGGGCATTGACCTAATGTCACCCTCAATCTCAATGGATGGAGGTGTTTTAAGATCAAAAGAATCAAGCTCATCCTTCCCCTTCTCAAACTCCACTTCTTGAGTTGCAACTTGTGGTGCAAGGGTTCATCCCTCTTTAACATATCCACGTATCTTTGTCTTCTTTGTTGTATCCTAACTCCATCGTAATACTTTCTACCTTTGAACACACATCCATTCTCCATCTTTCTCCTTTCACATAATACTCCATCATTTCTTCCTCTTCTTGGACTCCTTCAAGCTGGCATTCTTCGAGATAGGGGTAGTTGGTGTAGAAGTATTCTCCTTCTAGGTGGTAGTTGATAGGGAAATATTCACAATAGTAGTATCCATCTCATATTCATTATAGAGGTATCAGTCTTTAGGGTAGGCTTGTTGGTAGTAGTCTTCAGGGCTTTAGGGTAGGCTTCTTGGTAGTAGTCTTCAGGGTGGTAGTCGAGGTAGCAACAGTCAGCTCCTTCTTATTGGAGATAAGGTGCTCCAGGATCTTAGATGATCTCATCCTCTCCCTTTTCTTTATCATCATCTTCATCTGACCAAAATTCTTCATCTTTTTTCACATATTTCTTCTTTTCTTGGCTCCTTAGTTCTTTTTTGGTCAGCTTCACTCCATTTTTCAGCTCTTCGACTCTTTTGGCTCCATCTACTTCAAGTATAGTTTGGCCTACTCTGTGGCTCGAGCCACATTCACTTGCCATAGCCTCTCTGTATCTCTCTCTGTCTATGTTTTCTCTACTTTTCTTTTACCTCTCTCTATGCATGTGTGTGTGTTCTCTCTCTATCCCTCTCTCTCTATCTCTTTCTCTTTCTCTCTCTCCCCCTCCCTATCTTTATTTCTCTCCTTCCCTCCCCCTTACAACCTCATCTCTCTCTCTCTCTCTCTCTCTCTCTCTCTCTCTCTCTCTCTCTCTCTATATATATATATATATATATATATATATATATATATATATATATATATATGTATGTATGTATGTATGTATGTATGTATGTATGTATGTATTCTCTCTCTCTATCTCTCCCTCTATTTCCTCTTATTGTCTTTATTTTTCTCTCTCCTTCTCTACCTTGTATTTCTCTAACTCCCTCCCCCCTCTTCTCTTTTTTTCTTTCCTCTCTCTATTTCTTTATTTGCATCTCTCTCTCTCTCTCTCTCTCTCTCTCTCTCTCTCTCTCTCTCTCTCTCTCTCTCTCTCGTTGTGCTCTTTCCCTCTTTCTTTTGCTCTCTCGCTCTTACTTGTTTACAAATATGGACAGAGGGGAAAAAAGCATGGAGAGAGGGAGAAAAAGAGGAGAGAGAAAAAGAGGGAGAAAAAATATAAGAGAGAGAAGGCAAAAGAAATAAGAGGTAATGAGAGACAGAGAGAGGGGGAAAGAGAAGAGAGAAAAAAAGAGGAAAGAGAGAGAGAAGATAGAGGGGAGAGAGAGAAAGGGAGAAGAGAGAGGGAGAAAAATAAGAGAGAGAGTGAGAGAGAAAAAAGTATTTGAGAGAGAGAGAGAGAGAGAGAAGTATTTGAGAGAGAGAGAGAGGAAAATTTAGGGAGTAAGAGAAAAGAAAAAAATCAAGGGAGAGAGAAAAAAGTGATAAAAATTTATGAGAGAGAGGGGTAAGAAGAGAGAAAAAATAGAGAGAGAGAGAGAGAGAGAGGAAAGTTTGATTTAAACTTCAAACTTTGTGAGGTCCAATTAGTACCAACTTTATGTATAGATGAAAGTTTTAAGTTTGATGCATAAAAGAGATTGTATGTATATTTGATGTTTTCTGTTATGTTTTAATGTGAGACATAGTAGATTGAGGCTTTGTGAACTATATTGAAATGTTTAGACCTTATCAACAAAAAACAATCTTCTCTTTTGGAAAGAAAATTCTCTTAACATAGAAAACTAACAATTAACATAATGTATAATAACTATTGTCTTTGCATTATGTATTTGAAAAAATAAACATCTTATCAAACATTTAAAAATGTTTTATACTATTGTAAATTATAATCAAAATGTGACTTTGTAGTCTAATTGTACCTAGGCCAAAAACTTTTAAATAGAAGAATTTGATCATAGATTGGAGAGAGAGAGAGAGAGTGTGTGTGTGTGTGTGTGTGAGTGAGTGAGTGTGTGTGTGTGTGTGTGTGCGCGCGCGCGTGTGTGTGTATATATGTGTGTGTTGATAAAGGTCCAAAGCTATTAATATGGAAGAAGCCCAGATGTAGTATTTAGTATTGTAGTATTATAGAAAAGAGTTGCTAATATTATTTTAAGGAGAGAGAGAGAGAGAGAGAGAGAGAGAGAGAGAGAGAGAGAGAGAGAGTGTGTGTGTGTGTGTGATCCAAAGGTATTAATGTATAGGAAAGGCCCAAATGTAGTATTGTAAGAGAAAGTTACTAGAATTTTTTAAAGCCACACATACACATACTACACACGCACATATGTATAGAGAGTGTGTATGTGTATTTTGATAAAGGTCTAAAGCTATTAATATAGGAGAAGTCCAATTGTGGTATTATAGAAGAGAGTTGCTAGAATTTTTTAAGGCCACACAAAGAGAGAGAGAGAGTGTGTGTGTGTGGATAAAGATTCAAAGCTATTAATAGGAAAGATCCAGAGAGAGAGAGAGAGAGAGAGAGAGTGTGTGTGTGTAAAGGTCCAAAGCTATTAATACGGAAGAAGCCTAGATGTCGTATTTAGTATTGTAGTATTATAGAAAAGAGTTGATAATATTATTTTGAGAGAGAGAGAGAGAGAGAGAGAGAGAGAGAGAGTGTGTGTGTGTGTGTGTGTGTGTGATCCAAAGGTATTAATGTATAGGAAAGGCCCAAATGTAGTATTGTAAGAGAAAGTTACTAGAATTTTTTAAAGCCACACATACACATACTACACACGCACATATGTATAGAGAGAGTGTGTGTATGTGTATTTTGATAAAGGTCTAAAGCTATTAATATAGGAGAAGTCCAACGGTAATATTGTGGTATTATAGAAGAGAGTTGCTAGAATTTTTTAAGGCCGTACAAAGAGAGAGAGAGAGAGAGAGAGAGAGAGTGTGTGTGTGTGTGTGTGTGTGGATAAATATTCAAAGCTATTAATAGGAAATATCCAAAGAGAGAGAGAGAGAGAGAGAGAGAGAGTGTGTGTGTGTGTGTGTGTGTGCGTGTGTAAAAATCCAAGGCTATTAATGTGGGAGAGGGTCTAAGGTAGTATTATAGAAGAGAATGCTAGAAAATTTTTAAGCCAACCGAAGGGGGCTCACTCTCTCCTATAATACTACAATACTACTTGATTATTAAGAATTGAAAATAACCTTATTGTCTCCAAGAACTTATTGTCTCATGCTTTGGGTCTCTCTTATATTAGTTTGAGAAAGATCTCCAAACTACTTTTCATATTTCTTTCTCTTATCTCTTATAATGCTTTTCAAAAATATACCTTTCTTTTGTCTCTCATCAATAACTTTTATCTCCTCTCTCTCTCTCATCCAAAAGTTATGTTTATCTCTCTCTCTCTCCTCCCTCTCTTCTCCATTGAGTCCTAATACCCTTCCAATTGAAAATTCTTACATTCAAAGTATTTAGAATATATTTTTTATTTTAAAGACTAGATAAACCATTGATGAATAGAGTTTTTATGAGCAATAATATTTAAAGTTATGTCTCTAGTTCTTTAATATACACTAGACAAACCTACCTTGATTGTTCTCTCTATGCATGTGTGTATGTATGCATGCAAGCATGTGTGTGTATCATTAATAACTTGTTTCTCTCTCTCTCTTATTCAAAAACTATTGTCACTAAAAATCTCTCTTTCTCTCAATATATATATATGTGTATGTATGCATGTAATCGTGTGTAGAAGTCCTAACAAGCGCACATACACACGTGCACACACATATGATTAGTTCAAATAAGTACAACTATATTTTATAGCCTATGAATATTAATATTATAACAACATGATGTTAGTTTTAATAGCACGATGAGGGATCAAGATAATAGTCTCTCTCTCTCTCTCTCTCTCTCTCTCTCTCTCTCTCTCTAAGTATATTGATTGAGCATCGAATTTATACTTGTTTTCATCAATTAATATCCCTTCTTGCCACCATAATAAATAATCCACAAATATGTAAGCTTTAATGATGACTTTTGTTTTTTTAATGAGGTCATTAGAGCCATGTACAAAAAAATGCTTAGTGAGTTTTCAAAATGGATGTAATGTAAACATATTTGTACACCAACCCATGCTTAGAGAGCGAACTTACAACTTATATTTGGAAGTATAAGCATTTTTTCAACATCCCCCATAGTGTGACCTACAAAACAAAGACTATGCTAATTCTTAGAGCAAATGTATTTTATTTTGTTGAAAAAATACAAACATACCTCATTTGGTTAGCTATAATCAAATTTATAATAATCTTTTACTATCATTGTCTCTCGGTTTGTGAAACAATAGTACACTTTTCAAATGTCAATATAATATAAATCTAGATTCGTATTGCTTACAAAAATTCGTATTACGTGACTGGTAAAGAGAGAATTGTTTGTTACAACACATGTCACAATCCAATGTAATAGAAGTTCTACCGATCTGAAGTGCTTGCACAAATGTTTTCATATTGCAAACGAGAGAGAGAGAGAAAGAGAGTTATTTATTGTAACACATTTCATACTACAATATAATATAGATTCTATCAATCCAAAGTGCTAGCACGAATTATTCTAGAGAGAGAGAGAGAGAGAAAACAAGAGCTGATGGTGATGATGAGATAGGTGGTGTAATTTGAAAGAGAGAGAAAGAAAGAGTGTGAGCGAGATTAAGAATGCATGTGTTGTGTGTAAGGAGAGAAAGAGAGAGTGTGTGTGAAGGTGGTGGTGATGGGAGTGGAAGTGGAGGTGGATACATCCAATGGTGGAATAAGTGAACTATGAGGAACAAGAATAGAGGGGTTGCAAAAAAAAGCTCGCTCAAAAAACTTGCTTATTGCCCTTTCCCGCTAAAGCTCATGACAAAGATAAAGGGAAATATTTTGATGCATAGGATGAATTGGAAAGTTTACAATGGTCTATTAACTTGCGACAAATGTTAGAAATCGCCCCTACTTGTAGGAGAGAGTTATATTGTACACTAGGACACAATGGCTAAAAGGAGCATAGCTACAACTATCTTGCCAAATGCAAAGGGTGATAATACAATTAAAGGTGTCTGATCTATAAGAATCATTGATTTTTCCTTGGATCTAGGGGCTCGAGTTGTAGACATGGATGTGATGAAGCATATGATATTTGGGGCTCAACTAGATGGCAGAGTAGCAATTAATTTAATGACAAAAGAAACAATACTTAAACTTGGGTTAGGTTATAAAAATGAGATCACAAGTATTGTTTTATGGTTGGTTGAGCAGTTGTGGAAAGTGACACATTTACGTCTTTTATGTCACATTCCAACTATGATTGCATGGTTGGACTTCAGCATTAACTTTTAAGTAGTGCAACCTACTTAAGAACCTACCTCCTACCCAATTCTTTGGGGTAGACCTTGGTTGTTGCACTCTTAGCCTAAGGGAATCATAACGATATGACCTAAGCATGATAGAGTGCAATTGAGGGTCATGGGGCCAATGAGTTCTTACATGAACCCATGGACAAGAGTAATGACACTAATCAATCTAACACACCATGGATAGAAGATGACTGTAAGAGCTCAAAGAGTGAGCAAAACTAGGCTTGGTTATATAGGGATTTGCATCATCGAGCCTCATTAGATGGGGATAAGATGACAATTAATATGGTGCACCAAAATAATGTTGCAAATCCCTTAGAAATGGGAGAATACTATTACACCATTCTTGAAGAGATGATAGTGATAGTGATATAGCTAACTAGTTAACCACCTTTGATAGTGGCCTTTCCAATCTATTAGTAATTTCTTTGGAAGAGAAAAATGATGAAGACGAATGGGAGATTACCAGTTTAGATGTTGAAGGCTTAGTGAGGGAGAGCTTAAGGCCAATTATTAGTGGAATATAAGAGCAAGATCATTGCAATAACTTTTTCTTTGAGTTTGATTCTCAAGACATGATACACAGGGAAGAGTCAGAGGAAGAAACAATAGAGATAAGCGATGAAACAAACAATGAAGATTTACCATTAGTTTTAGAGGCTAGTAAAGCAACACTAGAGGAGGGAACTATAACCATTTCTCTAGAAATGGAAGAAATTTCGTTTGGATTTGATCAATTACCTTCTTTCATTTAAGAAACTTTACTTTCATTATTGGAAATAGAAAATACAAGAATACCATAGTAATAGGGATTGTAGAATTATGATCCCCTAGATGGAGGAGTTAATTCTTGCTACATTACAATGATAGCTTGGGAAGAGAAATGGATGGGTGAGCTCAATTCTAGCAACGAAACAATGGAGATGCCTCCAAGCAATATATCTTACTCATTGGATATGTTGGGGAATGCAATTTTATGTAACAAAGATGAGATAGTCGAATGGTTGCAACCTCATTCAGCCACTGTTGAATAAAATCACTCAAACAAGTACGTCAAACAAATCGACCCAAATGAGGGTATTTTTGAGATCTAGAATGGGAAATTCATCAATATGGTGTAGTGATGAGCATATTAAGAAAAATATTTTACCACGTCTCTCTAAGAAAGTTATGGATTTTACAAATTACAGTGATGGGGTCGAACTAAACCTCTCGTGGCATGAGCTAGTGGCTCCAACAAATTTTGTGAAGCTTAAGCAAGTTATTAATTATTTAGGTTGTCACATACAAGGAGAAGAAAATGAAGAACTTTACTCATTGTACGTAAGCCAAAGTGTAAGAGATGGAAGTGGACTTCTCGAGATCAGCAATGCCTTGAGTGTCATAATCAATTATTGAGACATTGTCTTTAAGACTTGCATGACCATATCAAGAACAAGAACAAATATAAACTGCACTATTTGAAGGACTCACAAGTGTCAACAAAGGCAATATGTGTTAAATCAGTATATGGTTGAGATCACTAAGTTTTTACAACTAGAAAAATCTTCCAGGGCATTAGTTGTGCCTCCATCTTAGGATCCACCATCTGAAGTGAATGATGGGCAACTTATGGGTCTAAGAAATTGGCTATATCATCATGCACCCACCATGACAAAATCTACTGAGGTACCAATTATCAAGCCTAATAGGGCTCTGGTAACCCATGTGTGTAATTCAAAAATTGAGACAACATGTTTTGAAGTGGTGCCTAATAAGTTTTTATTATTAGGTATTCAATTACAAGGCATTGCTTTGGAGAAGTTGCAGAATGTCCTTAAGAAATATTATCATGTGTTTGCATGGAGTTATGCAGACTTGAAAAGGCATGAACCCTGAATTATCTCAGTATTACATTGATATTGAACCTAGTATTAGACCTATATGCCAACATCAATGGCGCACCAATCCAAATTATGCAGAAAAGGTGCATGTTGAAATGACTAAATTGTTAGATGTGGGATTTATATATCATGTTGCATACAGTGAATGGGTTTCACGCATAGTTAGTATCCTCAAGAAGAATTCCAACAAATTTTGTATATGTGTGAATTATTAGACATTAAATAAGCATACTTATGATGATTATTTTCCTTTGCCCTTCTTAGATCAACTTCTAGATAGAGTGGTGGGAAACTAATTATATTATTTTATGGTACAAGGTGAGAAGGATCGAAGCTTGCTTGGAAGAGCTATGGAGGGAGAGCAAGAGCAAGAAAGAGAGAGAGAGACCAAATAGGAACTCCAACAGTCATAATGTGTGACCGGGCATTCCTTTATTCAAACTGTCACTAAAAGAATAAAGAATAAAGTAACGATGATGGGAGTCTGCCACATGCAATGTGCAGTGGCGGGTAATGTCAGTGTAGTAATACACAAGCGGCTAGGTAAAGGCACCTTTACCCCCAACAACCTCCCACTTAAAGGCGAATCTGTCCCAATGAGAGGAGTGAAAAGAAAAAATAAAAGACAATATAATATACACATGTACAACAGGATGAGGAAAAATGTCATCTCATCACCTCATCCAACACCCATCAACCTCTTGAGGAAGGCAAAGCACTCAGTAGTGAGGCTTTTCGAAGTAGATCTGTAGGATTGTCATCAGTGGAGATCTTGACAAGGTCAACAAACTTGTCCTCCACGACCCCACGTATGAAGTGATACCTCACCTCAATGTATTTTGTCTTCGCATGGAAGACCGGATTCTTGGCTAGCTAAATAGCACTCATAGAATCCGAATGCAACATAGGTATAGAATCAATCCCAAGGTCATGAACCAAACAACCCAACCATATGGCCTCCTTGGAAGCCTCAGTATTTGCAACATGCTTGGCCTCAGTGGTGGTAGAGAGAGCCGTGCACTTCTAAACCCTGGACATCCAAGAGAGAGCACCTCCAACATAGGTGAATAAATAGCCAGAAGTGGATTTCCTACTATTTGCATGTCCTGCATAATCGGAGTTTGTATAGCCCACAACTCCTGTAGCCTGGCTACCATAGCAAATATACATATTTGCTCTGCCCTTCAGGTATCTCATGATACCCTTCACAGCATCCCAATGTTTCTTGCCAGGTATGGCCATATAGCATGCCACAATACCAATTGCAAAGGCAAACACGTGGATATCATGGTATACATCAAACTACCCACATCTAATGCATAAGGGATCTTGGCCATCTCGGCCCTCTACTCATCTGTCTGCGGACAATTAGCATGTGAGACCTTCTATCAGACATAATAACCTTCGGCCGGGCAAGTAGCCCAAGACGGCCATTAATTAGTGTATCTCGGACAAGGGCAAGAAGTGCAAAGGTCTGAAGCTCGGGGGATACCCTCAGATTTCTTACTAAATTGGGTAGGACTTGTCTATTTGGGAACACCAGTCAGGTGCACCATGAAAATAGGCCCTAGAGACCCGATTAGAAGGTGGGAAGAGGGTATATTTGGTTGGGAGGTGAGTAAGACACACGAGAAATCTTCTTCTCTTTCTCACATTTAGTATCAGAGCACGCGGGTTTCCAAAAAAAGATTTGGGGGTTTTTGTTATGACCACACAGGTGAGATCGTGCAACAATCGCGAGAGCGCACAAGAGTGGGCAACATGAAGGCATCTCTGCAACACACCAGAGAAGACAGTGCAGTGCCTCTTTTTGGCGGCACCCACCACAAGGCCCAGCGGTAGCCCAAAATCATGCCAATAGCACCACCAAGGCCAAGGCACACTCCATCACACAAGAGAGCTCTCTCTCTTTTACTTGAGAGAATGGCTATCTCCCTTTAACCTTTTATCTTTAGTAAATTCCTTGTGGCACTCTGCATGTGGGATAGAATCCCATTTTTACCAAGCTTGTGAGCCCTCTATCCCTTTGTTTTTAAAAAAAAAGGGTGTTTTTCTCCTCTTTTTGAGCGCATCTTTTGAGATCTATAACTTCTTGGTACGATATCCAAATTGCAAACTGATTTCACAAGCTTCGAGAATGATTTGAAGACAATTTTCTGAAGTATTATCATTGCCAATTGAGTTTGGGAGCACTTTCGAAAATTCGCGCCAAAGTGACCTCTTGAGGTAGGCAAAAATTGGGATTTTTGGGCTCCAATAGACTCTGATTCAAGTGCTGTTAGTTTCTATGGTTTTCTTGCATCGATGAGTATCGAATTTCACCATATTTGACTTCTGGTTTTGACTGGCGAGGACATTTCAAATTGCTTTCGTGGTGCCAGATACACTTTATCTCTACCTTTTGGGGCTTAAAATTCACTACTTTGAGTGCATCTATGTATGCTTGAGAGTGTGGATTCTGTGTATTTGGATGTTTATGCATGGTTTCAAAGAGGATTTGCTAACCTATTCAGCTTTGCACTTTTGTTCGAAATGTACTAAGAGGCTTGATTTTGACATGTATGCTTCTTGTGGATAGTACTTGTGCGGAAACATAGCAATTTTCTGAAAGTACATTGTATTTACACTTGCCTTTCTTTTGTTGGTTTGAATTATCAATCCAAAAAAAAAAAACATCAATTAATCAATCATGTCAGGCACTGAAGATATGCCTTTGAATGACATTGATGTAGAGGAAGAACCTCTTATGCATGATGACCAATTGCCCTCTTCATCTAATGATGTGCGTAATTGTCTTTCTAGTTTGGAAGGCACTATGCAAGTTTTGCTTGAACAAATGCAAATTTTAACTCGAAATGCTTTGGATAAAGGCAAGAGACCTTTAGATGAGAGTTTACCTGATGCATGTATGCATGACACACAAGCTATACAAGACTCCTCCGTAGTCGTTCCTCCGTTGCCAGAAGCTAAGTGTGGCAGCTTAAAGACCTTAAGCCGCCTAAGTTCAATGGCATGGCGGCATAAAGGACTGTAGATGCAGTGGAACAATGGCTTTCTAAATGGGAGCGGTGCTTTAAGTTATGCCATATTCATGAGGATGCTTTAAAGATACAACAAGCTACATATAATCTCATGGATGCCGCTCACCGTTGGTGGCGAAAAATTGAGCAAGATCATGTAAAGCCGTCTACTTGGATTGTATTTAAGACATTGTTTTATAATAATTTTGTCCCTCCAGATGAGTGGACAAGGGCTCTAGATGCGTGATTCTTCATAGCTCAGAAGAGCTACTATGTCCAGGAATATGCGGACAAGTATAGAGAGATTCTGTTAAAGGTCCTTGAATATATTCCTGACTTTTTTGCAAGTGCATAAATTTGTCATGGGCTTAAAAGAAACCTTAAGGCCACTTGTCAAGAAGGAGAGATGTAAAACCTTGAATGAGGCAGTGGAGCTTGCATTGGTCCTTGAAGATGGGAAGGCCCTGAGATTTCCTTGGACTAGAGGTGCACGCCCTATCTTTACTCCTGTAGTTGCACCTAGTGCTCCTCATGCAAAGGACACTAGAGAAGTGCATATGATCAAGACTATGACAAGTACCAAGAGGAAGGTATCTGCTATGGCTGAGAGAGCCTAGAATAAATCCATGATCACTTCACAACAAAGGGAGAAAGCAATGAGAGAAGGACTCTATTATGGATGCCTGGGGCAGCATAAATTTAAGGCTTGTCCCAAGAAGGCAAGAGTTAGTGCTCAAATGGTGCTTAATCCAATGCAAGATGTGGATAAGGCGAGAGATGACCTAGATGAGTCACCTCCACATGACTCTGGTTATCATGAACGGATCCTAGCCATCACAATAACAAAGAAAGTACCAACTGTGCTAGATGCAGTGTTATTGCCTGAGGCACAAAAGGGGTACCAGTTTGCAGACATTGAGCTCATTGTAATGAAAGGCATAATGGCAAGATGCCCTATGCGTATTTTATTTGATACGAGCTCTTCACATAATGTTATCACCTCTAATCTCGTTCAAGAAGCTAAAGCTCAAGACTACCCCTTCAGAATATAGTTATTTGGTAGAGCTAGCTAATGGGATGGGTATAGAGACATGGGATCAGCAAGTTGTTGACCTCCCTATACATATCCAGTCCTATGAGGACAGATTGGATTTTGAAATTACACGGCTTGCAATATTCGACCTAGTGTTGAGCAAGCAGTGGCACACAAAGAAGAGCCCTATCATTGAATTCTCTTGTCGTATTTATCAATTTGAACACAAGGGCTGATGATTGTTGATTCACGGAGAATCGGATCTCCAAGAAGCAAATATTCTCTCAATGACTAAGGCACTCAAGATTGAATGTAAGTCTCTTTACTTTTGTTATATTTTAAATATTTCTAAATGTCTGTCAAAGGATGACACGGATAAAGGTGGAAGTTCCACAAGTATCCCTTCGGCCTTATCAAGTAAAATAAGATCCCAGTTTCCTGATGTATTTAAATTTGATCTACCTCTTGGTTTACCTCCTTGTAGGAACGTGGAGCATAGGATTGAGCTCGTCCAAGGAGCTAATCCAATTGCTAGGCCCCCGTTCAGGATGAGTCTACAAGAGGAGAATAAAGTTCGTAAGGTGGTGGATGAGTACTTAAGCAAAGGATTGATTAGACCTAGCTTTTCATCCTTTGCAACCCCTATTTTACTTGTAAAAAAAAAAGATGGTTCTTTTCGAATGTGTGTAGACTACACGGCTTTAAATAAAATAACTGTCAAGCATAGATATCCTATGCCTCGTATTGGTGATCTCTTGGATGCTCTAGGTGGTGCTTCTATCTTTAGTAAGATTGATTTAAAAAGTGGTTATCACCAGATTAGAGTAAGAGATGAAGATATTTCTAAAACTGCTTTTAGAACAAGATTTGGTCAATATGAATATTTGATTATGCCTTTCGGTTTAACAAATGCTCCTACTACTTTTATGATGTTAATGAATGATTTAGTAAGACCATACATTGGCAAGTTCATTGTAGATTTTATTGACGATGTGCTTGTGTATAGTAAGAGTATCCATGAACATGAGTCACATTTGGTGATAGTCTTTGAAACTTTGTGGGAAGCAAAACTCTATGCTAACCCAGACAAGACGATTCTATGTTTAGCAGAGATAGAATATTTAGGTCATATTGTATCTGCCAATGGGATCAAGATGGACCCCAAGAAGGTTGTTGTGATACTTAGTTGGCCAACACCCCAAAATGAAACAGCTCTCCGTTCCTTTTTGGGATTGTCAGGATTCTATAGGCGATTTATATACGCATACTCGTACATAGTTGCTCCTATGACAAATTTATTGCAAGATATGGTGCCCTATGGTGGACATCAGTGCAACAAGAAAGTTTTGAGGCTATGAAACAAGCAGTTTCTATTGCCCCTATTCTCAAGATAGTTGATCTTGAGAAACCATTTGTTTTAGAAACAGACACAAGTAGCATCGTGATAGGTGCAGTCCTTAGCCAAGAAGGCAAGCCTGTAGCTTTTGAAAGCAAGAAGCTTTCCCTGAACCAAGAGAATTGGCCAGTTCATGAACAAGA
The DNA here is from genome assembly GCF_053477565.2 of Lygodium microphyllum. NCBI lineage: Eukaryota > Viridiplantae > Streptophyta > Polypodiopsida > Schizaeales > Lygodiaceae > Lygodium > Lygodium microphyllum. Next base: position 101,508,481 of record NC_141153.1, on the reverse strand, counting down.
GCTTTATGCTATTGTTCATTGCCTTAAAGTTTGGCGACACTATTTATATGGTGCAGATTTTAAAGTTTAAATAGATCACCATACCCTTAAGTATTTTTGTAGTCAACCAGATCTTCGAGGTTGCCAAGCTCAATGTGCTGAAATGATGCAAGAATTTCATATGGAAATTCTATACAAGAAGGGTAAGGATAATGTTGTTGCTGATGCATTATCTCGTATAATGTATCAAATGAGCTTTACAGTTTTAGAAAGCTCATTGCTTCAAGAAATAAAGGAAGCACAGTTAGAGGACTCTTGTATGGCAAAAATTTATTAGGCCATAGAACAAGACTCTTTGATTAGGGATGGACCAGATACTTCTATTTCATTACCTACTGTTATTTTTAATAAGACAAGTTCATTTGAGAACTTTTCAATTGAGAATGGGTTTCTTAAACGAAAAGGCAAGATCTATGTTCCTAGTGCACGGGAACTACGAAAGAAAGTTTTCTTTGATAACCATGATGTGCCTTGTGCAAGACATCTTGGTATTGATAAGACCGTATAGCTTGTTAGAAGGACATTTTGGTGGCCAAAGTTGGCGAAGGATGTCTGCGAATATGTCCAACAATGCTTTCAATGTCAAGTTAATAAAGCAGAAAGGGTAAAGCCACTAGGTCTGCTAATGCCATTACAAATTCTAGAATCTAATTGGAAAAGTATTTCCATGGATTTCATTGTTGGCTTACCTGGAACCTAGAGACAAAAAGACACTATCCTAGTGATAGTGGATCACTTCAGTACAATGGCTCATTTTATAGCCACTCGCGAAAGCATGGAAGCTCCACAAGTCACAGATTTGTTTATTGATTATGTGTTTAAGTTGCATGGTCTACCTACATCCATCGTGTCTGATAGGGATGTCAGGTTTACTGGTCATTTTTGGCGTCATGTCTTTGGTTGTTTCAAAGTGTCTTTAAACATGTCAAGTGGTGATCACCCAGAAATAGATGGTCAGACAGAAAGAGTCAATCAGATACTAGAAGAAATGCTGAGAGCATATGTCTCTGATAAACAAATAGATTGGGATACGCATTTGTCTTTGTTAGAATTTGCGTATAACAACAGACCTCATAAGGCGACAAATTTGTCTCCTTTTCAAATAAAATATGGAATGAATCCAAGTTTTCCTAGTACAGTAAGGTCATATGAGAAATGCCCAGCTGTGGCAGAATTTCTTATTGACATACAGGCTAATATTAAAATTGCTCAAGCCAAGTTACAACAAGTTGCTGATAGGACTAAGCATTTTGCAGATAAGAAAAGGTCAAGTAGGATCTTTGAATTAGGAGAAAAAGTTTTTCTCCAAGCACCAACCAAGTCGTCTAGTTTATCGACTGGAAAATGTCCAAAGTTATCTCCAAGATATTATGGACTGTGGAAAATTATTCAGAAGCTAAGTGATGTAGCTTACCGATTGGAACTTCCTCCTGGATGCCATGTTCATCCAGTGTTTCCTGTTAGCAAATTAAGAAAGTATATCTCACGTGATGGCAATCTAATTGATGGTATGGTACCTTTGCAGGAACAGGATTCAGTTGTTGACCATGGACTAGACAAGATACTAGATCAGAGAGAGAAACAGTTGCATAATCGTACTCTCCACAAGTATCTAGTTGCTTGGAAGGATCTACCAGTTACTGATGCTACATGGGAATCAGAAACTTTGATTCGAAGACACTTCCCATCACTAATCATTGAGGACAATTATTTTTGAAAGGGGGAGAGAATGCTAGACATAATAACCTTCAGCCGGACAAAGGTAGAGTAGTCCCTGATGCCTATCACGCTTAATGCGCATACCAAGAATGTGAGAGGCCTGTCCCAAATCCTTCATCTCAAAGCTCTTCTTTAGATCACATTTAAGAGCATCCAACTCATCATGAGCTTTCCCTGCTATCAGCATATCATCCACATAAAGTACCAAAATAAGCAATGAGCCATCAGGGGCTTTCTTCGTGTAAAGACACAGATCCATAGCACTCCTGCTTAGCCTTGTGTGACTGCATAAAGGCATCAAACTTATGGTACCACTCCCTAGGTGCCTGCTTCAAGCCATAAAGACTTTTCTTCAACTTGCACACTAGGTGCTCCCTGCTAGGTTTTGCAAAGCCCTTACGCTGCTTCATGTATATCTCATCATGCAAATCCCCATGCAAGAATGCAGTCTTGATATCCATCTAATGCATGTCCAAGTCAAGCTATGTGACTAAGGCAAAAACCAAGCATAAGGTGGTCATCTTGACCACAGGAGAAAAGACTTCATCAAAGTCAACTCCGTGTTCATGTTTAAAACCCTTAGCAACAAGTCTTGCCTTATAAGCCGGTTTGGGGTGCCCAAGGGTACTTTTCAACTTGTACACCATTTGCATGGCAAAGCCTTCTTGCCTTGAGGCAATGCAACCAAATCCCAAGTCATATTCTTATATAGGGAGTCCATCTTAGACTACATAGCCCTCTTCCAAGAGTGACTATCACCCTTGCACATAGCCTCATCATAGATGAGAGCCTCTCCTGCATCTGTAATCAAGACATAATGCATTGAGGGCTCAAATCTATCAAGTGAACGTCTAGCTCTAGTAGACCGTCTCACTGCAAGCTATGTTGCATGTCTAGCATCCTATCCAACACCCTAGCCAAGTGTACCAATTGCTGCTGCAGGATCTCAAATGGTTGTGTAGGAGCACGTGGCTCCTTTTGGAATAAAACCCTACGTATCTCTACCACCTTCTCAAGTTTCCTATGCATCTTGTCTTCATGGAAGACTACATCATGGTTGCGGATGACTTTTCGCGTTTGCGGATCCTAGAGGTGGTAACCCATCTTGCCTAGATCTCCATAGCCAAGGAAAGTGCATTTGACACTCTTAGGATCCAGCTTACTACACTTGTCCTTGGGCACATGGCAGAATGCCTCACATCCAAAGACACATAGATGCACATAAGATGGAGGTTTCCTTGTCCATACCTCCTTTGCAACCTAGAAATCCAAAGCACTAGAAGGTGATCTATTTATGACATGCATAGCTGTACTGACTACCTCAGCCCAAAAGCTATGTGGTAGGCTTACATGGCTAAGCATATTGTGTACACGCTCCTGGATGGTTCTACTCATCTCCTCAGTCAAATTATTCTAGGGTGGGGTATAGGGGGCGGTCAACTGACTCTTAATACCCCTCTCACAAAGGCACGTGACACATATTCTCCCCCATTGTTAGACCTAAGGCATTTCAACCTATGCCCAGTCTGGTTCTCAACCAAGGCAGGCCATCTCTGAAACACAGCCAAGACATCTGACTTAAGATTAATGGGATAAGCCCTGATTTTACGCGAGAAATCATCAATAAACATCACAAAATACTACCATCCATAGACTGATAGGGCATGCGACCAGAGGCATTCGAATGTACCAATGCCAGGGGATCACTCATGTGTGTCCTACCAGACTTCTTATGCGTATTCCTAGTCTGCCATAAAGACAATGCTCACATGAATCAAAACATACATAGTTAAGGGGCGGTAAGTACTACAAACAAGAAAGCATTTTCATTCCCTTCGAGGATGTATGGCCAAACCGGGCGTGCCAAAGAGATACATGTGGGATGGAACTGACTGATAAAATATGGTCAACAAAGGACCCATCAACTACAAGAGGATAGAGGCTGCCAATCTTAGCACCTCTAGCAAGCACAAATCTGCCATGGGTGATCTTTTAGGCAAAATCCCAAAATGAAACATGAAATCCAGCATCATCAAGCTGGCCTATAGACATGAGACTGCGTATAAGCACAGGTACATGATGTACATCCTGTAACAGAAAAGTACTGCCAGTAGAGAACTACAGTCATACATCCCCAATGCTAACAATACCAAGTGACTTGTCATCACCCAAGCAATCTGAATTAGAGATAGTGCGGTAAGAATGGAACCACTCATGGCATAGTGTAACATGAAATGAAGCACCAGAATCCAAAAGCTAGCACTACGCATACATAGAGTGAACCTCGGTCAACGGCATAGCATCACAAGAACTAGTTGCAAGTATATAATCCCCATCGGAGTCATCAGTCTGCATGACATTTATCTCCTCGATTTTCACACTAGATTTCACATGCATAATGATGTAATCAAAGGACTTTTTATGTACTTGGTCTTTCCCATTTTCTTTGCACTTCTCATTGCGCAACTCATGACATTGTGAGCATATAAGACTCTTCTTGCCGCAATGATGACATGTCACATTAGCATTTCTCCCACGAGACTTGTTGCGTGGCTTACCATGCGAATTAGACCTAGACTTCTGCGAGTCTCTGCCACATCCATACCCACGGTCATTGTTTCCATTACCATCTCTGTCTCTAATAGTCAAAGCATGTGACACACGAGAGGCATCCAAGTTCTTACGGTTGATCTCTTTCTACAGAATAGCACTTTCTATATCAGGCAAGTTTAAAATAGTAGCAGGAACACATAAGGTAGTGTGGAATACATCCCATGACTCACTCAGAGTCCCAAACAAAAACAATGGAGTAGCCTCATCATTAAAGGTAATACCCTATAAGGTCAAGTTCTTGAGAATAGCATGGAATTGGCTCAAATGAGTAGACATTGTCATATTCTCCTTTATGCGCAAGTCCATACACTGCTTCAGTCAATACATCTGACTTGCTGGACTTTTCTTGTCATAGAGGTTCTTGATTTTATCCCAAAGTTGCCAAGCACTCTGTGCTTCCTCAACCACATTGTAATGCACCTATTCAGTGAGAGACAAGATGAGGGTGGACTTGCATAACTCATCAAGCTCGCATGGAACTAGCTCAAATGAGCAAACATTGTTATAGTCTCCTTCATGTGCATGTCTATAAGTTGCTTCAGTCAATACATCCGACTTATTGGACTTTTCTTGTCATAGAGGTTCTTGATTTTATCCCAAAGCTGCCAAGCACTCTGTGCTTCCTCAACCACATTGTAATGCACCTATTCAGTGAGAGACAAAATAAGGGTGGACTTGCATAACTCATCAAGCTCATCATCAGTCATAGTTTCAAGCTGCTCGCCATGCATCCTTAGTGGCTTGATCTGAGATTTTTTCACCAATACCTGCCAAACTTGGGTCTTCCAATATGCATAATTCGTACCATCAAGATAGCATTGTCATTAGAAGAAGATGCCATATTGCAATCCAAAATGGTGCAGACAGTTCAAAACTGCTTGCTAATTTTTGTTGTAAACAACCAAAGTACCACCAAAACCAAGGCAAAATGACCACGAACTGATAGCTAATGATGCTCCCCACCAAGTACCATAAAAAATACATAAAATCAAAATGATTCAGCATGAAAATTCCACGTCAGTCCATGCATAATTGCTTGTTGTAGTAAATTACAGTCAGGTATAATGAGAGCAAACTGTAGGCAAAATGAATGCACCAAGTCAACCACTAACTGTCAAAGCATAACCAGCATCAAGCAGGAATAAATCAACATGTGAGAGTCATACAGACTTCAAGTAAACACCTAAGCATGTCAAATGAATTCATCAATATGCCGGCACACCCCTTGTGTAATAGGGCAAAGTGTACACAACACTAGCAAGACCTGACACAAAGAGGTGTATGCTCAAGGAGTGCAAAGCCCAAATCAGCCCAAGTATATCTGTGAGGACCACTGCATATCAATCATGCAACATCCAAGTGAAGATCCCAGCCTCAAGTATTCGAATGCTCAAGTAGCATAAACCGCCTGCTTAATTTCTATCAAGCGTATCAAGACGCTCCCACTGGTACAAAAGCTGTAAATATCAAGCTCAACAAGGGCATATGATAGCACCAATGCCAAAAGATCGAAGATCAGGCATCAATAAGATATCACGAGCATATAGGCCATGTAGCATCTGTACATAGTATCCATAGACATCAAGTACATCCAAAATGTAATTTTGGCAAGCCGAGAAATAGCCAAAGTAAGCTCCGAGCAATCAAATGTCAACCCAAAGCAAGGCTTAGTGGCATACAATGTAACTGGCATGTAGTAGTGGCATAGGCCAAACATGTCAAGACTGGTCAGACATAAGCAAAGTACATGCCATAAGTACATCAAAGATGAAGATCCAAATGCTATGTGAAGCGAGCTCAAGCTCAATCAATGATTCAAGAGCAAATCACCAAGCTCTATGTCGATCCCCGAGAGTCACTACATCAATGTATACATCCAAGGCATAGCCCGAATGTGATAGGCATATCCAAACATAAACAAAAGAGCTTCAACCCTGAATATTCTAGTAGCAAATAAACATCTAAAACTGAGCAAATAATGGCTCAATCCAAGCTCAAAACCATAGATAAACCATAGGCATACTTTCCCATATGTATAAGCACCAATCGGGCATAATTGAGCATGAAATGACTATATAGCATGAGCATCAAGTGTAATGACAGGGGGCTACCCTATTTTGGGTTGCCTGTGGGCTGTGTAAAATAGTGAATGACTGAGTAAATTCAGTCCCAAAAGCATCTCACATGATAGACATACATTCCCCTAGCATTCGAGGAGCATTCGGGACCATCCAAGTGGTGCGCAAATTAGATGTTGAATACATACGTAGCGAGCACCGGAAGGTCCCCAAGAACAAAAGAACTCTACTTAAGCTCAAAAAGCAAGAATAGATTTGCATAACATGAAGAAAAGAGACAAATTGGGTACAATCTCCCCCCATGCCTTGTGTGAGCACTTCACAAGGCATGTAATTATAAATTTATTCATCTCAAAGCTCAAAAATAGCCCAAATTTACAATTAGCATGCTTTAGCTTTTGTGTTTGCTTTTGTCCAAATAAAGAATAAAGCGGTTGGGTGGCCCAAAAGTCGAGTTGTGCCCAAATACAATGTCCCATAATGAAATATTTAAATTGTGCACCCGTGTGCATACAAAAATAATAAATATTTGTCAAGTGCTTCAATAAATAAGTGCGCCTAAATAAATATTAGCGTCACGCCTTTAATGATAAGATGCGCGCCTATCAAAAATGATAATTTCTTCTAGGTAATTTGGATACACGTTATCACCCAGTGCTTCCCAACGCCACCGCTGCCTACTCTACACATCAACTGAAGCATTCACAATTGTTAGAAAATAATAAAATTAAACCGATAAAAGTGAATACCTAGCAGTCTTCAGCTACAAAATAAATAAATAGGTGGGAACTCTATCCTAACCTTAATTTAATACGAGTGCACTCTAAACTCATAAACGTCCATTAATTTAAATATGTATTTTGTGGAATCACCTGCTATGGAATCACCCACGTGCACATTAAATTAATTTGATGCCCGAAAAGGACAGGCGTCCCCATTAACTTCTCGCACAAGGAATCGACCTTGTGTAGTACAAGCCCTGGTAAATAAATATAGCTTTACGGAATCCACCGTGGAATAAAAAATCCACCGCAAAACCTCATGGAATCCATCGTGGAATATGCCTCCTGGCATCACCGAGCAACCAATGTCAATGCCAACCAAGCATAAACATAGAGTGCTGATGTAACACTGTTTGTGGTTACCTGTGGACTATGGAAAATAGTCCTGGACTGAGGTAAATTAGTCCACAAATCAATGCCAATGATAACCACCAATGTCAAGCATCGAGGGGGTGTTTCCAAGTGCTAAATGAAGTGTTTTTAAGCTGCCAATGAGTGCCAAGGGAGGGCTGAAGTAAAAAATGATTTTTTGTAGGTCTTCAAGCCTGCCCAAACTGATCCGGGGCCTGTGGAAGGGCTGGGAAAGGTCAAGGCAAGGTTAGGGGAGTAGTCAAGGACCCTTAGGAGCTCCCTCTTGAAGGGCAAAGTTACCGGTAGAGAGTAGGCATCACAAGAAGCAAGAGGACATGGCTTCCCTACTTCACAAAACCTGTGGACTGAAGTAAAATAACAAAAGAGAGCTCCAATACCTCTGAAGGAATGCCCTAAGGGTACCCAAATGGGCGGGATAGGTACTCGGGAAGCTGAGGAGTGATTGGAGCTCGAAGGAGTCAGATATGGCTGCCAAGAATGAGAACCAATGGTGTAGGGATTCGAATGAATGCTGAAGGAGTCACAGACCAAGTCGGAATGCTTGAGCAACCATGCTCTAATACCAGTTGAAAGGTGAGAAGGATCGAAGCTTGCTTGGAAGAGTTATGGCGGGAGAGCAAGAGCTAGAAAGAGAGAGAGAGAGACCAAATGGGAACTCCAACAGTCACAATGTGTGACCAGTTCCTTTATTCAAACTATCACTAAAAGAATAAAGAATAAAGAATAAAGTGACGGTGACGGGCGCCCGCCACCTACAGTGTACAATGGCGGGTACTGTCAGTGTAGTAATGCACATGCGGCTAGACAAAGGCACCTTTACCCCCAACATATGGATGGATTTAGCGACTATAATCAAATCCCGATTGATCCAAAAGATGAGCCTAATATCATTTTCAGCATAGAGTGGGGAACCTTTGCCTACAAGAAGGCAATGCCATTCGGATAATGTAATGCACTTGCTACTTTTCAAAGAGCAATGATGGCAATCTTTCAAGATTCTCTAATTAAATGGATGGATGTATTCTTGGATGATTTTTAGAATCCAGAGAAATATGTATTTGGGATGCCATGTGGTATACTATTAGGGCATGCCATTTTTGGTGATGCCATTGTCATGAATATGGCCAAAGTTTAGAAAATTGATGATCTTCCTCCACCCCAAACCTTGAAGCAATTACATGGGTTTCTTGGTCATCTAAATTTTTATCAATGATTTATTGAATGATTTGTAGTAATGGTGTTACCTTTAATAGCTCTCTTTAAAAAGAACAAAGCTTATGATTGGGATTCAACATGCCAAGCTGCCTCTGAGAAACTAAAAGCTAAGTTGATTAAAGGCCAAATTTTGGTCTCACTTGATTGGACTAAAGAGTTCCATATTCATGTCGATGCTTCTATAGATACTATGGGAGTTGTTCTATACCAAGTGGATGATAAGAACATAGGCCATCCGATTTATTATGCTAGTTGCAATCTTAATGATGCAAATAAAAATTATACCACAACTAAGAAAGAATACTTATCAATGGTGTTTTCAATTACTAAGTTTTGACATGATTTATTGGGTAAAAACTATACCTTTCATGCGGATCATGAAGCACTTCTATGGATATTGTGGGAGTTATTCTATGCCAAGTGGATGATAAGAACATAGATAATTCGATTTATTATGCTAGTTGCAATCTTAGTGATGCAAATAAAAATTATACCACAACTAAGAAATAATGTTTAACTATGGTGTTTTCCACTACTAAGTTTTGACATTATTTATTGGGTAAGAAGTGTATCTTTTATGTGGATCATGAAGCGCTAAAGTATTTGTTAAATAAGCATGAACTTAATGGTTAGGTTACAAGATGGATGTTACTCTTTTAGGAATTTGATTTTGAAGTAATTACTCTTGCTAGCCAATCACATGTCCTTGCATGGCATATGTCTTGATTATTTACTTATGATATAGAGGAGGATGTAGATGACGAGTTACCCGATGCTCAATTGTTTGAAGTTTCTATCACAATACCTTGGTTTGCCGATATTGCTAGTTTTTTTAGTACAACTAAATATCCACCAACTGCAAATAAGCATGAACATCATCATATTTTATTGTAGTCATGATCATATATCTTGATGTTAGAATATCTCTATAAGTATTTTCCTCGTGAGAAAATCTCAAGGAAATTTATCGATCACATATTCAAGAAGATAAGACACCATGCATTTTAACTGCGGTACATGATGATGAATCCTATAGGGGACATTTTGTAGGAGATTAACAAAGAAAGTTCTATTTGCTGGTTCTTGGTGGCCTATATTATGTAAGGATGCATATGAATATATGTCAAAAGTGTGATAAATGTCAACGTACTAGGAGACTGGGCTATGACTTTAACCCATGTATTGGCACTTATACCTTTTGAGAAGTGGGGTATAAATTTTGTCAGTTTCTAATCAATATATTTTGGTATGTACCGATTATGTAACTAAATGGGTGGAAGCTAATGCATGTAAGACAGATCAAGGTAAAGATGTCTCTTTGTTTCTTTGTGAATATATTATTACTCACTTTGGTTATCCCCTAGAATTGGTTAGTGATCATCATGGATATTGTTTTTTGAATAATTTGATTTCAAAATTAATGGATCTCTATAAGACTAAACACTAGAAGTCTACATCCTATTGTCCTTGAGCAAATGGTGTTGTAGAAGTTACTAATCATACTGTGATCACCATTTTAACTAAAACAATATAACATAGAATAGGCATGATTGGGATGAGCAATTACCAGGGCACTCTGGGCATGTAGGACTATCAATAAGGTGACAACTAGCAATACAATTTTTAATTTAGTTTATGGGACTGAATCCATATTTCCCATTAAGTTGGAAGTTCCTACTTTGCATGTTGCAATAGCTAATCACCTTGGAGAGTGAAAATCTCTTGCTACTCGTTGGATGTGTAAATTAATTAAGCCTAACAAAGATTGTATGTTTGCCTTGTAGCATATTTAAGCACATTATAAACACTAAAAATCCTAGCATGATAGACACTTGAAGCTTAAGGATTTTCAAAATAATGATTTAGTTTTGTTGTATAATAGTCAACACTATAAATTTCCAGGGAAGCTTCGTATCTAATGGCTAGGTCCGTTTAAAGTTAATGAGGTTTATGACAATGGTTCAATGGATATTTAGGACTTAGAGGAAGCACACAAATCATTTTGAGTTAATGGTCTTTGCTTGAAACCTTTTGTGGCTTAATTAAGAAGTGTGAGTCAAATAATGTTGGTAAATAGATCATATGTTTTTTTTTTTGTTGCTTAATTTAGTGTTTTATTTTGTCTTGTTGGGTGAGAGGGGATTCTCTATGGGCTACAGTTATGGATATTTTGTGAATGGATACTTTTTACCCTCGACTTGATGCTAATAGTGCTATTTTATTTTGTCTTGTTGGGTGAGAGGGGATTCTTTATGGGCTGCATGTATGGATATTTTGTGAATGGATGCTTTTTACCCTCATCTTGATACGAATTTAGTATTTTATTTTGTCTTGTTGGGTGAAAAGGGATTCTTTACGGGTTGCAAGTATGGATATTTTGTGAATGGATGCTTTTTACCCCTAATCTCAATGCTGATAGTGCTGGTTCTCTTGGTGTGGGACCTTATGGTATTCCTCTATTTGATAGCTTTAAGGTAGTGCAGGACCCTTAGGCTAAGTGTGGCTATTGGTGTGAATAGGATGGCTTGATGAGACGTCTATTTGGTGACAACCCCATCATTTTCCTAGCAGCCTTTATAGCCTGAGATGAAGGGTTGTGGCAATGCCTATGAGGCCAGAGGTGTTTTGTGGGCATGGTGGGTGCCTACCACAACTTGAGATCCCTTCTTTGGAGATGGCAACTTGTCACAACTGCCATACAACCATCTTAATAAGGCCTTAAGCCTTTTCAACAAGTATTTCTATATGCTTTTTATTTTTGTTATTGTTTTTATAATTTATTTATTGTTGTTATTTTTGACGCTCCTTATCCCTTAAGGCACAAAGCCTCCTTATTACTAGGTATTGAGACTTATTAGTAAGGCCTTAGCACCTTACTTTTGTGCTTTTGTTGATAAACTAGCATGTTGTTTTTGTATGAAGGTTGGGCATGTAAGAAACAATGTTATTCTTCTTAGAGGAATTAGGTACATTACACATTAAGAAATCCTTGATTTCCTGGGCTAGCACTGAGATGGAGATAAGTTGCCTCATCAAGGTACCCAAAGTACATGTACCATTCTTAAAAACCTCAGTCAAGAGTTGTAAGAGGATAAGGACAAAGCCATCTAGGAGCAACAAGAGGTATGAAGGTTTCTTTATGGAAAAAAAGCACTATAACAAGCAAATAGAAAGGAAATAGCCTAAGAGATCCCCGAGACCTTTCAACCAACAAACACACTCAAGGGAGCCTCAGGAAAGCAATAGTAGATGATCAAGCATTAACAAAAGGAAATAGCAAGCCTAAAGGAGGAGTTGGAAAGTTGACTAACATTGGAAAATAATGTTATAGTATGGAGGTGTAATTAGTACAATAGAAAGTCAAGACTACAACACTCATTGTTGAGTTACAAAATATTAAGCATCTCATGAGCAATTGGAGTAAGCCTTCGAGAGTTTACAAGGAACCGTCTACAAAGCTCCAAGGCCCTAGAGGTAAGGACTAGGGAAGTGCAAAGAAAAGAGAAAGGCATTAATTCAAAAGCTAGGCTTGAGCTTAATTAACTAACTCTACATAGGGACTTATTGAAGGAGCAAGAGGTGGTCATGTCCAACAATACGTGTACTAAAAGGCTATAAAACATATAGTTAAGGCAACCAAATATGAGGATATGGAGGGCCTAAAATGGGAATTGGAACACAACCAAAGTAGCTCATTGGTACACTTTTGGCACCTTAATGCACAAAGCCAATAGTAAAATGTGCCAATAAGAATTTGATAAGAACTTATAGGAATGCTTGCTATACCAACTAGGAAATCAAGGACACGGGCTTCACATAGCAACTACATTGGGAGAGCCATCTACTTCTACTATTGAACCACAATTGTTGGAAAAGGTACAAGAGCAACACAAGTCCCACTTTGATTGGCCTCTCCACCACTAGTTTACATTGATTTTAGTGGAGCACAAAACCAGAAGATTGGTCCTCGAATCAAAGCAATAAGCATAGTGGCAGAGAGCCCACTATATAGCTAGCACATCCAAACCCAAAGATAGTTAGTAGGATGATCATCCACAATCCGATATATGCATGATATCCCACTCGAGATACTAGAATACAAGAAGACAAGGACTTTGACGTGCCTATTGAAGAATTTAAATCAACACAAGTCACCATAGGCGTTTCTATAGCCTTTGACTTTCTTATTCCTTAGAATCTTGGAAGGGTACTATCCAACTCTACTATCAATCGGCTCATCACCCCACAAGTGCGTTCACTATTATGAGATGGTTTGATTAGATTGATAAAGATGCTTTTGTTTGAGCTTGTATGGATAGCAAAGGTTGGCAAACTAATATTCTTCGAGAACCAACGATGCTTATGGGGACCAAACCATTGTGGAGGCATAACATGCTTGACATGAACAACTATATTTACTTCACCTTCTATAGAATACCTGTAAAGGAAAGAGTAGTGTGACATATTGTGTGTACCGAAGCTATTAAGATAATTGATTTAGCTATGTAGGTAGATGTTCTAAAGAATTTAGTTATGTTTCACAAATTTGTGAGCAAAAGATTAGTGGTTTGAATGATGAAGATATTACCAATAAGCTATTTCATGCACACAAATAATATGGTCGAGAGCTCATTCACTTATTGCTCTCACCCCTTCTTCGCCATCCCCTATCTAGGTGTGACTTGACATCAAGAAATACCTATTAAATGAGGCTTGCCTTGCTTACACTTCATGTTTACTTCCCAAGGCATGAAAAAGCTCCAAAGTTAGCTAAGTGCACATATAGCCACTATACTTAGGGATCCTTAGGCTGGAGATGCCACGTGGCCTTGGTTGACTAAAAACCCCTAGCCCACTTCCTCCACATCACAATTTAGGGCACATTAAGGGCAAGATAGCCTCGAGCTCTCTGAACAAGCCTACCACTCTAAATTTCACTAAACAACTATCCCCTTCCATTGATAACAAGGTTTTCTTTCAAGTACACTTTGAAGTCACACCAATTACCTAATCAACATCCACCTTGCTTCATTCCATAGCTCCCTACCCTTGTCATTTGCATGGTAGGTGCTATAGTCCTTTGATACTTGCCACAATATGCCTACTACCTTAAACAAATGTGCCATGGGACGTGCACTCATTTAGAGAGGGGGCCAACATTCACCCCAAACAGAGAAGGCCACAATAGGATGGCAAAAATTCAAAGTCAAAAGGATGGTCAAAGTAGTCAAAGCATGCCAAAGGAGTTAGGTTAGTCACAAACAATTTGAAAGGACTAAAGCTGATTGAAATACAAATGGTGCCAAATATTATGATAGCCAATCTTTTGGGAAAATATTAGATTATTGTAGGCATTGTAGATTCAAATGTACTCATCTCATTGCAATGTATTTTTATTAAAAAGTGAAAGTCATGCTCACTCGTGCATGAATTGTACTTTCTCATTAAGTCACATGTAATGCATTATTTTATTTCTATTCATGCATGCACAAAAGACCCACAAAACATGTAGATCCATGGGTATGTTTAAAATGAATAGAATTCATCCATAGTTGAGGTTGTGAGAGAGAGAGAGAGAGAGAGAGAGAGAGAGAGAGAGAGAGAGAGAGAGAGAGAGAGAGAGAGAGAGAGAGAGAGAGAGAGAGGGCAAAACCTCTTCTTACTTTTCTTCTCTTTCTCTTCTTCTTTTTCCTTCCATTTGGATATCTGTATATTTGTCTCCATTGTTTGCTTAAGAGAGAAAAAGAGAGCGAGGGAGAGAGAAAGGGACCAAGAAGGAGAAACTCGTTCTCCTTGGTTGCTTTTCCTTCTTCTCCCTTGGTAGCATTGGAGTGATGTGGATTAGTTGTAGTTTAGTGCTTGGAGAGCTCGAGGCAGCCACATTCGAATCATATGACCATCAAGCTTCCTTTCAACAATGAGACTACTGCAAGAAAGTTGACTTTGATGAGTCTACGATAAACTTTGAATCATTTATTCTCTCTTGCATTCATGGGGATTGAGTAAATAGACACAGACGGTTGAAGTTAGAGTATAAACTTGGCTATGTGCTAGAGGTAGCCTAAAACAATTTAGGGAACAAAACTCTAGAAAGGATAAAAGTCCTTTCCCATCTCATACACGTAAGCCCAACACTAGTAATGGAACTCTAAGATGCTTTATAAATTATAGTGTTTCTCAAGGTAAGTTTACCCATGGCCATCGTGTCTTGTATGTTATATGTAGGACTCATTTGCTTTTGTAACATGGTCACATGTGACTTAACAAAAGCATTATTAGTTGTGGTTTGTCTTGAAAAATTGGGTTGGGGCTATTAAGATGCAACAAAATTGCTTGTTTTTATGTGTTGAGATGGATATAGATTTGGCATATTTCATATAACGAATGCCATTTATATTTGATCTAACATATTGGTTGCATAATGGTTTATTGTTGTGATCAAGTGGCTTTTGTTTAATATTGGCAAGTTTTGTCATATGTGATGTCTTTACTTCATTTTTAATACTAACTTCTTGTTTTCTCGAATCACTTTTTCACCTTGTTTTTTTGCTTCTATATGGTTTGTGTGACCTTTGCATATTGGCCAAAATTCCAATAGCTCACACAATTGTTTAACACAAGCAAATCGAATCAATCGATCTCAAGCTCACACAATTGTTTAACACAAGCAAATCAGATCAATTGATCTCAAGCAAGGTTAAGAAACAATGACAATCCATGAGCTTCAAAATATCAACAAGTAAATAAAGAAATGAACCAAAAATTTAAGCCAAGTCAACGGTAAATAGGATGAAAAAAGGCAATAGTTTGACAAGGTTTATATTTGCCAAATTCATAAAATATAGAGGTTAAGAAAAGCTTATATGGACAAGGAATGCCTTCAAGTGCCTAATGATAGCTAATATCATTTGAGGTTACAGATGTGAATATAAGTGAACTAACTTGTAGAACAATGTATGATAGCTTGTGGGTTTGTCGAAGCCTCATCCAACATGTGGCTTTTGAGTCTATTGGATATGTGGGTGCAACAAGTTTGAGTTATTAATTGCACCAACATGTGCATTCACACATTAAGCACGAGGGTGGTAGTGCCTTCAAAACTAAGGTGACCAAAAATTGACACCGTGTTTTCGATCACCTCGATATCTATCATAAGCCACACTTGCACCCACAACTTGTGTCACATTATCGAGCACCTTGATAACTATCAGAAAGTAAGGTGCTAGATTAACAAGTGTTGTGACATCTATCATAAGCTACATTTGCACCCACAACCAATGCTAGGTAGGTTGTCTATCTCAATATTGATAAAAAAAACAAGGTGCCATGTTATAGGCTACCTTGATAGCTATTATAAGCCACATCCACCCATAAAGTGATGGCATTGGTGCCACAATGCTAATCACCCCTATCAATGATCATGGAAAACTTTTGTCCTAATGGATAAAAATAAGAGGAAGTTGCCAAATTAATAAAAAATTAAATCAAAAGTAATAAAAATTCCCCTAATTAGTTACCAAAATACAATTGTCAAGAAGAAATTCTAATTAGTGTTTAACAATTGGTAGAAACATAATAAAATCTCATTTTTTTGTAAGGGTTGACCTATATAAGAATTACGGAACGCCACCAACGTTCATAAAAAATAAGATTCAAAATAAAATAAATCACAAAAAAAGAAAACCCAGATATATTTTTAAAAGTGTGAAGTTTAATAATATATATTTTAGAAAGGCACCACCTGCATGTTCAGAAAAAGCCTAACAAAAATGGAAACCTTGAATTTAATTGTTTTTTTTTCAAATTTACATTATAATAAAAGCAAAATTCTAAATTAAAAATTTAAAATGCAGAACATAATTTTAAAAAAAAAAGACAAACGTCAAAATACACGTAGGCTGATTCAAAAATCCCTCCAAAAAGCGGAGTGAAACTTGAAAGGCTTTTGCCCGAGAATGTTTTCCGTGAGGACGGAGTCTCCTTTATCCCATGCTACTTTTTGACTGTGGAAATGGGACGGGGAAAAAAGACGCACACGCACTGACAGGGGCAGACGGCCAATATCTGCACACCGCTTTCCAGGAAAGCACCTCGGCTTCATCGCCCCCAGTGTTTCAATCTTCATCACTCTCTCTGCCTCTCTCTCTCTCTCTCTCTGTGCCTGTCTGTGTCTACTTGGCCCTAGCTCAGATATGATCTCGCGTCTCAAGCGATCAGCATGTGAAGAGTCGGCAGTATGATCCTTCCTCTCCATCTCATCTGCCTCCTGCTGCTTCTAGGGCTTCTCCCTGTGCGCAATTGGACCGGCTCTTCCATTCACAGCGAGCTTGAAACCCTGCCCGCACCCCTTGCTGCAGCAGCGGACATCTCCTCCTCCCAGAAGTTCGACCACTCCGAGCCACAGGCGCCGTGCCTCGATGAGACGCATAGCTTCATTGGCAGCACAGCAGATCGTTTCTTCTTTATCAATAATCAAAGCTGGAGCAGATGCCATCGAGACGGTGCTTTTTGTGAGGAATTTGGAGTTCCAATGACGAACTGCATTCACAGCAAGAAGGATCTCAGCTGCCAGGAATTTACCGTTGCAGAGAAGACAAAGGAACAGAGGGGAGGGCAGCATCAGCCACAGATTGGTGATGCATCCATAAGTCCAAGCAGTGCAAGGGTTGTTGGTCATGTCTCTGATGAGCTTATTGTCCGGTTTCGGAGTTATAAATATGCACACGAGCATAGAGAAGTTTTGGAGAAGTCTTTGCAAGGTGGTGGTTGGCAGTGGATTGACCGAGTCAATCCTGCATCTGCTTTTCCAACGGACTTTGCCTTGCTGAAAATACAAGAAGCTGCTCGAGCTTCAATACAAGAGCAGCTCAAGAAGTTGAGTTTTATCAAGGATTTTGCATCCCAATCACGCTTCTCAAGGGCGTTGCTTAGAGAAGCTGATGCAGATAACGAAAACCTTAAAGGGACAGGGGATGAAAACAGTGTTGATGAATCTTCTTCAGAGTTGGATGGGGGCAACATCATCATGGGACGAGGAAGGCAATCCACATCGTGGTCGGCAGAGGGGGATGCAGCAACATATTTTTCAAGGAATGTCTCACTTTTTCATGGTGGTCGAAAGCTGCTTCTACAGGTGATTCTGTGACCCTCTCATGGTTGGTGGAATGAATTCTTGTGAACAGTTGCTTTGTTCCGTATTGGTGGAAGTTTGCATTTAAATCTTTATTCGCAGGTACTCAGTATTAAGCATCTCTGCTGGTATATGGCACACTTCAATTTGAGTGGAATCTCAAAGCCTTGTCCAAAGCCTTATAAAGAAGGATAATTATAAAATGTTTGAAAGTCTATAGAGGAAAGCCTTTTTATGTTGATAGGAATCTTTGGTCAAGTTAAGTTATTTTCATGCAATCTCCTAGTAACAATAGATTTTATTATTTTTATAGAGTTGGAGTCTGCCACCATGATCTTTTTCTCATTTAGTCGAGAGGAGAGCTTGTTACTTAAATACCTCTTTCGTCACACTGGTTTTGTAGTCTCTTAGCTCATTTAGATTCTTGTTCCTCGGTATGTTATTAAGAGGCGGTGTTGAGTTTCTACATATCAAGCTATCAAGAATCATTTAAGGTATTTTGGCCTTGTTTTGGTCAGAATGTGGTGGATAAGTGTACAGGCTATGTGATACAAAAGTAAGGCAAAAGTAACAATGTGCAATGTGAAGCTTTCATTAAATTTAAAGTTTGAATCTTAGAATTGAGTTACATTGAAAGTTTCACTTAGTAAGCAGCTGCTCAATGAGGGCACTTAAGTTATTAAGTAAGCCTTGAGCTAAAGTTTTGTCTAGTGAGCAACTCACTTATGATTAATGACCAAGTTATTAATTAACCTTTTATAAAAAGTGAGATTTTATTAAGAAGCATTTGATTGCTTATTTGGAAAGTTTATCTTGGCTATTCAGGACTTCTCTCACTGTAAGCAGCCCAAGTTTGGAGACAACCATTTTTCTCTTCTTTATTATAGAAATTGCAAGTTTTAGCCATGAAATATGAGTTGACAATGAAACCAGTCTTCCTTCTTAGAGAGGGAAGTAATTACTTGATTAATCAATAATTAAATCAAGTAATTAATTATATAAAATTAAAATGCATAATTTACGATTTAAATCTTGAATGATGGATAGCCGACTGGCCCCAAAATCGGCCTTGCTTGCGGTATTTCTTTAATTTGTATTGCAATTTGAATGAAAGATATTGAGATTCTTTGAATCTCCTTTGCTCTCTCCAATGGTCTCTTTTTGTCAAGAATGACCAACAAGCCTTCAAATCAAAACTTCCCTTGGTTTTGGCCTTTAATTGTGCTCCTTGGATGACAAATTCAATCCCAAATGTATATTGATTGAATGGCCGCTTAAGTTTCTTGAAATTTCTTTGATTTCAATGGTTAAAATTCAAGTCTCTCGCTTTTAATTTTGAGTATACTTCTTAAGTGGCTGCTAAATCTTAATTTGTGTTGTAAATTAGGATTTGTAATGAAGATTAGTTAAAATCTCCACCTTGAATGGTTGATTTTGTTGAAAATGTTGAGGAGTAGAGACTACAATATTTGCCCCACTATTTTTTATTGCTCGCTCTTTTTTTAGCAACAAACTAACCTACTGAAAAAAAGTAATTGAATGTGGAGAAATTCACATTGTGAGATTCAATGCTATGTGAAAGGCCAAATAAGAGAGTGATAAAGAATCCAAAGTAGTAGAGATCATTTGAGCATTAGAATAATATTCATCTATATTTATAAACTGCTCGCATAAGTCCTAAATTTTATTAAGATGATCTTGCATATCATCACTTGCTTCCATCTTCACATTTGCAAGCTCCTTCTTTAAGAAAGAAATATAAGTATCATTTTTTTCGGCAAATATATACTCAAGTGTAAGCCATGCTACTCGTGAAGTAGCTGTAGATTGAATATACAGGATTATAGATGGTTGAACTACCAATGCAATAAGTGACAATGGTTGGGTATCCCTAGTGTCCCAAGCCTTTTGTGCAGTTGTTCTTTGGGGTGGTGGCTGAGCTGGAGCTTGCCTTTGATCACAACCTCCTTGTGGAGGAGTAGCAGGAGTCATATCTCTAGGATGAACTTATTCTCGACTAACATAATCCAAATAGTTTTTGCAACAACTACATTTTTCATCATGAAGGATTATAGAGAATAGTTATTGCCATCCAATCTATCCTCTTTAGATACATAAGTGAAGACATCACTCTGTCCTTGATTGGCCATGATAAATGTCACTCTTCCAAAATGTGCAAGAGTAATAACCACAGTTGGCTTAACTTGAAAATCCACAAACTTTCAGAAATTACAGCAAATGCCAAGTTGTAATAAACTAAACTGTCACACTTGACCACTATTGTCTCAATGTGTTGAAATTCCAACAAGTAGGACGTTGTCCAATGAAAGAACAGTGCTCAG
This sequence comes from Lygodium microphyllum, assembly GCF_053477565.2. Lineage (NCBI taxonomy): Eukaryota > Viridiplantae > Streptophyta > Polypodiopsida > Schizaeales > Lygodiaceae > Lygodium > Lygodium microphyllum. The sequence goes on along the minus strand of NC_141153.1, from coordinate 101,488,191 downwards.
CGGCATTGAAAACGCAAAAGCTCTAGAAATTGATTGTCCAATGTGCATAATTTCAGTAAATTTCAGATTGAAACTTTGCCCAAATTTTTTGATTCAAATTTTAATAAATTTTTGTAAGTTTTTGCACGAAATCACCTACTATAGCTTTCATATTTTCAATAAAATGATAAAATATACCTGTGACAGCCAAGAGCAAGTTGAGGACGAGCCCTATGGATTGCAAAAGTGTAGGCAGGACTGCCCAAGTTAGTGGTGGCGTTGTTAGTATACAGACAGGCTTGGCGGAGCAAATAGGATTAGACGGCAGGCCTGGCGGAGTTGGTGGTAGGTAGATAGGCGGTGTAGGTGGCAAATCAGGATGGTTAGAGAAGCTGCCGGCGTTGGCCGAGACAATTAGGAGGCGGTGGCTGTGTAGCCTACAGGTGAGTGGTAGTCACATAGATTATCATCTTCTCTCCTTCCTTGTCAGGCGCACACTCCAACTCCATCATCTTCCTCCGTCTTCAATGTTGCCCTCATCATCAGCTTGATCTGGTGCCCTCATTGACGTTGTGGGTTGTGTGCAAGGAGTGATCAGTCCTCCTTCTGTATTCAACATTTTTTCCTTGTTCAGCGTAGGTTTCTTTTCTTCTTCTCTTGCAGATTCTCTCTCTCTCTCTCTCTCTCTCTCTCTCTCTCCCCCTGTGTTCAAGTTCCTTCTTTTGTTGTGCACTCTCACATGGTATCAGAGCATGGTATCTGAGAGTGACATAGAGTCAGTCTATGAGGCCATTTACATCTGCGTTTGTTGAAATCGAAAGCTCTTGGTAGTTGGCAATGGAGTGGAGGCGAAGTTTGTTGGCTAGGCGATTGCCTTTTGTAGTTCAATGCAACCTTTTAGGTGCAAGCGAGAGCATTCATATCAGTGTTTTGGTGCTTCTGCATCCTTCGTGAGCAGTCGATAGTATTTTTTCCCTTAGGTGGGCCTTCTACATCGAGATATTTGTATCTTGTAGCCGATTCCTCTCGTTTCGGGGTTATCCATAGCCAAATGCAAATTTTTGTGGGTGTTTTGCAGATAAATACGAAGATATCTTATGACCAGTTCTTTGTTGACTCAAAGGATGAGGTCTCTGTTTCTTCCTCTAAGAGACGGAGAGTTTTTCATGCTAGTTCACGCGATGATCAGAGGTCACCTAGCTTATTTGGATGAGATCTCTCTCCTTCCCATTCACTCCATATGCCTTTCATGTTGTCCTTCATATGCCTTTCATGGCACCCTCGATACAGGTGCCTCTACTCCCCTTCTTTGCCCAAAGAAGACCGGTCATTGGATCCTTCTCCTCTTTCCATCCCACCACAAGTGTGTGCAATATTTTAATTTTCCGAGAGAGAGAGAGAGAGAGAGAGAGAGAGAGAGAGAGAGAGATTAAAGAACAAACATCAATTTTTGTAGAGGTCACAAATTACTTCCATGTTTGGAGCTGAGAAGCTTTGGGCGAAAGGATTTACAGGTGCAAAAGTTAGAATGGCTGTCTTTGACACAGGTGTAAGGGCAGACCATCCTCACTTTCGTAACATAAAGGTTGGTGAATCTTGTTCCCATGGTCTAGTAGTTAGATTTGACTCATCCACATGATGCTTTAATGAACAGCAGAATATAGTTTGGTGGTGGACATCAATAAGAGAATTTCAATTCCTTGCTGTGGATTTCTGGGCTTCTTAGCTCCATTCTTTGTCTCTGTCTGCAGGAAAGGACTAATTGGACCAATGAGGATACACTCAATGACAACCTGGGTCATGGGACATTTGTTGCTGGGGTCATCTCTAGTCAAGATCCTCAATGCTTGGGTTTTGCACCAGATGCTGAGATATTTGCATTCCGTGTATTTACAGATGCACAGGTAACATACATTCTACTTGTCTGATGAATATTCACAGCCTGCAATACCTCTTCATATATATTCTGGAAAAAGATTCATAAAGTGCAAGCTTTGAGAATAGTAAGTTGGAGTTATAAATGCTTGGGAAATATTGTCCAAAAAGGCATATAGCTGAGGCTCATATATGTTTAGAGGGTTTGCCAGCAATATGTAATAAAGGAAGCTTTCTCAGTGTGTTGCAGGTGTCTTACACATCATGGTTTTTGGATGCTTTCAACTATGCAATTGCAACAGACATGAATATTCTCAATCTAAGCATTGGTGGCCCAGATTTTCTTGATCAGCCTTTTATTGAAAAGGTGAGAGGTAAAGAATGGTCAGGTTTATGGACTTTCTTACTTGATGGTACTTATAACTCTACACACTCCAAAGAATCTACATGCATGTTTGATGTAGTGCTTGATAAGCTTTTATATTGAAATAACACATGAGCTGTGACATTCTGCTTAGCACCTTGCCTGCCCTCCCCAACAAACAAAACAACAAAATCCCCTACCCCACCCACCCACCCACACACCACCACCCACTCTTGCACAAACGAGTCGTGTAGGAATATATGAACTCTTCCTACATGAGTTTGGAGAATCGTATTTGTGACCATGGAAAAGTTAATTGAGTGCCATGTAGGAAGATACACACTCTTGCACAAACCAGTCAGCTGGATAGATTGTTCAAACTTCAAAGAAGTTTGATGAGAAATGGTGATAGAGTCTGAGGGCTGTGAGTTGTTCATTTTGTATACTCAACTTCAGTTTCTCAAAGCAGAAATACAAAGAAGGAATAAAATAGATGTTCTCTTGTAAGGGAAGATACTGCACCTGGGATCTCTCATATAATGACCAACTTTAACTATTCAAGCTTACACGCTTTTTCTGGTGTAGTTTACTTATTAGACAAGAATTGCAGGAAAATGGTTGCAGACAAAGGTCTGGAGGGGCAGATTGCTTATTGTAGCGTGCACTAAATTGTTTTGAGTTATGAATTTGCCTTAGAATCAGGATGAATGGCTCAAAATGTGCAACAACCAATTCACCACCTGTCATTGACAGGGTGCTTCTTTATGTGATGGTTCCAAAAGTTCTTTTGCAAGTGAAGATAATACACGTGGAGTCTTACCTGAATGCAAATTTTTAATGGATATGATTGCTCAATATTACACATCTTTTCTTTTGCCATTTCCTTATCATAAAAGAATTGCAAGGAAAAATGTTGCAGACAAAGGACTCGAGGGGCAGATTGATATCATGTACTGTGCAATCAATTGTTTTGAGTTATGAATCTTTGTATCAGCACCAAGGGCAGAGATGTGCAACAACCTAGTCACTATCTGTGGATTCATTACTCACTTGCAGGGGTAGATAATGCACAAGGGATCTCTCATCTCATTACATTTTCACAACATACACTCTTTTATCAGTTGAACTTGGGTAGTCTGGCCTGTCTTCATAGGCCTGAAATGATGGGTGGTAAATCACACAGGTACAATCTTTTTGAAATACATATATTTGAGGGACTCTTGGCAAGACACTTGAGATTCAGCTCTCCTTAGGATGGTAACATAGATGCTATGTGCAAATCGTAGCTCGTGCATAGTGATATATGTGGATCTTATGTATGTGCCATCTCTTGGGATTCTGGGAATATATCTACCTTGTCACTCCATGAAATGCACTCATCACTTTCTTAGGTCTTTGAAAAGAGAAAGTGGGATGTATTTGCTTGTTATCAACATTGTCTTTTGGAACTTAATTGCTAGTGTTTATAAGTTGGTCACCCCTCTTCTATTAATTTTGTGTTTTTTTGGGGGGTATCTCACATCAATCCAATGGATTCCTTCCATCTTGTGGAATCAATGATCATACATTAGTACACTACGCCTTATACACAATAGAATGGGGTGGTAGTTACCAAGAATGGGGACTCCTGCCTCCTCTGACTGGACCAAGGGAACACCCAAGGTTAGGGAAGGGGAATGGTTATTTATGTGTGTGTGTGTGTGTGTGTGTGTGTGTATGTAGAGATATGAATAAATAAAATTCAGTCAATATGGAACATACAGATCTGAAGAATTGGAATGTATAGAAATCACTGCTCAGCCATATATTAATTACTAAAAGTGTCTACAATTGAGACTTCAGCATTTGAATTGCAAACCCAGCCATATGGTATGTATATATAATTTATAAATCAGGCTATTAACTCTTTAAGAATTAATTTATAAATCAGGCTATCTCAAGATCAACCATAATCCATGGTATTGGAGTCATAATAAGCAGCTGTAATCAAGATTCAAAACATTAGAATCCACAATAGTGTATAAGTAATAATGTACCATAAGTCCAAAAGATGGGTATTGCAAAGCCACAAAATGAGCTCCATAGCTCGTGTAAACAAAAAGAGCTAATTGTTTGGCTAGGAATACGAAAAGCCAAAGTCTAGCTATGGAGCTTCTACACCATAATCCTTGCATCATGAGTAGTCCCGATATATGTCTTGTCCTTTAGTGCATCCTATGTACCAAACATTCCTAATATCTATTGATACACAGAGGGCTGCCCTTTGCTTTTTTACTTTGCTGCAGTATCTCACAGCTATGATAGAGCCTTGCAAATAATGTGTTCCAAGCCTTGATTACCTCAAGGTCTCTTTCTTGCATCTTGTCTTGAAACTTAGGATCAAGTATCTATTTTGCAATACGTATGAGAGAGTCATACTTATTCCATTTGTCGATACATAACTCTTCAACCTCTCAATCATGTGATCCATACCTTCATAAATCTTTCTAGTGCGTGGATTCATGCCATATGTAAGACTCAACATATGTATGATAGGATCAACCATTTGATTGGTGTAATTGGCCTCATTCCCAAACTCTATATGAGAGTTATGTATTACATAATACAATGGTGGCAGTGGCAGTTCCAGTTCAATTTTCATACTCAATCAGTAGTTGGTAAACCCATTATCAAACCAGAGTGCTATGATACTAGTTGGTAAACCCATTATCAAACCGTGAATGAGGCCAACTAGACTACATAATCTACTTCAGTAGGGAGCATGTTGAGCTAGGTGCCATCTACCTAGAGTTTGTGTCATCATCTGCCTAGGTCAAGCTAGGTACCATCTATCTAGACATTGTGCCATCATTAGATAATTTTGTAGACATCTTGACCAAGCCGGTCAATTGACTGATTCTATAATATCTTCTACCATGGATCAATGTAGATGCTCTCTTCCCTTCTACTTTAGATTGATGGGGAGAGGGGGTTCCCTCTAGCTTTTCCTTCCACTTTGAGAGGGGCAGTCTTAATTCTCTTGGTAGTGATAGGATTTTGATCACAAATTGTTTCATTGACATTATTTCACTATTGCATGAGCAAGTGACCAATTTCCTATGTGAGGGTATTGTTTAAGTAGCACTATTGCATAGCATTTTGCATGAGCATGATGTCTTGTATTTGCCCTTTGTATTTTCTTGTACATTGACATTCTTTTCTTATAAACATGAATTTGTGCGCATTTATCCCTTTTCGGTGAGAGAGTGGTTGGCTCTAGATTCACCATATAGGCAACTTCTACGGCAATCTTCTAGGGTAGTCTCCCTTCTTTTATTACTACATATCTCCCATAGCTTCCTTCATCATCGACACCCACGGGTGCTTGGGATAGCTTGTGTGTTCTGCAATGGGTGTAACCACCCCTTTCATTCTCCCCTAGGGGCACAAATTACTCAATAGGACAAAAACTATCATTTAAAACACTATTCAAAAAAGTCCATTGTGGTTTCATCCACCTTTCCAAGTCTTGGTAGGCCATTGGGCGGCCGACAAGCACCCTTTGTCCAATACCTTGGGTTCTTTGCGATGATCACTTGGGTTCCCTTGGTAAGATAACTAAATAATTTTGGGGGACCCATCATCACTCAGTTCAATCTTATTCTTGCAAAAAGCTGTTGCCTAAATTTTGCTATTCACACCCTGCACGGAGGCCATTTCAGTTCGAGTTGTTGTCTATTGTTGTTTGCTATTGGTGCTTGTTGTCTCGCTCTCCACATCAGTTAGCGGCTTAATTTAGTCCGCGTTTATTGCTTGTCTGCTCTTCAAGACCTACTGGCTATCGCCAACTTGCCACATGGACCGATAAACCTGTGTTTTGTTGTTCTAGTTGTCGCTTGTATTGCCATGCCGCCACAGACTGCGTTTTGCAGTTTGTAGCCATTAGCAGATTGCCACGTGTATTTTACTATTTTGTCCCCAATCAGCCCATTTGTCACTCATCTGGCCACACTTGAGCTGTTGTGTTTGTTGTTGCTAGACATTCACAGAGGTTGTCTACTATGTTTCAAGATCCATCATAGAATGATACTCTTCAACTCATACACTGTGCTTTAGTCCTAGAGACACGGGACTTTGGGGGTTAGTATTTCACCTTTGCATGGCGTATTTGTTGCATTGATATGTTTAGTATTCATTCATTTATTATTCCAATTCAGAAAGGAGTTATGTCTCATGGGGGTTTGTAACCACGTTATGCATGACCTTTGAGTTGAGCCGGTTTTGAACTATGCACATGCACCTTTGCACCATGCCTTATTTTGGATGCTTGAAACTCTTGGTAGACCATGTCATGATGTTGCATCTCTCATTTATTTCTCTCTTTTCGAGGATCCTTGTAGGGGATTAGATAGTGCCTCTTTGAGATAAGACCTTCCCATTTTCTTTTTCTGCTCTAGAAGCTCTAGGAAGAGATGTTCAAAATCCCATATGCACAGTGAGGAGAATGGTACTATCCAAAAAGCTATTAAGGCAAGTACTTGGTTGACACTCATAACAAGGCAATGGAACTATCAGTTTGAGTCACTGTCAGTGTCGTCCACCTTACACAAGAATGTGTTTCTGAGTCCAAGCTAATCTATCTTGGAACCTACTTCACTTGTGTAACAGTTAGTCTATTTAAATCTATGTCATCATGAGTTGTACATTCATCTTCCATCCTCCATAGCTTCTGCCATGCTCTAGATCGTGTGTTTATCAACAAAAGGTTCGCTTAGGGCCTTTGAGTGGAGGTTGTTGGTGTAAAGGCCCTTACGCTACTGTGTATATATCTTGCACATGTGAGCACACCCTTGCGGGTGTAAGTGTACCATACCCCGAGTATAAATACATTCTTTTATTCTTTGTGTGTACCACACTGGTACACACCCATCTCTCAAATCTCCACTCTCTTTATACTGCTGAATACACCTCGATTCGCACACTAGCTGAGTACTTACTCTCACGCTCCTCATTCACTATTTGTAATTGGTATAGTATGTTAGAGAGACCTTTCATGAAAGGATTTTCCTTGTTAGAACTGCAAAAAGTGTCATGGTCGAGTATGTGTATGGGTGCATATGGGAGGTGTTTGTCATTCCTTCAGAGGTCAGATAGAGTTGATATGGAAGTTTAGTAAACTTGTCCTTCAGGGTATGGCTCTTACTGTGACTGCTCATAATTTGAGATACTGCTCTTTTGCATGATGATGCAACATGCTAGCGTGCTTGATTTATCCTCAAGGTGTCTTATGATGATTCAGGTCTTTGTTTAATTGATGAATTTGTAAAAGATATTCTGAAAAGCAAATGTATAGAAAGCTGTTTATTTCCTTTTCAATGTCTGAATTGGATTTGACAGGTTTGGGAAATGACAGCTAATAACATCATAATGGTTTCTGCTATTGGAAATGATGGGCCTCTATATGGGACTTTAAACAATCCTGCAGACCAGAGTGATGTGATTGGTGTTGGAGGAATTGACTACAGTGATCACATCGCCTCTTTTTCATCTCGTGGAATGACCACCTGGGAAATTCCCCATGGGTTAGTATATGCTGCTCATTGATGTAGCTTAAGTTTAAAAGGACATCTCTACAAGGAATTAAGCTCCTTGCTATAGTGTGCTGGCCTATTCTCATTCAGAGCTAAACATGCTGTAACTTTTAAGTGTGATTCTGGAATAATGGATGAAAACATAGTATGAGCTTTCTAATGCTTGTCCTACTTATATCAGTTGATAATGTCACTTAGCATTATTCATACATACATCTGCTTAAGATCAGGAACTGTGCCTGTGTGCTTATTGATTTCCAAGAACAAAATTAAACAAAAGCTACATTGAACTTTTATGCTGGCTGCAGTCTATATTAAAGATCTTACCCTTGCTGCAGAACAGGTGGATATTGAAGTGGCATAGAAATATGAGCAGCTGAATTCTTTTGGAATTTGAAAGCTGTCACCATATGACCACGAGCAAATTGTTGTTTTAGAGCATCATGATTATTTACCATGTTACAAGCCCTTAGCATGAAACTATTAACAATGAACATTCTTCCAATGTAAAGCTCTTGTTGCTAGGGCAGGGAAGCATTGTGAAAGTCTGCTCTGTTCAAATAAAATTGACACTGAGCAGTAAGGTCTCACAGTTCTGCGATTACTTGTGACTAACAAATATATGCCAGTTTCTCATTTCATGTGATATGGTGGTAATGGAAATCTAGTTTTTCTGGTGCAGCTCTGTTTTCATTCTATTCATCTCTGATTTGATTTGCTGCAGGTATGGAAGAGTGAAACCAGACATTGTTGCTTATGGGAGAGATATATTCGGATCCAAGATAAGTACTGGCTGTAAGAGTCTTTCAGGTACAAGTGTGGCAAGTCCTGTGGTTGCTGGGGCTGTCTGTCTACTAGCTAGTGTTATTCCAGATCCTCTTCGCTGGGATATTATCAATCCGGCCAGTATGAAGCAAGCTCTTATAGAGGGTGCAGCTCGTTTGAGTGGACCTAATATGTATGAGCAGGGAGCTGGACGATTGGACCTGTAAGTATTTCTCTTGAGGTTACAGCGTGTATTTACAAAGAGATGAGAACTTTCCAGATTTGACAGCTTGTTAACTGTCATTAATTACCACTTACCAGTGCTGTGTGAGTCTATTCTTTCTCTGAAGCATGATTTCTCTTTTTCCCTTGACAGTGTCACTCTCTTTCTGTTTCTCAGCTTTTTTATCATGCATATAAATAGTTTAAATCTATCAAACAGTTTTGTACTTTGGGAAGTTGTTTCATTGTCAGGTTGGAATCCTGTGAAGTTCTGGCAAATATGAGCTGGCACTGTATTTTTCAGATGTTGTCTCTTCTGTTTCCCAGCTTTGTTTCTTGCATTTGGTTTTTAAAAACCAAGTATGTAAGTTTGTAGTTTTGGAGGCTGCATCACGTTTCCTTCTTTCCTGTTGCTAAAGATACTTTTTTGGGTGTTTTCTATTGGATGTCAGGTTGGAATCCTAGGAAACTCACATCTGTATTTCTGTAGCTAAAGGTAGCTTTTGGGTATGTTTTTTTTGTTTTGGTTGTTAGGTTGGAATCTTATGAAATTCTGATCAAATATGAGCCTCGAGCAAGCATTGTTCCCATGGCACTAGACTTCTCAGATTGTCCATATACATGGCCTTTTTGCCGGCAGCCACTATATGCAGGTGCCATGCCTGTCATTTTTAATGCAACCATTTTAAATGGTATGGGTGTTGTTGGCTATGTTGAGAGTACGCCTTTATGGATACCATTTGACCAAGCTGGTGACCTTCTGGATATACGGTTCACATATTCAGATGTTATATGGCCTTGGACAGGCTATCTAGGGTTGCACATGCAGGTCAAAGATGAAGGTGCCAGCTTTTCAGGTGTTATAGAAGGGAATGTCACTTTGTCTGTGATTTCCCCTTCTCCAAAGGGGGACCAAGAAATGCTTCGGAGCTTTTGTACACTTTTCTTACGAGTGAAGGTCATTCCAACCCCTCAACGTCAACTCCGAGTACTTTGGGACCAGTTTCATAATGTGCGGTATCCTCCTGGTTACATACCAAGGGACTCACTGGATGTACGGAATGACATCCTTGATTGGCATGGAGACCATCCTCACACAAATTTTCATGGGCTCTTTGACATGCTTCGAGATGCTGGTTTCTACTTGGAAATACTTGGGTCTCCTCTCACTTGCTTTGACGCAAGCCTGTATGGCACTTTGTTGATGGTGGACCTCGAGGATGAGTACCATGACTCAGAGGTACAGAAGTTAGAAAATGATGTTAAACTATTGGGGCTAGGGATCATAGTGTTTGCTGATTGGTATCATGTTGAAACCATGACAAAGATGAAGTTTTTTGATGATAACACTCGAAGTTGGTGGACTCCAGTTACGGGTGGAGCAAACATTCCTGCATTAAATGATTTGTTGTCACCCTTTGGTATTGCTTTTGGGGGTACAATTCTTAGTGGTCCCTTCTCTATCAGTGGAGAGCGTGGCTTTTTTGCATCAGGCACAGATATTGTAAAGTTTCCAGCAGGTGGATTTGTTCATCGATTTGCACTGCAGGACAGTACCAAGGGTATCCCGTTGTCTTCCTCGTTACAGACTGCCCTCCAATCTCAGGTAGTTCTCCTGTCACACTTGAGACTTGATCTTTATTTCTACCATACGGGTAACTTGAGATTGTTGTGGTGTCACCTGACCGTAGTTCTTTCTCTTGTGATTGTGGTGGGGTTGCAAAGGTGGAAGCTGCAGTCTTAGGAGCAGTAGGAGTTGAAAAGGGTCGTGTGGCAGTCTATGGGGATTCCAACTGTCTTGATAGTAGTCATGTGGTTACGAACTGTTTTTGGTTACTGCAAATGTTACTTAATTTTACGAGTTACGATATTCAAGACCCTGCGATTTTTGTACCATCAAGGCAGTTAATAGCCCCTTTGAGTGGGCCAAGGGGTGCTCTTCCCTTGCGAAGAGATGACATCAAATTTTCAGCCTATTCGTCAGTACTCGGGCAGGATCTTCAGTGTGGTAATGATGCTCGATTTGAAGTTCAAGGTTTGAAAGGATATACTATGCCTCCGACAAATCCTCCATTGGCTTTCCGGCAGCGTCAACCTATGGGCAGTAGCATGAGAGATGATAATCCTATAACTCTACCCTTTGAAAATGCTTCCTCAGCTGATCCTAAAATAGATTCTATACGAGCCTTTGATTCTTCTGACAAAGAGGTGCAGCCAATCTTCAGTAAAAGCAGGGGGGATTATGCCAAATCAGGTGCAGGTTTTGTGAGAAAAGAGCCGTTTATCAATCAGATTGATGTTGGAAGAGGTCGTGCAGGTAGACAGCAGCATCAAAATACACGGGATTCTGGGCTTGGAACATTGGGGTGGCTTAACCACGAGGAGGTAAGAAATCTCTGGGGCTACTATGATTATTGCATTAAACACCGTAATCCTGCGACAAGCAGATGACTATAATCATTGTTGTAACGATTCATGTGACTGTATGATGAAAACACACGACTCCTATGTTTGGTGCAGCTAGACTCATCAACACTGCTAGCTGTTCAGTGGCTTATCCCAATTCTATTGTGCATAGCAGGTACTTTGGAACCTGTGAATTTCGGTGTAATGTAAGAAGGTGGTCATCAGGCATTAAAATTTGCAATTGTGGGCTGCAGGCTTTGTCTTGATTCTGGGACTTTGGCGAATGCAACAAAAGCGGCCAAAACGAGTACGTAAAATAGCAACAACAGCTCGTTCCTTACTCAGTCTTTAGAGGGTCAGCCATCCTGTAGAAGTGCGAAAGCTGCAGTATTGGGTCAGCAAAGCACTTGTACAATATATAGCCCCAAAGGATCATAGGTGCATGGTTGACCCTCGTGAGCCGTTACATCACCTTATGTATTGATGTCAAGGCCAGGTAGTATCAATTCACAGCAGAGGACGTTTTGGGGAGGGGGGGGGGGGGAGAGAAAGAGGATGTGTGATGTGTCAAATGTATATTTGTTTGGTCACTGGGAATACTCAAATTGTCCCTTGTCCTCCCAAGTTATCCCACGTTTGCAACCGGACAGTAAGTGATCTCCATTGTACCTTGTGTTGTTGAATACTTGGGCATACAAATAATATCAGTTTGTTGATGTTTGCCGATGCTTCCATTTGATCATCCCCCTTTCCATCTGTTTATATTTGGTAATAGAGATTTGCAAATTTTTCTTGGAAATTAAAGGTTACAAAGAGTCAATTCAAAACAATGTTCTTCCTTTTTTCCAAAGTGTCTTGCAGGTGAATATTTTAAAAGCCAACTCTTCAATAAATTTCGATTGATCCATATGCCATTTCAAACTGTACATTAAAGGAAAAGTTAGATCTAGAAGCCAAAAAAAAACTTGCCCCTATAGAATAGAATTGGGCAAAGGATCTACACATGTTTGCAAGGCTTCTTTGAGAAAATGAAATGTTAGGAGTAAAGCAATCAATGCAAAATAAGGTGTTTCCATTTTTGCACGTACATGTTTGGTGTTTGCATCCACACGTGTCGAAGCTGTGCATGTGTTGTGCATCATGCACAACCCTTGGTTCCATGCGTGTGTGCTCATTGTTGCTACTTTGCAAATTGCGAACTAGGATTATGTAGACAAATGTGTACCAATTTACCTCCACTATCTTGTCACTCTGTTGCACGATGGATGGATTGTGAATGTGCTCGGAAATTAGAGTTCCCAATTCTAAGCTTGGAGTCTAGTAGGTGAATGTGTATCAATTCTCCTTGCTATCATGTCACTCCCTTGTTGCTTTATGGATTGTGAATATACTTGGAAACCAAAGCCCGCAATTCTAAGCTTGGAGTTTATTATGTAGTCTATTCCACTTTTTATTTTTTTGTCATGATAGCCAAATTTAGAAAACAAGTTCAATAGCTCAAATCTAGTGTTGAACAAGAAAGTCACGATATATTCAATGAAAGAAGTTTAGACTTAAATTTGGTGGAGTCAAAGAGGTACTTGTTGTCAATGGGGTTATAGATCCAATGGTTGTGTGGGTTGAGTTTCATGGGTATGTGAGTTCGAACATTAAGTAAACGTCCAATGACATTAAAATTATGTCTTCGCACTACAAGAAAAACCATGTTAGAAGAAGGGCAAGAACTAACTTGAGACATGCAATAGAAGATCGAGATTATTAAACAAGCTTTTGTCATGGAATGGAAAGAGCTAGTGAAATAGGATGTAATGAATTTGTGAAGGAATTGCAAGTAAATCCAAGGTGTGAAGTGGAGTTACACCTAATTAATTCCATAATCTAAGAGATAAAAATAAGAACCTTGATAACTAAATGTTTGAGACTTGAGCATTGTTGTGGAGGGAATGTTTATGGAGTTGCCTTTGGACTTAATTATTGTTGTGATAGAATATGAAAAATGAGAATACATGAAAATTGAATGTATAAGTTGTAAGTGTTATTGAGAATACTTGTTTGCAAGAGGATAGGAAATGGACTTTCATTAAAGCTTGGTGTTTAGAAAATAATGCCATGTCTATGACACTTCATATCATAGTGTTTGCACAACAAACAAAGAGGTAAGCCTTTCTAAGAAAGAGAATCATCTTGAGGGGACTAGGCAATAGTGGCAAGGACCTCACACCTACCTACGAGGAGCACAGGAACAAATGATGCCCAATGTAAAAGGCTTGGATAGGAGGGAAGAGAGTAGCATGAAGAGATGGTTGTTACCCTTATTGGCAAGGTGGTTGCATGGTGATATGCAATCAATGAGACTCATCTAAAGCTTCGACTAAAGCTTGTAGTTTGGAATTGCAATGGAGCACTTTGGCTTCCTTACGTAGACACTTAAATCCATAGAGGGGGACTAGCTTGCATAGTGGGGTTTTAGTGGGACTCAACCTTCATAGAGAGCATGTAGAGCAAGATGAGTAGGTGAGGTGTTGACTCTATTTAGGAAGCAATTTCAATTAAGGATTAATATTGGGAACATGGAGTGTGTCTAATATTTTTGTTTCTTTTTTTGCAAGCATGGATATATGGAGGTTTACTCATGATTGAGATTTAAGACAACAAAAATTAGGTAAAATTTGAAGAACGTTGAACCTTGTTGCCTTATTTGAGTCACCCAATAGTTACAAATAGGTTTTACATACCACATAGGGCATTATTTAGATATACCATACACACAGATGATAGTGTATAGAGGGTTTTTGAGGGGGTGGGGGTTGGGGGAGGGTTAGGAGGGACTACACTATATAGCTTAAGATAGTACTCGAGACTAAGAGATGTTCTATTGGTGAGACTTCAATGCAAGGACAATGAGCAACCAATGTACTACATTTGATTCAAGTGTAAATAATAAAGAATGATGCCTATGGATCATACAATATTTGCAAACATGGGGCAATAACACACTGTGGTTGGAAGCTAATGGAGCTAGGATTGCAGCACCACCTTATTAATGATGGGTTGAGAAAGTGGCCACAACCAAGTAGATGTGCATATTTTCCATATGGAGTGGATTAGGGTTTTTGAAGACAACTCAAATAACATGCCACTTCTTTGTGTCCTTGTGACACACTCTTCCTTTCATGCCATATTAGGGACAATACCCTAAAATAATTGGAGGACAACAAATTTTGTGTTAAAAGCAAAAACCTCAAATGGTAGGAAGGAGGGCAGATATCCAAGCATGGAGTTGGATAGTTGGACTTAGTTTATCTCACTATACGAGATGGAATACCATATTGGGCAATACTAGAAATTGTATTGACTTTAGGGACACGAATTGTCTAAGCCCTTATCATCCATCCTTATATTTGATACCACCACTTGACACACTATGAAAAGTCCTCTTACAATGTTTCATGACAGCCCTTGTTATGCAACCAAATATAAATGTTGACCCTAGATCAAACCACTTCAACATGTAGCTCCAGTATGGGACATGAAAATATTAGTATATTATAAAGATTTTTCAATCTTTCAAGGATTTGAGGGGAGTAATACCATTATAGCTTGGTTGCACATCTCTTCAACATAGCATTAGTAGAAGACTCTCCCTGCACATAATATTTTATCCATACACATCAATTCAATTGTTAAATTGGATGACCCTATACATTCATGAAGTGATAGGAACATCATGGTCGGACATATGTCCTTGCCAAGTTACATGAATTGATACTTGAGGTAGAGCACAACAACTTAGTAGTGCAAAAGGGTTGTGAAGCCCTAAACAAGATAACTTTCATATACTATCTACAAGCTATCAATTGTAGACATTGTTGACTTTCACATAATATCTATAAGCTATCAATCATAAACATCTCAAGATATCATCAAAGTTATGAGGATTATTAAACTATGTGAGAGTGGTGGGGTTAGATGTCCATGTAAAGGACATCACTCAATTTTTAGATAGAGGAGTTGATAATGATGGGTCATTGTCTAGACTATATGCCACTTTATTGGTCTTTGCTAATGACATGCTCTTGATACCTAGCTCATATTTGGGATGCTTATCAAATGCTCCCTTGACAACACAATTTCGATAGCCTAGGCCTAGGTGATGCCATTCGAAACTCCGTTGGAGTAGTGTGAACTTTGATGCCTAGGATCAATTGAGTCTACTAGAGAGGAAGCTCTAGCCCATTCAAATGAGGACCGATCAAAAATGAGATTCCTGAACAATATTAAGGTCATCTAACATTTTATTTAGCATTGATAATGGGCAACCGCTTTCATAAATTAGGCCAAATCAAAGCGGACATGCATCACACTTGGTTCAAAGAAGGTGGGAAAGGAGGGGAAGCTATCACATGAATCCCTCTATCCATGAGGCAAAGTCTCAACTTGGCCTCATGAAATGACACAAGGTCAAGATTTATAATATTTCCCATGACATTCGTCATCTAGCTTTTTCCTAAAACTCCCCAAATTGAATGCTTTCGAAGGAATACTCTTAGTTCACCGAGACCACCCAACTACATGTTGGAAATCCACCCACATGCTTTCCTTTATGAAAAATTTGCTTAGTTGTTTAATTATCTCCCATGTTTAATTCAACACATAAAAACAACTTTAATTACCCTGTTAACACAAGGTTCGTTCACATAATTTAGGCACAAACACAAAGACAAGATCAAACAATCTTTAGAAAACAATACAATCGACATGTTTATCTGCACCTTCTCCAAGGTGCAACACCAATCTTATGCTAGAGTCCTTACACTAGACCTGTATTAAAAGCACATGGATACCTGGCTCCAACTCTCATGGACATAATCCACCAATCTGCCCTTAGTTAGCACCTAGCCTTCTGAAAATAAACTTCTATGGCATGCAAGGTTTCTACTCTATCTTGTTTTTCTATCAAGCATGTTATGGGAATTACAACTAGAGCCCCACTAGTTCTCATGTGCCTCAAGAGTAGAGTCGATAAAAAATGATCTTTTTCCATGACTAGTATAACAGCTCTTCAAGACAAAATAGAATTTAAAGAATCCTTTTGAGTATTCCACAAAGGTCCATAAATTTGTCAACATAATCCACCAAAGAGTGTAACTACATTAAAATGATATATGCAATAATCCCATTTATGCTTAAGTTGTGGACTAAGATGATGTATTTGAAGACTCTTCATATACCATAAAGTTTCCTCGAAAAGTGCAACTCTTAATCATGCACTGTCGCTTCTTCATGGCATCACAAGACATCTATCTTTATGTTTAGTTCAATCTAGGGATCACTAGTTTCCTCGAAGACTCATCTTATGTTTTCACACATACTTTAATGGCTTTAGAGTTTAAGTTTTTGTCTCTAGTCCATCACATGCATTTCTAGCAATAAATTTAGGTGTGGTTTAGTAACCCTTTACCAACCACTCCGACCATGCTTCTACACAAGGTATTTCGCATCATAATTCTCTTCTAAAGCATGTAACATTTCCATAAGATTTAATGCTTAGAGCCTTTGAGGTCTTGCCCTTGAGGGCACATTTACAAGTAGGGGTTCTAAAAAATCAAATTGTGCTTTGAGTAAGTTAATCTAACAATGATACAAAAGAAAACCCTTGGTTCATAAGGTTTTGATCTGCTAGGTAAGTTTAGACATGGATTTATTAAGTCTAGAAGTTCCATCTTCTTTTTGGTTTGATTGTAATTTCCCCATGTTTCCCTCTTTAGGAAGACATACAATTTATCTAAGAATTGCTAGTGCATGTTCAACTTCTCTAAAGCTCATGTCAAGCACAAGGCTTTCAATAGCCACGTATGTAAACATCATATAATGGTGATAATCACATTATGTATTTCTAAATGACAATAATAGTGAATTGCATTATTTCACTTACTCTTATACTATTTTCTTCAACTTAATATTCAACTTAATATGAAGGCACTTGGGTATTGCTTGGAGATGGAAGGGTTTCCTTTGCTTATGCAACTTTGGCAGATCGATTTGGCTAAGATAATAGGCTATGGGAAAGGAGTAGGTTGATGGAATGATGTTCTCACAAGCATGAGATAGCTTGAAGGAGTCCTCCCCTATCCCGCCCTCTCTCTCTCTCTCTCTCTCTCTCTCTCTCTCTCTCTCTCTCTCTCTCTCTCTCTCTCTCTCTCTCTCTCTCTCTCTTCTCTCTCTCTCTCTCTCTCTCTCTCTATGTTGTTCCTATAGTGGTGTGATTTGAACCCTCCCCCCATCTCTCTCTCCCTTGATTCTTGTAGTGTAGTTGAGAAAAATTCAAGGTTGGGAAGAGAATCTAAAGCCTTTATCATTAATGCTTATATAGCCTTGGTTGAGGCTCACTCTTCATTATTACCATTGGCACTCCCTCTCTCTTAATTACCATAGCTTTTCATCCTTGATTTGATCATCTTGTTCACATGGTTTTGAGCGACATCTCAAACTCAAATTTCCATGCAAAATTGCATTGGGAGGTGATGACTATTTTGAAGTTGAAATGGTGGCTTGATCAATTCAATGGATGGCACAAAAGGGTAATATAGCCTTTAAAGAACTTTGATTATGTATCTTATGGCCCTCTTAATATCTTCCTACTTATAAGTGCTTCGATGGTAGCATTGTTCTGACACCACTCCTTTCACCACAAGCATGCCTTGCCTACCAGATATAGTTTTGCAATCATAGCCTTATTACCTGGAATTGTTCTTATCACATCAAAATTATCTTCAAGGGTCTCAATCCAAACTTTAGTATTATTAGTCTCAACATTGAGCCCATGTCTTGTGATTTTAGGAGGCTTGATTTGCTTCAATAGGAATTTCTTTTCTTGGAGTTCAGTATCCGTGGTTGCAAAAGGTGCATGGTAATCCAAGTTCATAACTAGGCATTTATCGCTCTTGAGGTTACAAGCCAAAAAATTAAATAAACTCATGTATAAATTATTGCCAACTTATTCATATTGTTTCGTTCTGATACCGTGTGCATCATGCCTATCAAACACTCAGTTGACGACATGATTTTGGTAGTCCATCAATAGGCATGAAATTCCCTTGGGATATTATGGACTTCATTGCTTAGGATTAGTTGAGTCTACCTTGCAAGGGAAGCTTCACCATATTCCCATGAGGATTGACATGAAAATAAGGTTCCTAAAAAATACTAAGGTTACCTAGCCGTTTATCTAGTATCGGTCTTGGGCAATTTTTTTTGCAAATTAGCATGAATTGAAGTAGACTTGTGTCATACTTGTTCAAAAAGGGTGAGAAATGAGGGGAGCTAGCACATTGAACCCTTTTCCCATGAGACAAAGTCTCAACCGAGCCCTTTAACACAAGCTCGGGCTCTATAATATTTCCTAGGATAGTCATCATCCAACTCTTTCTTAAAACACCTTGAATCTAATGCTTTTCAAGGAGAACTCTCGGTTCACCAAAAGACCACCTGACCATAGAACAGATCCATGAGGAATTTGCCCACCCACTTTCCTTTATTATGGATTCTCTTAGTCATTTAATTATTTACTGTGTTTAATTCGACATATAAAAACATAATCTTTAATTAGCTTGTTAACGCAAGGTTCATTCACATACTTTAGGTAAAAACACAAAGACAAGATCAAATAGTCTTTAGGAAATGATAGCAACAATGTATCTATCCACACTTTCCTTAAGGTGCAACACCAGTTTGATGTTTTGTTCCTTACATTGAGGCTTGTAATTAAAGCACCTAGATACCCATGCCCAACTCTCAATGATACAATCTACCAATCCACCCTTAGCTAGCATTCGTGCCTTTCTTTATCTTGGTTTGCTATCAAGTATGCATTGGGAATTGCAACTAGAGCCCCATTAGTTTCCATGTGCCTCAAGAGTAGAGTTGACCATTGCAGAGAGACCTCTCATCATTCGAGCTAGTCCTAGCATCTAGGATAGAATTTGATTCCAAGAAAGGGAATTTGGTAAGAGACTTAGGGTTCTCAACTCATCCCCTTGGAAAAATTTCCAAGGTTCAATTAAAAACAAGGCAAACGACAACCTTTAAACAAAGAAAAACAATCTTTTTTTATGATACTATAAGCTTTCTTCAAGACAAAAGGGAATTCAAATGATCAATTTGAGTATCCCATAAGGGTCAATAAATTTGTCAACATAATCCTCCAAAGAGTGCAACTACTTTAAAATAATATATTATAGCAATCCCATTTATGCTTAGGTAGTCAATCAAGATGATGTATTTCAAGACTTAACATGCACAATCAATTCTTCATGGCATCTCAAGTCACTATCTTCATGTTTAGTTCGATCCATGGATCATTAGGTCCCTCGTAGACTCATCTTATGTTTTAGGACATACTTTTAATAGCTTTAGAGTTTAAGTTTTATCTTTATTCCCTTACATGCATTTCTAGCAATAATTTTAGATGCAATTTCATAACCCTTTACAAGCAAAACCTTGTTTATAAGGTTTCGATCCTCTAGGTTAGCCTAGACATGGAAATATTAAGTTTATAAGTTCCAACCTCTTTTTGGTTTGATCAAAATCTCCCCAAATTTCTTGCTTCAAGAATACATATCGTTTATCCTAGAATTGCTAGTGCATGTTCAACTTCTCTAGTGCTCATGTCAGGTACACGGCTTTCAATAGCCACATATGCAAACACCATATAATGATGATAATCCTACTATGTTTCTCTAAGTGACCGTAATAGTGAACTGCATCATTTCACTTACTCTTATACTAAATTTTTCAACTTAATATTCAAATTAACATGAAGGCACTTAGATATTGCTTAGAGATGAAGGATATTGTTTGCTTGTGCAACTTTGTGATCTACTCCAGACATACTCCTCTTTGGTGCCGCAATGCACACCTCCTTCAAGGCTTTAATTTCTACTCCAGACATACTCCTCTTTGGTGCCGCAATGCACACTCCTGCAAGGCTTTAATTTCTTATGTGATTCGACAAGGGTTATGGCTATTCATGATGTTAACTCAAGGAGTGGGATTTCACGATAAAGGAGTGTGATAATGGTGTGATGATGATTATTATTATAAGGAATTCAACAAAAGTGTGGAAGGCTAAGGGAATAGGTTGGCTAAGATAATAAGCTATGGAGAAGGAGTTAGTTGGTGGAATGATGTTCTCATAAACATGAGATAGCTAAATGAGTCCTCCCCTATCTCCCCCTCTTTCTGATTTTCCTATAGTGGCTTGATCTAACCTCTCTCTCTCTCTCTCTCTCTCTCTCTCTCTCTCTCTCTCTCTCTCTCATTCTCTCTCTCTTCTTGATTCTTGTAGTGTGGTCAAGAAAAGTTCAACAAGAAAAGTTCAAGGTTGGGAAGAGAGCATAAAGCCTTTATCTCACTAAGGCTTATATAGCTTTAGTGGAGGCTCAGTCTTTGTTATTATCACTTGCACTCACTCTCTTGTAATTATCATGGCAATTTGTCATCGATTTGATCATCTTGTTCACATATTTTTGAGTGTGGCTTTCATTGTCGTTGCTGGGTTTCTAGCCTTCATTATTGTGGAGCTTAGAATCTCTTCCTCCTCAACTTGGGTGATTGCTTTAGCACCATGGCTCGAGCCTAAATATCAATTGTTGCTTGTCATGAGAGCTTTGGTTGCAACTCTTTTTTTAGGTGTTGTTAACCCTCAGATGAATAAGATGGAAAATCTAGAAAATGAAAAGCAGAAGGTAGGGCCAAGGCAAAAGTGGAATGGAAGATGTACACAAGAAATGCATAAAAATCCTAAATCAAGGAGAAAGGTGCACAAGAAAAAGTGCAAGTCAATACTTTTGTAAACGGGTGCAAGGCGCATCGTGATTTATTTTAAGAGCACTGGGCTCTCACCCGTGCAACTTGTAAATGTAGATGGGCGGTAGGAAGGAAGCTAAGAAGATAGGAGGACAATGGAAAAAAGGGCCTAGGCGACGGCCGGCCGTGTAAAAAAGGAGATAAGGGGATGACCGCCCAAAAGGGATTTGGGGCTTTGTATATAAAGTTCAAAAAGTGAATGAGAGCTCATTCTTTGGTGTGTGGCAAAGTGGATTCTTCTTATTCTTCTCTTCTTCTCTTTTCTTGCTTGCTTGTGAGTGCTTGTGGGAGGGAGTGGGAAGGAGTGTGAGGGAGTGAGCTTGTGAGAGTGAGGGATCTTGGAGGTGAAGCTCTCAACCATCCTCTCTCTTCTTCCCCTTTTTTCTCTCATCTCACGTGTAGCTATGGAGGATGGAGCTTCAAGGAAGAGGCATGAGGATGCTTGAGCTCGCATCACGAATCGTGGAGCTATCAGAGTGCTCAAGAGAGGAAGCAACTCATTCGGGCATCAAGGTAAGCTCACTACACTTGTAGAGAGGGATAGCACGCCGGCTATGTGAGAGGTAGCCATTAGTGCTCACGTGAAATGCTTGAATAATAAGCGGTCCGTGGGTCTTGGCGGTTGAGCTTGTGCTCGCCTCTACATTTTGGTTCCGTTGCTGGGACCAACGAGTTCAAGCTTGAGCGCTTCAAATCGAGCATCGAAGTAAGGGTTTCATCCGTGAATCGGAGCTTAGGTAGGTAGGATATTTAGGCGTGTTAATCGTAAAAAACAAGTAAGTATTTTTGGGTTTGGATGTGTAGATGAGTAGGCTAAAGAAGCATGAACGCTATCTTGTGATTTTTGCTTGCATAAGGTAGGATAGGATTAAAACAGTGTGAGCACACAGGTGTTTTTATGTTGTTTACAATGTTGAAAAAGGGAAAAGAAGGGCAAAAAAAAAGAAATCTTGGGTTAAATGCTGGTAAGAGGAGCAAGATTAAGGTGAATGTAGACCTAAGCAGGGCAATTAGAGACCGAGTGAGAGAGAGAGAGAGAGAGAGAGAGAGAGAGAGAGAGAGAGAGAGAGAGAGAGAGAGAGAGAGAGAGAGAGAGAGAGAGAGAGAGAGAGAGAGAGAGCTACCGACCAGAGGAGATCGTGGCATTCAATTTTGGAGCTTTTCCTTGGATCCAGGTATGCAAAACCCTTCATTTCTTGGCATAGATGTGATCTGGAAAGCCTTGTAGAGCAGTCGTGGAGCAGTCGTGGATCAAGCTTGAAGATATCAACCAAAATGGTTGTGTGCATCCCGTCGCTTCACAATTGGACCACTGTGTTTTGGTCTGACTCCCAGAATCAGACAGTTGGACCATTCAACTACAAGAGTCGAACCATACCTTTTGGTCCGATTGGATTACTCAGCTGTCTAGTTGGACAATCTTTCCAGTCGGGCCATGTGGTCCAATTGAACCAAAACCCCGCATCCAATCAGACACCCACTTCAATCGGAAAACCTTACCAATCGAACACGCACGGTCGGACCAGCAATCAGACCATCTTAGGAATCAGACCAAGCTGTCAAATCGGACCACTCATTAGAGTCGGACCACCCAGCCCAATCAGACCGAAACTCTGAGAGTTGAACCACCCAGAATCGAACAGTCCGATTTTGGGAATAAGACCAACAAACCATAATAATAAAATACAGACCCAGGATCAGTTCCACGGCTAGAGCTAGCGAGGATTGAAACCAAAATACCCCTGGAAACCGACCTTGGCTCGCCAAAGTTACTAACTAGAGGAAACCGTGACTATACAGTCTAGAGGTAAACTCTAAGAACCTAGCCACATAGCTGACTAGATGTGTTAGCCAAAAGGTTGGCCTCTAGACTGTAACCCAGCCTTGATAGAGCATACACGGAGCAACATAGACCCCGGACAAACCTTAGGAGAGACCAAAGACTGCACTTAGAGCCATATTAGGTTGTAGACAAGAAGGGGGGATAGCTAGAATTGCATAATCATTTTGCATGTGCACCCCACACAGTGATTTTTTCCACATAAGTGTACTAGAAAAGGATAGAAAGCATGATTTTGCACCATGCACAACAGAGCATCCAACATTGAACATACATAAGTTGAGGACTATTTTCAATAACAAGGAATACAGACATAGTTAATAACTCGAAGGAACCCACTAGTAGGAGGAGACCCCAAAACATAGTTGGGTGCCTCAGAGCCCCGTTAATAAGACCTGCAAAGACGGAAAGGGGATCGAAAGGACAGCAAGATTGAGGAAAAGTGCTACTAGAGCTGCTCGAATTGATTGACAACCTCGTTTTAGTAGAAAGCAGGAACAATGTCAGGAGCAAACACAAACCAGGGAGATGACCAGCTGGACTTGGGTGAATTCCCAGTTGCGGTCCAAGACATGGTCAATGAGTACGACATGCCAGCCAAGACGGTGGTCCATGGAAGGCCAGTGGAGGAGGTAGTAGCAAGCCTGGAGGAAGAGAGGAAAGCAGTTAGGAGATCACTGCAGGGCATAGTTGCCTACAACCATGAGGAGAAAACTAGAAAGCTGCAATAAGACATAGATTAGCACGAGGCTCGACACGTGCTAACCTTAGCCGGCAAAAGCAAGGCAGGATCAACCACAAAGAGAGAGAAAGCACTAGAGGCATTCCTCATGCTGAGCGAGCTTGTGACCAAGTGTCTCATCGACAACACGGTTACTGTTGAACAGTGCGGTAGCACTAGTGACCTCGCTACTCTCAGGCCTAGGAATTACTCAGGGGAAAAGAGACAATCCAAAATCCTTGCGGTAGCTAAGAAACTGGACAAGTACCAACCTAGTAGCAACCCGTATAATTTTGTAGATCAGTTCGAGTAAGTTTGCAAGGCCAAGGATCTCACGGACCTTGCACAACGCTCCCAAGCTTTCGAACTCTACTTAGGCGATAAGGGTAGGACATGGTACACCAGCTTAGACATGGCAAAGCGGGCAAACTTTGCCTGACTAAAAGATCTCTTCATAAGAGACTATGTCACTCATGTGCATAGCCTCTTCAAGAGAATTCCTGTCAATGAGCAACCAAATGAGAGAGCAGTCTCCACCATGTTTATGAACAGAATTTGCAGCAACAATGAGGAGTTGTAGAAGGCTTTGGCAGGTAACTCTAGCTTGCAGTGAGAAGTGTTAGCTAGGGTTTTCGACGAAGCAATTAGGATGGATGACCAGTTGAGAGAGAGAAGCTCTCAAAGTTCAAACTGCGACAACTCCAGTCAGAGGACCTCAGAGAGGACCATGACCTCCAGTGAGGGATCAACTCCTAGCTCGCAGGACAAGGGGAAGAGTGTAGATCATGTCAAGGAGCTAGCCAAGGTGAGGATGGAGTTAGCATGACTGCAGGAATTGGTGAGGAAACCAATGGGACCGCATGTCCAATGCATACATTGTGGCAAAAATCACCTCCCGCCACGGCTGAGTGCTAGGATCCTAAGTCTAGGCCTTGCATGAATTGTGGTAGATTC
This sequence comes from Lygodium microphyllum, assembly GCF_053477565.2. Taxonomy (NCBI): domain Eukaryota; kingdom Viridiplantae; phylum Streptophyta; class Polypodiopsida; order Schizaeales; family Lygodiaceae; genus Lygodium; species Lygodium microphyllum. The sequence goes on along the minus strand of NC_141153.1, from coordinate 101,463,628 downwards.
GACCACGATGCCATGCACTGTAGATTGCTTAGGAGATTCCCCTATGTCCAATAGTACAACCCACCATACCTGGGGAACAAGCCACAAAATTTCCTTGGAAGAGGAGCCTAGCTGGCACTTCCATCACCAAATGATGCAAGGCTCATCATCCCTAGGATGGAGATCAACCTGACAGGGCATACCCCGGCCACCATGACCCTATGTGACCCATCCATCGAGTGATGCTCCAGTCCATTACGTGGAGGAGCCTAACAAAGACGAAGCCTACATAAACCCTTATGTCTTGCATGATGAAGAGGGCAACCCAGTCCTAATGGACTATCGACCAGTACCGATGATGGTGTTAGGTAGAGATAGGGGAAGAGGGTTCGCAGGGCCAACCCAAGATCCAATCTTGTGTTGGACTTGCGGTCACCCGAGCCACATCTCATCATAGTGTCCAAAGAGAGAACAAGTGAATAAGGAAAAATCCGACCTCATATGTGTCAAGTGCGGCATCACTTACCTCTTTCCTGATTGCCCTAGATGGAAGCCATGCCCTCAGTGCCCTTGGGGCTGTTTGGAGTCGAGACATTCGACAGCGAGGACATACCCATCCCGTTGCATGTCATGACTAGAGCACAAACAAAGTAGGCATGCATATCATTACCAGGGCCTAGCAATGTAGATGCAGCCTCTATAGAGAAGGAAGAAAAAGACTGACGCAAAGGTTGCTCTTAAGGTTGAGGGTGCAACAACGCTAGTGATCGGCAAGAAGGTCACGGATGCAGAGGCAGAAACTACTGCTCCAAAGATGGCAGCGAAAGGGAGTGCAAAGGTAAGGGAGTATCCCCACCCCCAGGCGCCAACTTGAGGCAATAGCCAAAGTCAAGGAGTGGGTAAAAGACACCCATGAGCACCTCAAGCATGTTGAGTCTATCTTAGAGGATGAGATCGAGGATCTCTCTAGTATAAGCATGCTAGTCTCACCTACATGACCAAGGTCGAGAGACGCACCCATGCCACAAGTGGTGCCGCCTAGGCCAAGTTTAGATGCCACAGGCCAGCCGGTCAGTCTCATCAAGACCAGTGGCCAAGGAGCACAAACCTAGGAGGCAAACAACTAGCAATCTCCTCGCAACATTAGTGACCACCCCAGTGACCCTGAGTTTAGGAGACCTACTCAAACAACAACCCACTCTATGGCAGGAGTTGAAACACTGGGTAGAAGAACCGATGGAGCATGACACATAGATACCTAGCTTGACACTGCACTCAATGCCGAAGCCACTACACGTTAATGCTTTTTGGGAAGGCACTGAGACGCACACAATTTTTCCTATCCTAGCCCTAAGAGATGTCACATGGAAGGGAATCGTAGATATCGGGGCGGGAGTGAGTTTGTTGAGCAATACTGTGCTCCAGGCTTGGGGAACCCGCTTGTCGAAACCGCTAGGTTCATATCCTTCCAAGGATGAGCCTTGTTCCACTCCATGACAACCAGTCCACGCAACTTAGCATAAGCCAAGATTTGTTAATGGCTGGAGGAAAAATGAACATCATCATGGGGGCCATCCCTCTACAACAAACACTGCATGCCTCACCTCTCCCCTCCTCATCATATGCGCTTGATAACCCACGGTATAATCCCTTCCATGCGAATAGTTTTATCCTGCCTCAAGGCCTAATCCTTGGTTTGCATTTTGCAGGTCCCCCTACGGTAGCCGACATGGAGCACCCAGTGCAGCTAGCTTGCAAGGACGCTATCTGCCGTCGAAGGGAGCATGTAGCATAAGCTCCTCCGTCAGAATGCTATATACCTACCCTTAAAAGGTATGCAAAGAAATGAGACCCCAAGCAACACCGCCCCGGAAATAGGCCAAAAAATCCCCAGGCCAGGGCTCAAGGGAGCACATGGGGCATGGCAACACCGGGCATGCAGGCTCCCACCAGACGCTCAGGCACCAGGTGCTTAAAAGAGGAGAGGTCAGCTCGAGTCAAGCAGGAATTTGACGCATTGTTTAAAAGCATTCTGGAAATAATTGCGGCCAGGGACTACACCATTTAGGTCCTGGCCGACATTTTCCCCGCTCAGCCTCACAGCAGCCCCTCACCAGTACAGCCTCAGTCGCCCAATCACCCAGACTCGCCCCGTCTCATACAAGTAGAGTAGCCCCATGTTGTATAAAAGGCTTATCAAATGCTACCTGGCCATGAATTTTTATCTTTAAATGGTTAAGTGCTGACATGTTCCCCAATTGTACAAACTTTTCATATTTGTGTTTAATATATTTCACGTCTTTAGCAAAAGAAAAAGCTAATCAAGTGCAGGTGATAAGTATCTAAGCCAACACCATGGAATTCAGATAAGTGATGTCTCCTTGTGTTGCACTGGTTTATTATAGTTGTGACATATGCCGTGCATGTACTCTCATGAAGTGACAAGTGGATACAAGATGATGCAGGTCTTTGTGCGAAAGTGTTCAATGGCCAAGTCACCGCAAGACCACTGACCCCACAAAGAGCCACGACAAAGCCATGCTGTGCCAAAAGCAAAAATCACCCGTGCGAGTGCCCACGCCGCATGGCCCAAAGCATGATCTTAACCACTTCCTCTTTCTGGGTTACACTCTACGCTGGGTACTCATGTCAGCTGTTATCTCAATTGTACCAACATTGCACGTTCCAAAGAGGGTTGCAATATCTCAAGTGTATCTCCCCATCTCAACAACTACTTCTTTAACAACGAGGCTAGGGCACAATCATCACTGTAATATCCATTTCTTGAGCCTTCGAAGCTTGACATTTTCCAACCCATTGGAAGGCTGATAGCCTCAACATATTGCAATGGTGGTACTCAGGCAAGTCCAAAAAAAAAGGAAAAAAAAAAGAAAAAAGAAAGAAAGAAAGAAAGAAAGAAAGAAAAAAGAACAAGAAAAAGAAACGAAAAAGTAAACGGAAAAGGAAAAAAGAAAAGAAAAGAAAAGAAAAGAACGAAAAGATACAAAGCACCCACGATCACAGCACAACACCTAGGGGTCCTCAAATTAGGTACGTCCAGTGACCTTGGTTGGCTGGCTCCATCCCTAGTAGCCCTTTAGCATCACCCACAATTGTTCAAGGCACATCAAGGGCATGACATACCTAGGGAGCTTGTCTCGCCTATGGTTAGACATGTCACCCTGACCCATTCGCATGATTCCCTCTTGCACTCTGCCTTAATACCATTGTAATCAATTGTGGTAAGCACCGCACGAATGGCCATGAAAAGTACACCGTCCTCATCAAGCAAGTCCCATAGCTCCCAGCTATCGAAAGTGCGGTGTCCCTGTGTTTAATTATGCTATGTCGTGCAGTCACAATGCAATGGATGTCTCATATACCTTCACGTGTACTTCTTCTCAACATGGACAACTTTGCTTCATCCACACATTGTTACGAGAAACCAGCCCGCGGTCTTCTAACTACGTAATATCTAAGTATGCATGAGCACTTATATAATATCTGCACCGAAATATATACACAATTTGGGTCCTCAAGTGCAGGACAATACTCTCAGCTTGCTTAGAGTTTGACCTGTCTCCCAAACTAATTGAACTATGTCTTGTGCACGATAGAGAAGACTAGCACTACCCCTAAGGAGAAACCACCCTATGAGAGGTTTTCAATTTTAGGTATTGAAGACTCCAATGAAAGTGTCGTTCACTCTTCATCGACACCCAACTTTGAATTCTTATCCTTTATCGTCCTGCAAGCCTGCCAAGAATCGTCATGTGCAGAATCCCCAACAAACCAACACTTGTGCTGACCATCAGTGCAATCCCCAACAAAGAACAACCCTACCACTAACTCCAACAACCCTACCACCAGCCACCTAAGCCACCAACATGCCCCCAACGACCTACCTCCACACCACCACCAACACTCCTCCACGGCAACCACCAATGTCCCTTCCACCCATGTCTTCAGTGCATGCCAAAGCCTGCTACCTACGACGGTGAGTGCCATGGGACTGGCACTTGTCTAGGCAGGGGGTAATGTTAACTGGTAGACGAACAAGGTGGAAAATCTGGAAAAGCTAAAACAGAAGACAAAGGCCAAGGCAAAGTGAAATGGAAGACAAAGGCGCACAAGGAAAATCTAGAAACACAAGAAGCACAGAAACGTCCTAAATAAGGGAGAAAGACGCACAAGGAAAAGCGCAAGTCAATACTTTTGTAAAAGAGCGCAAGCGCATCATGATTTAATTTAAGGAGCACCGGGCTCTCAACCGTGCAATTTGTAAATGTAGATGGGCGGTGGAAAGGAAGCTCATAAGATAGAAGGACAATGGAAAAAAGGGCCTAGGCCACGGCCGGCCATGTAAAAAAGGGGATAAGGGGATGACCACCCAAAAGGGATATAGGGCTTTGTATATAAAGTTAAAAAGTGAATGAGAAGCTCATTCTTGTGTGTGGCCAAAAGTGGCTCTCCTCTTCTTCTTCTTCTTCTTGTTCTTGCTTGCTTGAGCTTGTGCTTGAGAGAGGGAGTGTGAGAGTGTGAGGGAGTAAGTGTATGAGGGCGAGGGACTAGGGAGGAGAAGCTCTCCATCTTCTCCTCTCTTCTTCTCTTCTCTTCTCTTCTCGTGTCTTTTCTTGCTTGCGGCTATGGAGCTTGGAGTGTGGAGCTTGAGGATGGAGCTTGCTTGAGGCTTGCACTTGGATCGTGGAGCTACCGAAGTGTGCGGGAGAGGAGGTAACTCGATCGGCATGGAGGTAAGCTCACTACACCCGTAGATATGGATGGTGCGTCGGCTATGTGAGAGGTAGCCATTAGTGCTCGGTTTGGAACGCTTGAAACAATAAGCGGTCCGTGGGTGTTGGCGATTGAGTGAAAGCTCCCACATATATCCACTATACTCATTAATGGGATAAATTATGAGGAACTCTACAAAGCACTAGAAAGCAATTCATGTTTTCAAAGAGATATGCTAGCTAGGGTTTCAAAGAAGCAATCTGTGTGGATAGCCTGCTAAATGAAAGAAATGCCAAAGCTATACTACCTGATGTCAACCTTACCATCCATAGTGAGAGAGTCACAATCTATAGTGAGCAACCTCTCATAGACGTCTAGGATAGAGAAAAGAGTATAGATATCTCAAATAAAGTGGCATGACTTCAGTTGGGGATGGTAAAGATTTAGGATGCTTTGCGACAACCCATAAGGCCACATATCCAATGCATCCACTATGGCAATAATCATTTTCCATTAAAATATATGGATTTTCAATCGCACACCTATACCCATTACGGGAGGATGGCCATGAGGCCATGCATTGCCAACTACTAAGAAGGCTTCTATATTACTCGGTCTCACTCACATCCATACTATTTAATGAATAGGCAGTTTAACTATAGAAGAGGAGCTCTACTGGCTCTCCCTACACCTAACAACCAATGACCCATAGCTCCCATGCCTGATATCAACCCAATAGGAATATCGAGTTTCCTAGACTTATAGTCACATGTCCATCGAGTGATGCACTAGTGCACTTCATGGAAGAACTAGTCAAAGAGAAATTGTATGTAAATCCATAAGTCACTCATAATAAAGAGGGATATCCTATTCTAATGTATTTTTCACTAGTTCTAATCATAGCTTGAGGTAGGGGATAGGGCCATGGCATGGGAGGAAACCCATTGCAAGGACCACTAACCAATTGGCAAATATATATCATCTAGATGTATAGAAAAGGAGCAAGCAAGTAAAGACAAGGCACATTTGAGGTGTTCGAAATGTGGTGTCACACACATCTATACTAATTGCCCAAGGCAAAAACCCTCCACTAGCTCAATGATCATACCATTAGTGCTACTTAGGATCTTTAGTATTGAAACACATGATGATGAAGCTAAACTGATCCCTTTAAATGTCATAACTAGAGCTCAAGCAAAACACACCTGCAAAGAAAATGAAAAAGAGAATCGAAGCAAAATTTACACTTAAGACCAATAGTACAACAACCTTGATGAAAGGGAAATAAGTTCACAATGCTGAAGTAGAGACTAGGCCAAGATGGCCTCTTGAGACATTGTGTCTATGAGCATGAGATGTATGAAGTTTTGGCTAAAGTGCACGTAGGAGTCATAGGGGGTCACTTTGATGAAGACTCCACTGCTTGAAAAATCTTGTGGTCTCAATTGTGGTGGTTGATTCTGTCTTGCAATGTTATAAGATTCGTTAAGCTCTATGACAAACGTGAGCGCCCAAAAATTCCAATCATGAAGGACAAGATGGAGCTAACACTAGTGATTGCACAACAACCATTCGAAATGTGGGAGATAGATTTTATAGGGCCTAGAAGTCCCATATCTCAATATTCTCATGCTAGGTATATTATCATTGCTACTAATTACTTGACCAAATGGGCTAAGGCTAGGGCCACAAGAAAAGTATAGGTGATCTCACAATTCATTTGTTCCATTGATATTGTGAGTGATCAAGGCACACACTTCATTAATGAGGTGATTTCATACTCGATATACACATTCATGATCATACATAAAAATTCCTCCCTATCTATCTGCAAGAAAATGGTCAAGCTAAAGCCACAAACAAAAGCATGATTAACATCCTGACCAAAACAATATCCACCTCTTGAAGCGACTGGGACAACAAGCTGATGATAGTGCTATGGGCTTATCGCCTAACCTACAAAACTTTCACAACTAACAAATCCCCTTTAAGTTGATCTATGGTACTGATGCAATTATGCCAGTGGAATTCTTTATCCCTAGCTTAAGAGTGGTTGTACAAGAGTGGTGGGAATGATAAGAACCTTGGAAATATCGACTAATAGAATTAGAATGATTGTCAAAAACTCGATTATTGGCAATACATGCCCTTATCTACAGAATAGCATGATAAAAGGCTTGGTTTGATAAACACATCAAGCAAGGGGATTTTAAGAAAGGCAACCTTGTAATTCTCTACTCCATTAGAGGTCATAAGCAAAAAATGGAATTCCGAGGTCCATGCCCCTTTTGAGTATGTGTGATTAGTAGAACTAGTAATCTCAAGCTTGAAATATTGAACATCGAAGGCATAGGATTCTTCAACAAAAATTGAATAAAAAAATATTTTCACCTATACATCCACTACACAAACCCCCAATGGAACTAGTGCTTATTGCCATATGGGCAGTTAGAATCACTTAGCTTGACCTTGAAGATGAAATCCCCATACTTTGCAGCTTACATGAACATCATGCTAATTGTAAGAAAATCTTGCAAATTCACTACCCTAATATAAAAAAAGGTGTTGATTGTAACATTCTGACATATAATGACTTGATCAACAGACTAGCTATCAGCATGGCTACGGATACTAACGATGACATAGTCACACGTATTCAACGATTAGATAACACCTTCACTCTAGTTGCATGTAGGTTATGAACGACCTTTTGACCTAGGCCTCCTCGATGAAAATGCCATAAATGATGTGAAGTATCTAGCATGCTCATGGAAGAAATATGAATTTATCTTCACTAAGGCTACCTCAATCGCACTGAGGAGCTTATTGCAACTTAGGTTTCATGAGAGCAATCCTTGAAGGGACGATTAATCACCTCATTCAAATGTAGTTGTATTGAGACCACACCCGATGAACCTACCAACCTTGCTCATCTTTACAAATTGATTCCTCATTCTTGTAGCATTGGTTTACTTTACGAGTTTAATGGGAAAGTGTGGGATGTTAGATCATGACCAATGCAGAGCAACAGTGTGCCATTAAGATGTTAGAGTATGATCTTACTTACATTGCCTCCACTTCATTTCAAGTACTTGATTTAACCTGTAAATGTCCATTAGAAGATAATGTGATGTTGCATCCATACGTGGATGGAGTCTTCCAACAAAGAAAAAGCTTCATATTATTAGTCAAATAAGTTTAGGGGAACTTCTCATTAATGTTATAACTAATATGATCCATATTGGCATTCCACCATAGGATATGGACCATTACACCACCATGGAATATAATCCACACTTCTATGAGTGGTGGTTGCAAAAATAGTCGTATATAAGCAAGTGGGCTAGCACCTCAAAATCAAATCCTTGGCATGACACCCTCATTTAATCTTGGAAGTATTGTAATCCCTTGGGCGAAGGAGGGGCTTGCAGCTTACATAAAATTTGCATAAACTTTGCAAATTGATTGTTTCCTTGACATGCAAAAATTTCTTCTTTTTGGTGTAAAGTTTTAGTTTTCTTGGCAAGATGTACACATATTTTTTTGTTCTTAACAAATTCAACACTTCTCAAAATCTCACAACAAGATGTTGCTAGACTTTGGATATGGAAAGACAAGGAGAAAAAGTCACATGGAAAAATACGATCAAGTCCCAAACATTGTTTAAAAAAAAAAAAGCAGACTACAAGTTGAGTATAGAAGTAAGGAATATTGCCACTTCTAATACAAACAAATCCACAACCTAAAAGAGGTGCTAGCTGAAAATCCGAATGCTAGGAAATTAGTAGACCAATGTGGGTTGAATGAGTATAGAGTATTACATAGAATTTATCATTACCTACAATCCTGATAGGCATAGTGGGCTAGTCACAATAAGCGACAACCATGGAAAAAAGTGGGTAGAAGTCTTTCTTAATCCAAAAGTGATGCAAAAAGCCTTGGGCCCACCAAAAAAGCAAGAGAAGCGACCAAAGTGAGATGTATATGCAATGCTAGGGATGGATAAACAAAAGGTTTTCACTAATGATGGTATCAACATGAAAGACATTCTAGATCCCTCAATTAAAATTCAAGCTAAACTGATACATGCTTTGTTCTTTGGAAATATGTACAACTCCATGATGAGAAAGATCCAAGTAGCAATATTGGAAAGTATGGATACTTGTGCGATAGACAACAAAAAACTCAATGATATCATAAAAACCATCCATGATGCAATAAAGGAATTGGGATCTGGAGCACAAGAGTACAAGAAATCAAGGTCCATGTCAACAATAAGCAAAGAGGCAAAAAGGAAGAAGGTAGTAACCAAGGCCACTCTAGTAGGATTCAAGGGTGTGCTAATATAGCGATTATGCAAGAAGTCACCAAGGAATCATATTTAGGAGAAAATCAATCAGCACAGAAACCCTCAGACATAACAATGCAAGAGGTGTCATCCACGTGTACTAAAACCCTTGAGCGTGGATCCTCAAGAGAGCAAGAAGAACAGGAAATTGGGAAATTGCAATCAGAGGTAGAGGAGAATGCTAGAAGGCTCGTAGCCACATGGCAAAAGCTCTAAACTAGAAAAGCACTTGTAGAGGAGAGCACAAGCTCAATTGCCAAGACCCGCTTATTGTTCAAGCGTTTCAAGTAAGCATTAATGACTACCTCTCACGTAGCCGACATGCTATCCCTCTCTACAAGTATAGTGAGATTACCTTGATGCCCGATTGAGTTGCTTTCTCTCTCGAGCACTTCGATAGCTCCATGATTCGTGATGCGCAGTTGCTGCATTGACATTATGGATCTTCAGAAAGCCATACCTACCATGCACCCCCTAATCGTAATCCACTCCGTGTCTGCGAGGGTAGGGCATGTAGATGGGATCATTCCGTTCTTCCTTTAGCGTGCCGTAGAAGGCCATCCATGCATCGAAATTGGTGTCCCAAATCCTCCTTCCCTACTTTGGATGCGCCTCATAGCCTTGGACGATGGTTTTGGGAAGAACCTGATAAACCTTGTCCTGCCAATAGTCCGTGGGCTCTCGCCTCTGTTGTGGGATTATGATGCTCAACTCATCGACCCATTGGTTTGGTAGAGTATTGCCCAAACGAATGATTCCTTCCACTACCTCCAGGGGTAAAACTCAGTCCAAGGCTCGTGGGTAGAGGAAGGAGAACTTGAAGGGTCGGGATTGAAGTTGCCGTTATTACCAGATAGTCAACTCTTCCGGCTAGTTGACGGGGTGGTGATCCTCGTGTGGTGGCATGGGCTCATCAGGAAGCTGTTGTGGCCGTGCTTGCACCCTCTGCTAGGCATGCTCCACAAGTTCCCATCTTCTTCTTCTTGCAACAAAAACATGCTCGAGAACCTGGGCACCCTCTGGCCCTTCTGGGGGTAGATTAGGTAAGGGCAGATTGACCTCTTTGATTTTCGGTTCGTCTTCGAATGCCTGCTCAAAGTCTGGCCTTTTCTTGGTGTCTTGCTCCATAGTGAGTTGGATTGGAGGTGGATGGAACTCCTCTTGTTCCTCAAATCCAAGTTCCCTGAGCTCATCGGTGGAGAGATCGGCTTATCGCAAGTACCTACATTGCTGGTCCTTGGTTATGCCTGTACTGGTTGGGAGCATGTGCTCTTGCAAGCCATACCTTAAAGCTTTGGTTGCCAATTCCAACTTCCTCTTCATTCTCTCCACTGAATCCTCGCCTTCAACTTGTGTGACATGAAGCACAATGCTCAAAAGGGCTCGCCTCTGCATGTTGGAGCATGCTTCAGTGGCCTCAGCTCTGGATTGTGCGAGCACCCTCTCACACTCCGATATTGCTAGGCACTCCTCACACTCTTTCAAAGTTGTGCCTCTCCCATTGCTGTGACTTTTCTTTTCCTTTACTCCTCTCCATCTCTTGAGACAACATCATTACCACCTGTTGTTGCTCATTCCACACTTCCATCATTTGGGTCCACTCTTTGAAGTGGAACCCAGGAGGAAGAAGCTTGGAGGTGAGAGCTATGGCGGATGGAAAGCAAGAGCAAGAGAGAGGATGAAACTCAAAGTGGAAACTCCAACAACCACAATGTGTGATCGGGCCTTTCTTTATTCAAACTATCACTAAAAGAATAAAGAATAAGTGACTGTGATGGGCGTTCGCCACCTGCAGTTTGCAATGGCGGGTATTGTCAGTGTAGTAATACATGGGCGGCTAGGCAGAGGCGCTTTTACCCCCCAACAACCTCCCACTTAAAGGTGAATTTTCCCCACAGCGAGAGAGAAAAAAGAAAAGATAGTACGACATGTATACATGTACAACAACATGAGGAAAAAGACGTCATCTCATCCAAAACCCATCAATCTCCTGAGGAAGGCAAAGCGCTTTGTAGTGAGGCTCTTCGTGAGCAAGTCTGTAGGATTCTACTCAGTCGGAATCTTGACAAGGTTAACAGACCTGTCCTCAATGACCTTGCGAATGAAGTGATACCTCACCTCAATATGTTTCGTGTTCGCATGGAAGATCGGATTCTTGGCCAATTGAATGGCACTCATAGAATCCGAATGTAGTGTAGGCATAGCATCTGTCATACCAAGGTCTACAATCAAACAGCCTAACTAGATAGCCTCCTTGCAAGCCTCTGTCGCTGCAATATACTCGGCCTCTGTAGTAGAAACAGCTATATATTTCTGCACCTTGACATCCAAGAGATAGCCCCTCTAGCATAAGTGAATACATAGCCACAGTGGCCTTCCTACTATCTGCATGTCCTGCATAATCAGAGTCAGTGTACCCCACGACTCCTGTATCCTGGCTACCATAGCAAATACACATATCTTCTATGCCCTTCAGGTACCTTATGATACCCTTCACGGCATCCCAATGTTTCTTGCTAGGTGTAGCCATATAATGTGCCACAACCCCAACTATAAAAGCAATATCTGGACGGGTGGCTATCATGGCATACATAAGACTGCCCATGACAGATGCATAGGGAATCTTGGCCATCTCGGCCCTCTGCTCATTTGTCTGCAGACAATCGGCCTATGAAACCTTCACATGAGAAGGTAATGGACAGCCAATAGGCTTAACATCCTGCATACGGAAGCGCTCAAGGACTTTATGAATGTACTCCCTCTGTGACAGATAGAGTAGTCCCTGAGATCTATCACGCGTAATGCATATACCAAGTATATGAGAGGCATGTCCTAGATCTTTCATCTCAAAGCTCCTCTTGAGCCGAGCCTTAAGAGCATCTAGCTCCTCATGAGTTGTCCCTCCTAAAAGCATGTCATCCACATAGAGTACCAAAATCAGTAAAGAACCATCACGGGCTTTCTTTGTGTACAAGCACGGATCCATAGCACTGCGGTTGTAGCCCTGTGACTGCATGAATGCATCAAACTTATGGTATCATTCCCTAGGTGCCTGCTTTAAGCCATATAGACTCTTCTTTAGCTTGCACACTAGGTGTTCCCTACCAGGGTCTGCAAAGCCCTTAGGCTGCTCCATGTAAATCTCAACATGCAAGTCCCCATGTAAAAAAGCCATCTTAATATCCATCTGGTACAAGTCGAGGTCAAGTTGTGTAACCAAGGCCAAGACTAAGCGTAGGGTGGTCATCTTGACTACGTGAGAAAATACTTATTCAAAATCAACACCATGCTCCTGCTTAAAGCCCTTAGCAACCAATCGAGCCTTGTATGCCGGCTTGGGGTGTCCAGGGTTACTTTTTAGCTTGTACGTCCACTTGCATGGAAAATCCTTATTACCCTAAGAGGCAAGGAAACCAAATCCCAAGTCCAATTCTTATGCAATGAGTCAAGCTCAGACTGCATAGCCCTCTCCCAAGAGTGACAATCACCCGTGTGCATAGCCTCATCATAAGTGAGAGACTCTCCTACATCTGTAACTAGTACATAATCCATAGAGGGTGCAAATCGGTGAGGAGGTCGTCTATCTCTAGTAGAATGCCTCAACCTAGGCTCTATTGCTTGATCGACATCCTGTCCAACATCAACATGTCTAACATCTGGGCCATGAGCATCAGGTGATGCCGCACGTTGTCTAGTTGGTTGTGGAGTGAGCTGAACGGGAGCAAGTGGCTCCTCTTGAAAGACAACTTTGCATACCTCAACCACTTTCTTAGGCTGCATATGCATTTTGTCCTCATGAAAGATGACATCATGGCCGCAGATCACTTTCTGCACCTGCGGATCCATAGATGGTAACCCATCTCTCCTGCATCTCCATAGCCAATGAAAATGCATTTGACACTTTTAGGATCCAACTTATTGTGTTTGTCCTTGGGCACATGGCTGAATGCCTCACATGCAAATGATCATAAGAGGGGGTCTTGCTTGCCCATACCTCCTCTGCAACCTGAAAGTCAATGCCACTACTAGGCGACCTGTTAATGAGATGCACTGTAGTAGTAACTGTCTCAGCCCAAAAGTGCTACGGTAAGCTAGCCTGGCTAAGCATACTACGGACCCTTTCTTGAATGGTCCTATTCATGCGTTAGGCCATACCATTCTGGGGAGGGGTAGTCAACTAATGCTTAATACCCCGCTCATCACAAAACTACTCAAAAGCACGTGATACATACTCACCTCCATTATTTGACCTTAGGCATTTTAGCCTTTTCCTAGACTAGTTCTTTGCCAATGCAAGCCAATGCTGAAATGTGGCCAAGACATCAGATTTTCTCTTTATGGGATAAGCCCAAATCTTACGTGAGTAATCATCTATGAAAGTAACAAAGTACTTTGCCCCACTGAGTGACTGACAGGGCATGGGCCCACATACATATGAGTGCACAAGAGCCAAGGGCTCACCCATGCGTTTCTTACTAGACTTTTTATGCGTATTTCTAGTCTGCCTGCCATACAAACAATGATCATAAGAATCAAAATGGAAAGAGTCAAAAGGCGGAAGATAATGCAAAGCACGGAGCATTTTCATTCCTTTAAGGGACATATGTCCCAAACGAGCATGCCAAATAGATACATGGGGAATAGAACCCACAAACAAAACATGATCCAAGGTAGATCCAGATACAAGTAAGGGATAGAGGCTACCAGACTTGGCACCTCTTACAAGCCCAAGCCTGCCATGAGTAATCTTCCATGCAGAGTCTCCAAAAGACACAAAATACCCTGCATCATCCAGCTGTCTTGCTGACATAAGGATGCGAGTTAACATAGATACATGGCATACATAATGCAAAACAAAAGAACTGTCAGAAGAAAACTGCAGCTTAACATCTCCAATGCCCACAATGTCAAGAGACCTGTCATCACCAAGACGCACAAAACCAGAGATGGTACGATAGGTATGAAACCAATCTCTACAGGGTGTCACATGAAATGACGCACCCGAATCCAAGAGCCAACATTGCGCATACATAGAACGTATCTTAGAAGCCTGTCAGGCATCGCATGAAGAAGCTGCAAGTATGTAATCGTCATTTGAATTAGTGGCTTGCATGACATTAACCTCTTCTATCTTCACACTGGACTTTGCACATAGAATACTGCGCTCAAAAGACTTTTCATGCACTCTCTCCGTTCCCTTTTCCTTGCACTTATCATCACGCATCCTATGGCACTGCGGCCTAATATGTCTTGCTTTCCCACAATAATGACAGGTAAGATCAGACTTCCATCCACGGGACTTACTGCGACCACGTGACTTGGACCTAGACTTCTGAGAGTCCCTACCCTTATGATCATTATCATGCCTGCCATGTCTGCCACCTCTAACACTCAATGCATGTGAAGAGCGGGAAGCATCATTGTTTCTCCTGTTGATTTCCTTAGTCAATAAAGCACTCTCAACATCTTTGATTTTCAGCCCATCAAGCTTGTTTGTGCATATAGCAGTACAGAAGACATCCCATGATTCAGGCAAGGTGCCAAGCAGAAACAACTCGTGCAAGCTGTCTTTAAACTCAATACCCTGTGACAACAGACTCTTCATAATAGCATGAAATTGACTAAAATGAGATGATAGGGAGGTCCCCTCCTTCATGCGAAGGTCCATTAACTGCTTCATCCAATACATCTGTGACACAAGACTCTGATGCGCATAGAGCTCGTGAATCTTCTCCCATAAATCCCATGTACTCTGATTCTCATCTTCAACAACATTATGATGGACCTCTTCTGAGAGTGACAAGATAATGGTAGACGTGCATAGCTCATCAACTTCCATCCAAACATCATCATCCATATCCTCGGGTTTAACACCCTTGAAACACAAGGGTTTAATCTGCAACTTTGCACCAAAACCTGCCATATTTGGGACTTCCAATACCCATAGTTGGTACCATCCAACTTGGCAATGTTAAAGAGAGCCGTGTCTTTCAAATGACCAGCCATACTGTCCCAAATCAAAGCAAAAAAGAAAAATTGCAGGTTGCTGTAATTAGTAGAAAATGCACTAAAATCACTACTAAAACTGGCTGAAAGAGTGGATATCACCAAGAGAAGCACTTGTCCACCAAATATGACCAAGATAACATCAAATAGTAAGCATTACCCTCATAGAAGTGCTCAAAATCTGTAGATTTCAGCTTGCTATAATAAATGACAACAGTATGTAAAAGTGTCCCAAAGTGAAGCAATCACTGATACATATGCCACTGTAATTGCCAGGTAGCAAGATACATCCAATAGGGAGTACCAAGGGGCAAGAAGGTACCATGAACTGTCAAACCAATAACCTGTCAGGCAAGAGACATCTCATAGGTCTAGAAGTCATGCATGTAATGGGTCTCGCGGTAAGAGAAGAGACCAAGCACAAGCACAACTGATAGAGCAAGAAGCTCAATGCATAACCATCCAAGATGTATACAAAACTGACAAACCTATGATAGAGATAGTGCTTGTCTCAATAGGTGTATCAAATCAGCCCACTATAGACTAACTGCAGACAAAAAGCTCTTAAGAGAGAAAATGCATGTAACTGTCAAGCTCAAGCTCAATTGTAAGTAAAACTTTGTGTACATCCGAATATACCAAGAGGCTCCCACTGGAAGTAAAGTCAGATGTAAATAGAGCAAGAAACGCTCTAATACATGGAGTACATAGCATTAGACATGCCAAATCCCAGTAGGGTACATCCGGAGCATAAATCCCAAGCTATCTGAGACCTGTAAAGCATAAGCCTGAAAGCATTCAAGGAGCATGTAACTGACAACCAAATGTAATGCCCAGTAGGTCCAAAATTCTCAAATACATTTAAAAAAGAAGCTCCAAGTGATTGTAAAGCATGGGCAAACCAAGTGGCATCCATCTCTAACAAAAGCGTAAATGCAAGAAGCCAAAATGTCAAGTAGTGACAATAGGCATAAACCGCATGCCAACTGAAGCCAAATGCTAGTGAAGGATGACCAAGTCGGAGCCTAATCCAAGCTCAAAAGCATTCCGGAACCAAAAAGAAGCATTTAACAATCTCCAAATACATCAGTATGATCATTCAAACCTCCAGTAAGCACCTCGTATCCAAGAACCAATGCATACACCAAGTAAATGAGCTTCAGCCCACAGTATTATAGCAGTATATTTACTATTAAATCAAACTCGATCGGTGCCCAAATCTGCTCCAAATTAGTCCCAAAGCATAGACATAGCATCCCATAACATCCGGGCATCACTAGGCATCATGCATTAAACAGGCAATGCCAAGAAGCATCAAATAGTAAATGTCAAGTGCTGCCCTGTTTTGACAGTCCTGGGACTGTGTATACAGCAATGATTGAAGGGGGGAAGCACTCAAATCGATCACTGGGAGCCAAGAACTAATGCCAAGGAGTCCAACAATGATCGAGACGGTTGCTAAGAGTGCCGGGAAGCTGGGAAAGAAGCAGGAAATGCCAGGAGCAGGTCAGCCCAACCCCCTAAAAATGCATCGCATTTTGCGATGGCTATTCCTGGGGGCTAGGGGATCTTCAATATTGCTCGGGAGCACTTGGCAATGTCGAGGGGGCTTCGATGCAGCCCTGGAAGGTGCCAATGGAAGTCTGGAAGCTTGGGGAGGAAGCAGGAAATCAAAACATACCTGCAAATGAAGGTGCCATGGCTGCCATTGAAGCTCGAGTTGAAGCTGTTCAAATCGGGCTGAAGAGAATGCCGGGGAAGCTCCAATGCCTTTACTTTGATACCAGTTGAAAGGGAAGTGGAACCCAAGAGGAAGAAGCTTGGCAGTGAGAGCTATGGCGGATGGAGAGCAAGAGCAAGAGAGAGAGTGAAACTTAAAGTGGGAACTCCAATAGCCACAATGTGTGGCCGAGCCTTCCTTTATTCAAAGTGTCACTAAAAGAATAAAGAATAAGTGACTATAACAGGCACTCGCCACCTGCAGTGTGCAGTGGCAGGTACTGTCAGTGTAGTAATACACGGGCGGCTAGGCGGAGCCTCCTTTACCCCCAACACTCTTTATCCCAGCGGTTCAGTTGCTCTTCTGCTATCCTCCTACCTTGCTCAGCCACAGAGCACAGCTGGTAGGCTTTTGCGATCCTTTCAGATAGATCTTCAATAGTTTGTGCGCAGCTTTCTAGCTCCACCCGATGCAGCTTTCTTTCGGTCATGGCCATGGTTATTAGTGTCTCCACCTCCTCCCGGCATTCTCTAGGTCATCTTGTAGACTTCTTGTTGCTTTGTTGATGGCCTCTTCTTTCATTTTCAAAACGACTCCTATTTCTCTCTCTAGCCTTCCTTGCTCTTCCATTGCCGACCATAGCTGAATACCAGGGCATCCTCCTGTTCTTGGTGTCGTTCTCTTGATGCCTGGTCTCCTTCTTGAGGGATCTCTTGTAGTTATGCATGAATGGCTTCCACTCGTGCCATTTGTTGATGGAGCTCAGCGTATTGTTGGATGAGCAACTTGTGGTCCCGCTGCTCTGCCACCAGGTCTTGGGCTTTATCCTCTAGTCTTCACCTTATGTGATCTTCATTCTCTTGAGCCTCCTTTTCTTTGGCCCTGAGTTACTCTTTCAGGTTTTGAATTTTGATGCTCAATGGCTTGCTGTGTCATCTCTAGCTATAGGGCTGCAGCAACTTCCAGCCTCTAGTTCCACAGCAACGGCCTTCTTCTCTTTCTTAGCCCTCTCTAGTTGGGCTAGGAGTTCAGCCACATAAACATCATAGTCCGCAATCGGGGGCATTGTTGATGGTGCTGTGGTGGTGGACGCTTCCAACTTTTGCTACTTTGGGTCTTGCGTGGACTCGGCATCTGTCGCAACCAACCTTTTGGCTCTTGCCCCCTGGCGCCATGTGTTGTACTTTCGTGACCAGGAACTGCATCATGGACATGAGCTGAGTGGTGTCCTTGGCAGATACTTGCTCCTGCATGGTGGAAGTAGTGGTGGCAGTCTGAGGTGTGAGAGTTGAAGGGAGGGGATGTAATGGGGCCTTGCCCTTCCCTGCAACGTCTGGGGCTACTTCAGCGCTGCCGCTTGGTTCGCCTTCATGCCGTGGGCTCAAGGTGGCCATTCCTCTCTCCTTTATAGACCTGTGCACGGTCTCCATCATGTCCTCATTTTCCTTTCTCCTTAGCTCTTCTGCCTCTTTCTTGGCTCTTCTCTTTCTCTCATCTTTGTCCCTATTGGACTCTTTTTGGGCCTTCCTCAACTCAGTCCATTCCTCCCTTGTCATTGTTTCTTTTGTCTCCTTCTATAGCTTTGATGGGGTTCCTTTCATCTGTGCCTTTGACTCTCCTTGGCCGGACTGTGTCTCTTGCTCTTCCTTTTCACTTGATTGCACCTGTTTATGGTGAGGCAATTAGTCAAGGGTTTCCCCTACTCCCTCTCCACCTTCTTCTCTGTCCTTCAAGGCCTCCTGGATGATGGCTGTTAGGATTCCACCAACCTGATGGTGGATGCCTTGGACGAGGACTTCTTTTGAGCTGATCTTACTATGGAGGCTAGGGATTCTCCTCTTGCCACTGCTCTGCCAGTGGTCAAAGATTTCGCTAAGTTTTCAATTTTTTTTTCGCATGAAGGTGTTCCAATCTATTTCATATGGGGATCCTGCTTGCGATGCTCTCCAATAGCGGCATCCCGATTCTGTTCATAAGGGCATTGTACCTTTGAGTAAAAGAGAGTGCGGACCATCTTTGCCTGCAACTTGATCTCAAGATTTTGGATATCTACTAAGCTTATCCCATCGACTGTGCGTATGGCAGCCTTGTTCATCCCTAGCATGCTATACACGTCCCTCTTTGGGTGTCACTTTGTTCTGCTAGTCAAACCTAGGGCCTTCTCCACCACCGCAAGGCTCAATTCCACCTCCACTTGGTGGGCTTCTTTCCCTTTCCTGATTGTCACCATGCCATAGCTCCTTTCGCAATTGAAGCTCCTAAAAAATTTTGCACACTTTTCGTAGTTGACCGCTTGCTCGACCTTCTCTACATACTTCTGTAGGCTGCACTGGTCCACAAGTTGTTTTATGGGCATCTCTTCCATGATGACGTCTTCTAGGTTATGGCATGCTTGAATGTGAACTGGCTATAGCCCCTCATTTCTATCGTTAAGCCATACTTAGCTTGCTCTTCCTCCGTGAATAGAAGCTTGCTACCTTTATCTTGCCCTACCATTTTAGGTTCCTGTCATATATCATGGTTCACCATTAGTATTCTTGAGTCATTTTCTTGCTGGAGGATAAACAGGGATTGATCACGCTTTCATGGAAAGAAGAACATGCTTTAAGCATAAAAAGAGAATTTTCATTCAAGCAGTTCTATCCATTTCTAGGATTTTATGACACTTTTCCTTGATTTCACCTTACTTCACCTTACCCCCGTCCCCCTTTGGGAATGAGAAGAATCCTTCCTAGGATTAGACATTTGAGCACAATATGGTGCTATCTACTTTGGCTGAAGCCAACCATAGAAATTAGGGTTGTATTCCAAGTGGGCATGACAATCGAGATTACGAGGACTAATGCATACTTGGGTAATGTAAGTTAGGACATTAGTTAGAAAATCACCCGAGTTGATGTGGCTAGCCACATGTAGCTTCTCTTCCATAAGGATGCGATCAATGTACGGATGGGCCAAGACTTGGTCATTTAGGTGTTTGTGTTGAGTGCTAGCCAAGACCCTGAAAGAGGTTGGTGCTACGGGTCATACTCAATTGTTTTGATGGCACATCGTTGCTCAAAATTAGTCATTATTTGGCAACCCCATTTCTCTCATTGGAGACATAGGTTGTTACACCATTTTTGTAGAAACGAGGAGTCAAAGTCAGCGAGGTGAGTGAGTTTCTCAAGCTCAATGGTTGGTAGGTCTTTGGGGCTTGTGGTATGATGTTATTAGTCATCTAATGAATGCATGCTCTTTTGAGATTTCACCATTATTGATCAACTCCTTTGAGGCTTTGGGGGACATTACAGTCATAACTTGTATTCTTCCCAAGTGCAGGATAAGGAAAAAACCTCAGTGGCAAGGGGTTCATCAAGCAAGCCAAGGTCAAGTCTTTCGTAGCTCCTAGCAAATGTGGTAAAGGTGTTATCCAAGAGCTTAATGCAAGTCACCAAGTCATCTCCCATATTCTCAATAAGGTCCTTGGTGACCAATAGAAATGAACGTCGCTCGTAGGAAGGCCTAAGACCTACTGGTGGTCGGGGTGGAATTGAGCTAGGCACTAATGGTTCGAGGGGTGGCAGACTTGAGAGTGGCGTTTCTAAGGGTACCTCCGTAATCTAATATGTGTGTCTAGTGCTGCTTTTGGGTACTAAGGGTGACTTCAGTAGCATAGATGGTGTATTGCACTCTTCTTGCACAGCCACCGGGGTACCAAGCTCTCCGAAATTACATGATTCTGAGGTATCACACAGCTCTTTGGATTGATGGATTAGTTGGGGTTTTTTGACCACAATCATTGCGGGTTTTGTAGTCTTGGCCGCTCGGGTTTTCTGGGTGTTCACTGCCTTAGTAGGAGTGTGGCTTCCTTGAGATGGGGTGGCGAGTGATGGTCATGGTTGGGACTACGCTTCTAGGATATTTCATCTTGGGCGACAGTTATTATCCTTGTGGGGTTGTGTTTGTTGGCTACTACAAGTAGGTCATTTTTTGGTGCTTTGGCACCCATTTAAGTTTAGGCTTGGTGGCTTTGGGGATGGCCTTAGTTGGCAGTGGTTTTGTAGTCTGGGTGGGTTGTGATGACTCATGAGCCCCCTCCTTAGGCTTGGTCCTAGGTAGCTCTATCGGTGGCATGGGAGGCTTGGGTGGAGTTTTGCTACCCTTGCTAAAAGCTGTCACGATTCGAACGTTGCCAATGGCAAGGTGAATATGCTGCAGATCATAGTTCGTGTTTCACTATGCTTGCTTCTTAAAAGTGCATCCTAGTAATGATTCTTGACTTGCATCCTTTGTATTTGGAAATACATAGAAGATGACTGATAGGCTCTCAGACTCGATAGAGACTGAGATCTTGCACTTCCCTAGGAGTGCATATGACTTGCCCCCAAATGGGCTAAGTTTAGTATTGGTGGGTTGTAACTGTGACTGACCAATGAGGGTCCAATGAGCGTGAGTCAAGATATTGCAGTCAGCTCCCTCATCAATCAAGATATCAAAAGAGTGCGTGCGTCGAGTGGTGGCCATGATGCGTAGGTATGTTGGTGCTATTACCTCTTCATCCTCATCCTCTAGTTCGTGAAAGGGAGCGACGGATCGAAGGTTGGACTCGAGAGCTATGGCGGGAGAGCAAGAGCAAGAAAGGGAGAGACTAGAAATGGGAACTCCAATAGTCACAATGTGTGACTGGGCCTCCCTTTATTCAAACTGTCACTAAAAGAATAAAGAATAAAGTGACGGTGACGGGCACCTGCCACCTGTAGTGTGCAGTGGCAGTGACTGTCAGTGTAGTAATACACGGGCGGCTAGGTGGAGGCAACTTTACCCCCAACAACCTCCCACTTAAAGGCGAATCTGCCCTAGTGAGGAGTGAAAAGAAAAAAAAGACAGTTGACATGTACACATGTACAACAGGATGAGGAAAGACGTCATCTCATCCCACGCCCATCAACCTCCTGAGGAAGGCAAAGCGCTCTGTATAGAGGCTTTTCATGAGCAGATCTGCAGGATTCTGGTCAGTCGAGATCTTGACAAGATCAACAGACTTGTCCTCAATGACCCCACGTATGAAGTGATACCTCACCTCAATGTGTTTCGTATTTGCATGGAAGACCGGATTCTTGGCTAATTGAATAGCACTCATAGAATTCGAATGCAGTGTAGGGATAGCATCAATACCAAGGTCAACAACCAAACGACCCAACCAAATGGCCTCCTTGCAAGCCTTAGTGGCTGCAACATACTCAGCCTCTGTAGTAGAAAGGGTCGTGCAATTCTGCACCCTGGATATCCAAGAAACAACACCTCTAGCATATGTGAATACATAGCCAGAAGTGGACTTCCTACTATATGCATGTCCTGCATAATCAGAGTCAGTGTACCCACGACTCCTGTATCCTGGCTGCCATAGCATATGCACATATCTGCAGTGCCCTTCAGGTACCTCACGATACCCTTCATGGCATCCCAATGCTTCTTGCCAGGTGTAGCCATATAGCATGCCACAACACCAACTGTAAAGAAAATATCTGGGCGAGTGGCTATCATGGCATACATAAGACTGCCCACTACGGATGCATAGGGAATCTTGGCCATCTCGGCCCCTGCTCATCTGTCTGCGGACAATCAGCCTATGATACCTTCACATAAGAAGGCAATGGACAACCAATAGGCTTTACATCTTGCATGCAGAAGCGCTCAAGGACTTTATGAATCTACTCCCTCTATGAGACAAGTAGAGGAGTCCCTGATGCTTGTCGCATCTAATGCGCATACCAAGTATGTGAGCGGCTTGTCCCAGATCTTTCATCTCAAAGCTCTTCTTGAGCTGAGCCTTAAGAGCATCTAGCTCATCATGAGCTTTCCCTGCTATCAGCATATCATCCACATAGAGTACCAAAATCAATAAAGAACCGTCACGCGCTTTTTTCGTGTAAAGACACAGATCCATAGCACTTCGGCTGTAGCCCTGTGACTGCATAAAGGCATCAAACTTATGATACCACTCCCTAGGTGCGTATTTCAAGCCATAAAGTATTTTCTTCAATTTGCACACTAGGTGCTGCTTGCCAGGTTCTGCAAAGCCCTTAGACTGCTCCATATAAATCTCATCATGCAAGTCCCCATGTAAGAAAGCCATCTTGACATCCATCTGGTATAAATCCAAGTCAAGCTAAGCAACCAAAGCCAAGACTAAGCACAGGGTGGTCATCTTAACCATAGGAGAAAAGGCCTCGTCAAAGTCCACACCATGCTCCTGCTTAAAACCTTTTGCTACCAATCTAGCCTTGTATGCCGGCTTGGGGTGTCCAGGGGTACTTTTTAGCTTGTACACCCACTTGCATCGCAAATCCTTCTTGCTCGTAGGCAAGGAAACCAAATTTCAAGTGTCATTCTTATGTAGGGAGTCTATCTTAGACTGCATAGTCCTCTCCCAGGGGTGACTATCACCTCTGCACATAGCCTCATTATAGGTGAAAGGCTCTCCTGCATCTGTAACCAAGACATAATGCATCGAGGGCCGAAATCTATCAGGTGAACGTCTGTCTCTAGTAGACCGTCTCATGGCAGGCTCTGCTGCCTACCCAGCTGCCTGTCCAACACCCTGACCATGAGCATCTGCTACAGCTGTAGGTTGTCCAACTGGCTGTGTGAGAGCTCTCGGCTCCTCCTGAAATATGACCCTGCAGATCTCAACAACTCTCTCAGGCTGCCTATGCATTTTGTCTTCATGGAAGACTACATCATGATTGCGGATGACTTTCCGTGCCTGCAGATCCCAGAGACGGTAACCCATCTCGCCTGCATCCCCATAACCAAGGAAAATGCATTTGACACTCTTGGGATCTAGCTTACTTCTCTTGTCCCTGGGCACATGGCAAAATGCCTCACATCCAAAGACACGGAGATGTGCATAAGAGGCAGGTTTTCTAGTCCATACCTCCTCTGCAACCTGGAAATCCAAACCACTAGAGGGTGATCTATTTATGACATGCACAACTGTACTAACTGCCTCAGCCCAAAAGCTCTATGGTAGGCCTGCATGGCTAAGCATACTGCGTACACGCTCCTGGATGGTTCTATTCATCTGCTCAGCCAAACCATTCTGGGGGGGGTGTAGGGGGCGGTCAACTGACGCATAATACCCCTCTCATCACATAACTTCTCAAAAGCACATGAAACATACTCACCCACATTATCTATCCTTAGGAATTTTAGCCTATACCTAGACTAGTTCTCAACCAATGCGAGCCATCTCTGAAACACAGCCAAGACATTGGATTTCAGCTTAATGGGATAAGCCCAAACTTTTCGTGAAAAGTCATGTATGAATGTAACAAAATACTTTGCACCACCCATAGACTGACAAGGCATGGGCCCACAGACATCCGAATGTACCAATGCCAAGGGCTCACTCATGCGTGGCCTACTAGACTTCTTATGCGTAGACCTAGTCTGCTTGCCATAAAGACAATGCTCACATGAATCAAAACATGCATAATCAAGGGGCAGTAAATACTGCAAACCAGAAAGCATTTTCATTCCCTTCAAAGTCATACGGACCAACCAAGCATCGAATGACAATGCCAAACAAGCTGTAGCATCAAATGTCAGTGTAATACTATCATAAATTGCCTATGGACTGTTATGACAGTCCCAAAACAATGTTAAATCAGTCCAAATGCTATGCCAACACATCAACCATCAAAACCAAGCATCAAAGCATGTTCATATGCCCGAAATGGAGCCTTTCCAAGTGCCAATGGAGGGGGAGAGCTGCTGTTGTGACTGTCAATGCTGAAGACACATATGGGAGGGCTGCGTGATTCTACCAGCTGTAAATGCTGGTCCTAGGGCTGCAAAAAATGGTGGTCAAGCTTCAGAGGGGTCCGGTTAAAGCCAAGGAAGGCCTCAAACAAGCTCCAGTAAGTCTTGTTCAAAGGCAAGTGAGATATGAAGCAAGGGAGCTTCAATGGTGGTTGCCCCAGTCTTGTTTACAGCCTGTGAGACATGAGAATTGAAGTAAACCCTGAAGAAAATGATCAAATACCTCTGATGAAATGCCCTGAAGGTGCCCAACAATGCCAGGCGGCTTAAGGTCTTTAAGCTGCCACTTAGCTTCTGGCAACGGAGGAACGACTACGGAGGAGTCTTGTATAACTTGTGTGTCATGCATACATGCATTAGGTAAACTCTCATCTAAAGGTCTCTTGCCTTTATCCAAAGCATTTCGAGTTAAAATTTTCATTTGTTCAAGCAAAACTTGCATAGTGCCTTCCAAACTAGAAAGACGATTACGCACATCATTAGATGAAGAGGGCAATTGGTCATCATGCATATGAGGTTCTTCCTCTACATCAATGTCATTCAAAGGCATATCTTCAGTGCCTGACATGATTGATTAATTGATGTTTTATTTGTTTTTTTTTGGATTGATAATTCAAACCAACAAAAGCAAGGCAAGCGTAAATACAATGTACTTTCAAAAAACTGCTATGTTTCCGCACAAGTACTATCCACAAGAAGCGTACATGTCAAAAGCAAGCCTCTTAGTACATTTTGAAAAAAAGTGCAAAGCTGAATAGGTCACCAAATCCTCTTTGAAACCATGCATAAACATCCAAATACACAAAATCCACACTCTCAAGCATACATAGACGCACTCAAAGTAGTGAATTTTAAGCCCCAAAAGGTAGAGATAAAGCGTATCTGGCACCACAAAAGCAATTTGAAATGTCCTTGCCAGTCAAAACCAAAAGTCAAATATGGTGAAATTCAATACTCATCGATGCAAGAAAACCACAGGAACTGACAGCACTTGAATCGGAGTCTGTTGGAGCCCAAAAATCCCAATTTTTGCCTGCCTCAAGAGGTCACTTTGGCGCGAAATTTTGGAAGTGCTCCCAAACTCAATTGGCAATGATAATACTTCAAAAGCTTGTCTTCAAATCATTCTCGAAGCTCATGAAATCAGTTTGCAATTTGGACGTCGCACCAAGAAGTCATAGATCTCAGTATATGTGCTCAAAAAGAGGAGAAAAACACCCTTTTTTTAAAAAAACAAAGGGATAGAGGACTACAAGCTTGGTAAAAACGGGATTCTATCCCACATGCAGAGTGCCACAAGGAATTTACTAAAGATAAAAGGTGAAAGGGAGATATTCATTCTCTCAAGTAAAAGAGAGAGAGCTCTCTTGTGTGATGGAGTGTGCCTTGGCCTTGGTGGTGCTATTGGCGTGATTTTGGGCTGTCGCTGGGCCTTGTGGTGGGTGGCGCTAGAAAGAGGCACTGCACTGTCTTCTGTGGTGTGTTGCAGAGATGCCTTCATGCTGTCCACTCCTGTGCGCTCTCGCGACTGCTGCACGATCTCACTTGTGTGGTCGTAACAAAAACCCCCAAATCTTTTTTTGGAAACCCGCATGCTCTGATACCAAATGTGAGAAAGAGAAGAAGATTTCTCGTGTGTCTTACTCACCTTGATGGGACCTCAAATGGGCCGGCACTGGCTATGGCACTAGCCGGACCTCATGCTCATAACAGACAAACACACCCTCACGGCCTCGCGGGCCAGGAGCGTCATCTGCTGCTAAAGGACGAACTGTCCTAAAGCCTAATCTATGCATTTTTAGTTTTGTAGTCCAATGTTTCCCTTTTTATAAATTCCACAGAGGGAGAACCCATACACATTGGCAATAAATGCCACGATAATCACATACATGGGAGGCAACCTCTCGGTGGAATCACCGCGGCCCCACTGCAGCTCTCCTACATCGCAGGGATTGGCCCCTTGATGCGCTGCTCAACATATAGAACAAAAGAACAAACTCCACTCTTTCATTTCGAGAGTATTCCAGGAGATACCATGTGTCCTTACCAAATGATTCCCCAAGAAACGAACGTCTATCCTACGACTTAAGTTGCCTTTTCACACTCAAGTGTGGGTCATTGTCATCGAAAACAGGTACTATGCATCCAGTCCTTTGTATTCTGATACCATGGGTGACATGCACATGCAAAAGAGAATGATCCTAAAGTGCTCAAACATAATTTTCAATCAGAAACGTGTTGTGCACAACAAGGCTTTCCAATGCTCATTCACTAACTCGTTGCGGCGATGTAAGGATAGCATCGAGACAACACTCGTGCTATTATCCTCTTAATTAAAATACAAAAAAATCTATGTCATGATATGCATCAGAAAATCAACAATAATCAGCACGCAAATCACACCATTCAAACATCCCACCCCCTACGTTTAGGTATTGCTTTCGTTGCATAGGTGTAGAGGTTCATTTTGTCATGTTTTGATGTATGAAAAGCGATAAATCACAAAATTTGACAAGGAGATAGGGAAAACAGAGGCTAAACCTCATGCTTTGCCACTACCATACATCCACAAACAATCATTATATTTTTCCTTATTTTTGTGAAGCGTATTTCTATTTTTCTCCTTATTTTCTCCATTTTCTTGATTTATTTGTCAATAAAATATGCTATTTTCTGATTTTTCTTGTTCCAATCACTTCAATGTACTAACATTCAATTTATTTTTCATTTTTCCCCCATAAGAACACTTTTCACCCACCCGAAATGACAAAACTATCATTTTACCGCTTAAAAATCGCATTTCGGATTTTACGGGAATTAAATAGCGCATATAAATAATTGCAAAATCAAAATTTTCTGATAAACAGGAATTAATCATGATGCAACCAGGACTCAAACAAATTTTCATCCAATAAGAACATCATTACCATCATAAAATACCAAAAACCCTTCATTTTCTTCATAAAAATGATCATACCGTGTTTTTACGAAACCCGAGATGCATTAAATGACTGCGTGACCAGTGGACGGAGCCTCCATTGCTCTCAATCCAATGCTACATATCAATCTTCAGCATCTCCATCAATCTCCATCACCGTTTTCTTCAATCTCCTTCCCGATTCCTCCTTCAAGATAGTGCGCGTGAACAACCCATAGAGAGGAGAGAGAGGGAGGAGAGAGAAAGATTAGATTCTGATCTCTTCATTCTGTCAGCCATATCTCGCGCAAAGGGCGGCGATAGGATCAGGGAAGAAGGAGAAGTTGCTGGCCAATGTCTGCTGCATGGCTTCTGTTGAAGCTCCATAATCGATTTTGTGGGGGGGGCTGATTTTTTCGGCGCAGATCAGGCCGTCGCCATGCTGCCGCCATGTGAAAAAAAATGGAGGGGGGGTTCCCCCTCCCAAAGGGCCCACCTTTTCATTCTTGGCCAATTTCTGGCATCTTCCGCGTTCGGACTCCGATTTGACCTCTAAAAAATCCTGCGCGTTCGTCTCAGCATCCCGCACTGACTGGCAGCTCCCGGCATCCTGCACGATAGTCGAAAAAATTATAAAAAATCCACAAGTATCGCTCGGGCACCTTTTAAAAGCCGTCTTTCACTTGGTGCTTAAAATCGTCCTAGTTGCAGCCGCCGCCTTCGTTGTTGAAGATTTTTTCCCTAAATTTCGGATTTTTTGGCAAATTTTAGGCACATTCCAGGCTCAAAACTCCGCTCTCATTGGCGACCACAGGATAGGGCGACTCAACCCGTCGAATCCCACAACAGATATACACAAACAACCAAAGGAAGAATCAAGCTGATATAAAATAGATACATACTAAAACACAGCACAATGCTCACCCTACCCCCTGACAAAACCAAGGCATGAAATCCACAAGGAGTAGGCCTAGCATAATCTGATAGAAGGTCCGAAGCTAGTCACTAACCGATTGCTCCAACACAGCCAAACTAAAAAGAACTATCAAAGAAGTCGCCCTCAGTGGTGGTCTCAACTACCTACCTAACTAAGGACAACACACCCCAAAAGCTCCTACTAGGTGAGAACTCCTATAGCTTGATCAAGAAGTATTTTCTTTTAGCACATTTCTTCTTTTAGGTTTTTAATTTTCCATACTCGGGCGTATAAAAAGGAGGGAGCTGAGCGTAATGACCCAAGGAGAACAGGGCATCGGCCTCGGGTCCTGTCTCGGTACCCAGGAACCTACCAAGCCCTCGCGAGACGACACTTAATCCTTTTCTGATGCTCACTTTTATTTTCACTCCAACCTTCCTTACTTTCTTCTTTTCCAGTGAGATGCCACCCCTAGGAAGACAAGGCATCGGCCCCGGGTTTGACTCGTCCCCAGGAACCTACCAGGCCTTCGCAAGGCGATGAGCAAGTGATAAATTTTCCTTTCTTTTCTTTTCTATTCTTATAGGGGTTAGAACCCCTTTTTACACACCTTTGTATATATTTATTTTCTTTGAGATATTTGGGGTTTTTGCCTCTCTATCATCATCATTTTTTTCCTCTGGCAGGCTTCTCTAACTGCCTCACAACTAACAAGAACTCCTAGAATGGCTGCCTAGTAGGCTAGCAGAACAGGGTCACTAGGACTGCTTTCTAAAACAGGTCTTTCGATGCCTGGCAATGTCTTTCCAGGAGGCAACGACTACTCAGCCCTCCCTCAGACAGACCTAACCTAAACCTGGGACTTCATGCCTTGGACGCCGGTCCCCAACAAGAAAAGAAAATCCCTGACGAGTACACTGACACATATAGCATAAAAACATGGTACTCGTAAAGGAGAGATATCACCTGGATAGGGCCACGAGAAGTCTCTGCGCGACATAGGCTCCTTCCAAGCTCTTCTTTAAACTTGTCTAGCACAGGACTAAAACAAGAAACCATTAATCACACCCGTACTAAATAGACGACTGGCCCTCTTGGCCTAGTGAAATAAAGCATTTTACTATAAAAACTGATCGGCCCTCTTGGCCTAATGAAATAAAACATTTAAAACCTCGCAAAAACTGGCCCTCTTGGCCTAACGAGATCAAACAAAATAGCATCTACACATCCCTCCCCGAAATAGTACAGATATATAATAATATGCTCCTTTCCAAGGAGAAAAAATAGGGCTCGCAGCCCTAAGCTAAATGCATAAGATTATGACCCATCCCTCCTGCATATATAGCAAGAGGCGTACGCATAATATGTTGTCTAATCAATCTATGGGTCCAGGATAACAACGGTAGATGGGTCTCGGCTACTCTTTGCATCACCCATATCAACTATCGCATGCCATATATTACATGCTCTGATAACATTCTCCACAAGCGACCGGGTCCTGTTTCATTATTGATAGCAATATCCAAACTAGGACCATAGTTGAAGAAAATGTCTTCTTCATAAGCAAGGTTTGCCAGTGAATCCGCAAACTGATTCCAGTAACGTGGAATCAGCTGAAGAGACACTCTCTCAAACTCCTCAAGTAGGGTCATGGTAGTTCGATGATACATACAAAGGATGGGATTTTGCACTGTGTATGTCCCATCTAGCTCATTCAAGATCAATTGGGAATCCCCTTTTACTAACAATTGCCGAAGACCACCTTGCTTGGCAATATGCGGTTCCATAATCAAGGCTTTATACTCCGCCATGTTGTTAGTGAATCCTACCCCGAGATAAGCAGCTAACTTCATCGTAACTCTACATCGAGGATCTTGGATTACTACTCCAACACTCCCTTTTTTATTAGGGCCCCTGGACGCTCCGTCAAAATATAATGTGTATGTCCACAATGGGTTTACACAGCCTGCCCTCACGAACTCCTCTATTCATAATTATGATAGTAAAAATTTAGCATGTTTAGAGGATGAACTGATGGCTCTATCCCACCTTCTTCGTTAAACTCAACAGGCATACTTGTCAACATTTGTGAGCAGTGATGGGAGAAGACTTTGATCTCCCACACAAAGGTTCCGTCTTCTTGCTCAATCACTTTGTATCCTTTGCTCCACCAAATAAGTTTCCCCTAATGGTATCTCTGCTCCAGATATGGGTGCTCCAAATAAGGAATTAACCGCCCCATCAACCAGCTTTAAACTCTTTTGCAAGTCTCAAATCAGCCCCAGCATGGACCTGCAATGCATTTTTTCGTGTTAGCATACTTAGAAATAATAAGGTTTAATCTTATTAAGATTAACCTTATTTTTAAATTCTACTCCCTACAGATCAGCTAGTAGAGCCGTAGACCTATTTTTCCCTATCCTGACAATCTTGTAGGGGCCATCCCATCTAGGTTCCAGCTTCCTTGGAAACAGCTCCCTATGCGCATCGTAGTACAGAACTAATTGCCCTTTTTTGAAGGTATACTTCTTTGCTTTAAGGTCATGCAACTGCTTCATTCGACGTTTAGCTACCTCCTGGTGTAATAACTCTGCAATTTCAGCTCATCCAGGTGGGCTATGGTCGTGAAACGTTCAAAGAGTGCATCCTCGTCTCCCAAAGAGTGGTTAATTGCAAACCGTATGGTTGGCAACTCGATTTTGAGGGTGACACACACTCTTCCCCATAAACTAATTTAAATGGAGTATGGCTGGTAGCTCGCTTGAACGTTGTATTGTACGCCCATACTGCCACATACAATTTCCTGTCCCAGTCTCGTTTCTTCTTAGAGACTATTTTAGATAAGATACCCACAAGCTGCTTATTAGTACTTTCGACTTGCCCGTTGGCTTGCGGATTATAGGGGGTCGTTTTGTTGTGCTTGATTTGCCAAGCTTCAGTCAGGCTTTTGATCACTTTATTCAAAAAGTGGGTTCCACGGTCCGACACTAGTTCCTTCGGTAGACCGAAATGACAAATAATCTGCTCTAAGAGGAAACTTGTAGTCTCTTTTGCATTGTCCTGCCTCGTTGCCCGTGCTTCTGACCATTTTGCTACTATAATGTATCTCTTCTGGGTAGTATGAAGACTCAAGTGAAGACTAGAGTGAAGTGACAGTAGTGAGCTATGAAAAGACACTGTAGTGGCTCTGGTGACTTTTCATATCAGACATACCTCTTGGGAGGGGTATCCACGACCTAAGAGGGATTTTTGAGAGTGATTTTGAGAGATTGTAGTGAGGATATGATGTATTATTGATGGAGAGAGAGAGAGAGAGCCAGAGATAGCCAATTCTACTCAAACAGAGTGATTGTATATGAGAGATTGAGAGAGAAGACTATGAAGATATTGAAGATGAATACTATGTGATGTATTTCCATTCAAAGATGGTGTATTCCTTTGCTTTCTTTGTTCCATTGATGGATTTTATGAAGATATTGAAGAATATGGTTGATTCTATCAAATCCGTGGGAGATCTACATGATGCTGCATGAAGATTTGTTGTGCCTGGTGTTCTTTTCTTCATTGTGATCATATGAAACATGATAAAAAAGCTTGTTGATGTTACAAGATAGATTTTCTTGCAAGAGAATTCCCTTTTCCTTGGTGGTCCTCTTGGGGCTCCATGTTTTTGGTGCGCAGCCAGGGAGGCCATCAACAAGCACCAGAAGAGGCTGAAAATGAAGGAAATGGCATTGCCAAGAAGAGAAGAATTCAATGGATGTTTTTAAAGTTCCTTCTTCCATTGAAGAGTTGGAATTCCTTATATTCAAAGCCACTTCCCACAAGAATTTCATCCCAAAATGGTGGAAACACATCACCATCATGATGAATGCTCTATGTGGTGGACAATTTCCTCTTCCTGTTGAAGCAGTAGAAACTTGCATCTTGGTGGCAAACTGTTTGGAAATAAACTGAAGAGCAAAAACAGAGAGAATGACCATCCATGGAAGATTTGGCATTCATTGAAAAGTTTCCAGACAACATCAAGTGGGAGATTGTGAAGAAGCTTCAGGAGTCTTGGTCTGTAGAGGTTCACAAAGACAAGAAGGAAAAGAGTTGGAATTTATTCGTGGATGCTCAACAGCAAGATACATGGGATGCTTGGTGTACTGATAATCTTCTGTTTGTTCAATTAGCAACCCACTGGAAGTTGGTAGACAGAGTGTTTTTCACAACATACACTGTTGAAACCATCAGAAGCTGGCATTACTATGATGATGGCACCACCACAATGCTCAGACGTATGCATTTTGACACCTTCAGAACCGAATACCTTCCTTTGTGTAGTGGTATGAAAGCAGAATTTAGGGACGTTGAAAAGAAAGAAGTAGAAGAAATGTTGGCAAGAGAGTCCTCCAGAGACTGAAGCCTTCTGTTAACCCCCTGTGGAGCACTAACAACATAGTGGAGCCACACCCCTGATGAATGACGCAATAAAGAGGCAAGCGTTAGAACGAGTCCAGAGGTATGTGAGACGAGAGAAAGCAAAAATCAAGGCTGAGAACGAGCTCGCAGCAGAAGCCGCCTTTGACGCCCTTGCGGAACTCTTTACACAAGCCCCAATGGCACATCAAGCCCTTCCTCCTCCTGCTGGAGGTCCACTTCCAAGCCAGATCCGTCCTGGAAATATTGATGACAGGCCAGCGAATGTAGTCCCATTGCCAGTTTTTAAGGGAGAGTACAATGAAGACCCCGATCTTCATGTAGCAGAGTTTATGGTAGCATGTGTGGCTAACAATGCCAGAACCCCTGAGCATTGGTTAGCAATATTCCCCGCCACTTTCAAGGGCGCGGCATTTCAGTCTTTTTATATTTCTATGATCCAAGAGATATACTTATTTTCTCACACAAGTGTTTTGCCAAGATAGCCGATCTAGCCTAAAGTAAGGTAAATCTCTTTTGCTCCAGGATTTGTCACACCTATGGAAATGTCTACTCTAGTTACTCTGGCTTTTGCATAGCCATCAGTAGTAGGTGGCACCCCTTTGGGTGCCACTTCGAGAGAGATTACCCCCATCGGTACACCGGATGCAGAGGGGTCTCCTGGATATGCCCAGGAGCGTGGATGCAGATAGGAGAGGACCCATCTTAGGCACATCTGTGTGCTCTGAAAAATCAAAGCAGTCGTTGCCATCAACAGTTGCCTTCAACACTCAATCCACCAACAATAAAACTCACATCGACCAATCAAGAGTGGATACAACACGGCCACAACAAGGTGACGAACTCACACTAGTCACATCCAAGAAGAACCATAACGCAACAACGAAGCCTCTAGAGAAACATGGAAACCCCAAGCGCATGAGCAATCCCAACGTTGACCAATCTTGCTCATCTAGGCCTGAGCCCCCAGCTATGCTAAAGCCCAGGCAAACTCCTAGAACCTTGCATGAGATGGCCACCGAGCAAGCCCTCGCTGAACATAGAAGTGTCACAGAATGCTTAACTGAGTTGGATGCTAAGCTCAAAGTGTTCGCACGTATCTACGTCCTTGCGGACATGGGCGCATGCCCTAAGGAGCAGCTTGAAGAATACTTGCCATTCCCCTTATCTTGGGAAGAGCAAGAACATCTTGACGAGCACTATAACAAGCTCTTACATGAACGCATGCAACTCATCTCTGACGAGGAGGCTAACAAACTGCGCTTAATCGTCACATTCAATGAAGTGCTCTGCCAACCGAATCTCGTAGACCTAGAGCAACTAAAGTGACTGTCAGCAGGCCGAAGTCAATTTGAACAGCATTGGTGTGAAAACCGCGTTGTAATGGCCGAACTAGGGGCTCAGATCATGACAGTCTCAGAGGAGCGATTGGCCAAATGGCGGTCTCAAAGAGACCCAACCTATGTGGCACCAACTTCCCTTCGAGTGCTGACTGCCATTCGGGGTACGGACTTAGCTGGAACTAGCCTAGAGAGCCCTTTGATTGATAAGGTTCTCATTGAGGAGGAGTTACACGTTGCCAGTAGACTCGGACAAGGTTCCATGCTACTCGATGTGGCAAAATATCTATTGGTACTACTAAGTAAGCTGCCACGAGTGCTGGATGCGTATGCCACACTCCAGTACAACCCTGAGTTCTACAATTGGTTCTTATCCTCGTGAAGTGACATTATGTATATAAATAAACATTGATTCTTGTGTCACCCTGTATAAACAATATCAACACACACAAGTAATGATAGTCAAGCGCAGGGAGAAGAGTTGGGTCTGACAGGCTAAGCTCCTCAAGTCCTCCTCTCATCACACATTTAAAAGTCGTGTGACCATCCCCACCTCCAACTGAAGGGCATGCAACCCACATTACCGCCATAGGAAGCCTTGACCAACAACACTGATGGTATAGACAAGGTGCAGCCCCTTTCTATACACCTTCTTTCCTTTTTGGTCTATCCTTCCGCGGATGTGCCCTATCCCACTCCATGACAACCAGTCCACACAACTTAGCATAAGCCAATATCGGCTAATGGCTGGAGGCAAAACGAACATCATCATGGGGGCCATCCCTTTACGACAAACACTGCATGCCTCACCCCTCCCATTCTCGTCATATGCGCTTGATAAACCACACTAAAATCCCTTCCATGCGAACAGTTATATCCTGTATCAAGGTCTAACCCTTGGATTGCATCTTGCAGGCTTCTAGACGGAACACATGGAGAACCATGGACATCTGGCATGCAAAGATGCTCTTCACAAACGACGGGAGCATGTGGCACGCGCCCCTCCACCAGAGCGCTATGTGCCCACCCTTAAGAAATATGCCAAGAAGCGGGGCCCTAAGCGACACCGTCTCGGACGAAGGCCCAAGAACCCTCGGGCCAAGAAAGTCGAGACTCGAAGAAACGTGCAGCATGTGGCAACGCCAGTGGCACAAACCCCCAACGTATGCTCGGGCACCAGATGCTCAAGGGCAGAAAAGGCGGTCCGGGATAGGGAAGAATTTAATGAGCTGTTTAAGGACATTTTGGAAACGATCGCGGCCCGGGACTACACCATTCATGTCCCAGCCGACATGTTTCCTGCCCAACCTCACGGGAGCCCCGCACCAGCACTGCCCCGGTCGCCTAGCCAACCGGACTCACCCCGCCTAGTACCTATCGACTAAGCCCTATGATGTACAAGTAGCTTGGCAAGTCATCATGCCAGAGCTTTTTGTTTTTGATGAGTAAAGAGGCAAGATCCCCACTTGTACACACTTCCTTCACCTACCGTTAATGTATGCGAACTTAATAAGTAATGGGATAGGCATCATAGCATTCTGAAAAATTATGTCTTAACATGATTGCATTGGTCCGATGTACTTAACGCAAGCGAGCATTATACTCTCACAAAGTGACAAGTGGATGCAGAATGACACAGGTCAAGGGCTAGAAGCGTTTAATATCCAAGTCACCACAAGACCACCAACCCCCCAAAGATCCATTATGGAGGAAGTGACAGGATACCAAGAAACAAAAGCCATGATGGAAACGCCACTGGATGAGAACCCAAGGACACCTTTGCAGAATAAGCACATATTGCAACTGAGCATGGCCAAAGCATAATCATTGATTACCTCCTCCTTCTTGGCCAAACTCTATGTTCGGGCAGGAGCCACGCTCTCAACAAGGGCGAACGTCTCTTCATCATCCAAGATTCAATTCGCAAGATGCTCTGCCCTTGTCCATGCACAGCTCACTCCAAGTGCTACCTCAATTGTTCGATGTCTCACATGTTACAAAGAGGTTTGCAAAATCTCAAGTGTATCTCTTCATCTTTCTCAAATCCAAATGAAAGGCTAACAGCCTCAAAGTATGGCATTGATTGTATTCATTTTTCCCACCACAAAAAAAAAAGAGAAAAAGAAAAAGAAAAGAAAAGAAAAAAAACAAACAAACAAACACACACACCATCACAGCACCGCACCTAGGGGTCCTCAAATTAGGTACGTCCAGTGACCTTGGTCGGCTGGCTCCGTCCCTAATCCCCTAGCCCTTTGTACATCCCCCACAATTGTTCAGGGCACATTAAGGGCAGGACATACCTAGGGAGCTCGCCTCACCTATGGTTAGACCTGTCACCCTGAACCACTTGCACAATTCTTTTACACTTCATCTCAATGCCATTACAATCAACAATGGTAAGCAAGGCTTGAAAGACAATGGAAAAGTACACCATACGTTCCAAGCACTACAAGTAGCCACTAGCTACCAACAGCTAAGACATCAAGAAGCTTAATTATGGTACATTGCCTTGACAAGACCATAATGATATCTCAAGCAATCTTCAAGTGTACTCCCCGTCTTCATTGACAAATTTTTCCATCAACTTAGCCCCTTGCTTCACTGACCCATTGCTATACAAGGAACCAGGCCAACAGTCTTCTAACTAAGTAATGTCTAAGTATGCACAAGCACTCACATAATACCTACACCGAAGTATATACACAGTTTGGGTCCTCAAGTGCAGGACAATACTCTCAGCTTGCTTAGAGTTCGACCTGTCTCCCAAACTAATTGCACTATGTCTTGTGCACACAGAAGACTACCACTATCCTTAGGGAGAGACCACATGAGAGGTTTTCAATTGCAGGTGTTGAAGACTCCAACGAAAGTGTCGTTCGCTCTTCATTAACACCCAACTTTGAATGCTTAACCCTTACCATCCGACAAGCCCGCAAAGAATCGTCATGTGCAGAATCCCCAACAAACCAACACTTGTGCTGGCCATCAATGCAATCCCCAACACAGAATAGCCCTACCATTAACTCCAACAACCTTCCACCAGCCACCTTGGCTACCAACAGGCCCCCATGACCTTCTACCACACCACCACCAACACTCCTCCACGGAAACCACAAGCGTCCTTGTCACCCACGTCTTCAGTGCATGCTACAGCTTGCTACCTACGACGGTGAGTGCCATGGGATTGGCACTCGTCTAGGAGGGGGGTAATGTTAACCCTCAAACGAATGAAGGTGGAAAATTCGGAAAAGCTAAAGCAGAAGACAAAGACAAAGTCCAAGGCAAAGAGAAACAGAAGACAAAGACGCACAAGGAGAAGAGTCCTAAATAAGAGAGAAAGGCGCACAAGGAAAAGCGCAAGTCAAAACTTTTGTAAAAGAGCGCAAGCGCATCATGGTTTAATTCAAGGAGTGCCGGGCTCTCACCCATGCAATTTGTAAATGTAGATGGGTGGTGGAAAGGAAGCTAGGAAGATAGAAGGACAATGGGAAAAAGGGCCTAGGCTATGGCCGGCCATGTAAAAAAGGGGAAAAGGGGATGACCGCCCAAAAGGGATTTAGGGTTTTGTATATAAAGTTGAAAAGTGAATGAGAAGCTCATTCATGTGTGTGGCCAAAAGGAGCTCTCCTCTTCTTCTTCTTCTTCTTCTTCTTCTTGCTTGCTTGAGCTTGTTCTTGAGAGAGGGAGTGTGAGAGTGTGAGGGAGTGAGTGTGTGAGGGTGAGGGACCAAGGAGGAGAAGCTCTCCATCTTCTCCTCTCTTCTTCTCTTCTCTTCTCTTCGCTTGTCTTGCTTGAGGCGATGGAGCTTGGAGCTCGGAGTGGGAGGATCAAGCTTGCACTTGGATCGTGGAGCTACCAGAGTGGGCGGGAGAGGAGGTAACTCGAACGGCACGGAGGTGAGCTCATTATACTCGTAGGTATGGATGGCGCGTCGGTTATGTGAGAGGTAGCCATTAGTGCTTGGCTTGGAATGCTTGAACAATAAGTGGTCCATGGGTCTTGGTGGTTGAGCGAAAGCTCCCACAAAACCCTTGGTTTATAAGGTTTCAATCCTTTAGGTAAGCCTATACATGGATTTATTAAGTCTAGAAGTTCCATTTTTTGGTTTGATGATCTAAATTTTCTCATGTATACAATTTATCTGAGAACTACTAGTGCATGTTAGACTTCTCTAATTCTCATGTCAAGTACAAGGCTTTCAATAGCCGCATATACAAACATCATATAATGATGATAATCATACTATTAGTTCTAAGTGATGGTAATAATGAATTGCATCATTTCACTTACTCATACTACTTTTTTCAACTTAATATGAAGGCATCTTGATATTTTTTGGAGATGGAAGGGTTTCCTTTGCTTGTTCAACTTCATGGCCTACTCCATATATATCCTCTTTAGCCCCATGATGTATACTCCTTCAAGGTTTCAATTTCTTGTGCAATCTCCTCGACCAAGCTTTGCCCCATGATCTCTTTGAGAAGGGTTATGGCTATTCAAGTTGTTAATTGAAGGAGTAGGATTTCAAGGTAAAGGAATATGATAATGGTGTGATCATGATTATTCTCATAAGGGATTTAAGAAGAGTGTGAAAGGATAAGGGAAGAGCCTGGTGTGCAAATCAGATACTAGATGAGTACGTAGCGAGCGTCAGAAGGTCCCCAAGAACAAAAGAACTCTACTTAAGCTCAAAAAGCAAGAAGATAGATTTGCACGACATGAAGAAAAGAGATTCGATCATTGTTGGACTCCCCGACATTAGTTCTTGGCTCCCGGTGTGATCGATTCGAGTCCTTTCCCCCTTCAGTCATTGCTGTATATATAGTCCCACGACTATCAAAACAGGGCAACACTTGACATATACTGTTTGATGCTTCTTGGCATTGCCCATTTGATGCCTATTGATGCCTAGTGATGCCCGGATGTTATGGGATGCTATGTCTATACTTTGGGACTGATTTGGAGCAGATTTGGGCACCGATTGAGCTTCATTTAATAGTAAATATGCTGCTGTAATACAATGGGCTGAAGCTCATTTACTTGGTGTATGCATTGGTTCTTGGATACGGGGTGCTTACTAGAGGTTTGAATGATCCTACTGATGTATTTGGAGATTGTTAAATGCTTCTTTTTGGTTCCGGAATGCTTTTGAGCTTGGATTAGGCTCCAACTTGGTCGTCCTTCACTGGGATTTGGCTTCAGTTGGCATGCTTTGGACTGGTTTATGCCTATTGTCACTGCTTGACATTTAGGCTTCTTGCATTTATGCTTTCATTATAGATGAATGCCACTTGGTTTGCCCATGCTTGACAGTCACTTGGAGCTTTGTCTTCGGATGTATTTGAGCATTTTGGACCTACTGGGCATTACATTTGGTTGTCAGTTACATGCTCCTTGAATGCTTTCAAGCTTATGCTTTATGGGTCTGAGATAGCTTGGGATTTATGCTCCGGATGTACCCTAATGGGATTTGGCATGTCTGATGCTATGTACTCCATGTATTAGAGTGTTGCTTGCTCTATTTTCATCTAACTTTACTTCCAGTGGGAGCGTCTTGGTATATTCGGATGTACACAGAGTCTTACTTACACTTGAGCTTGAGCTTGTGGGATAGTTACATGCATTTGCTCTCTTAAGAGCTTTTTGTTTGCAGTTAGTTTGTAGTGGGCTGATTTGATATGCCTATTGGGGTAGGCACCTATCTCTACACAGGTTTGTTAGTTTTGTATGCATCTTGGATAGTTATGCATTAATCTTCTTGCTCTATCAGTTGTGCTTGTGCTTGGTCTCTTCTCTTACCCCGAGACCCATTACATGCATGACTTCTAGACCTATGAGATGTCCCTTGCCTGATAGGCTGTTGGTTTGATAGGTCGTGGTATATTCTTGCCCCTTGGCACTTCCTGTTGGATGTATCTTGCTACCTGGCAGTTACAGTGACATATGTATCAGTGATTGCTTCACTTTGGGACGGTTTTACATACTGTTATCATTTATTACAGCAAGCTAAAATCTGCAAATTTTGAGCACTTCTATGAGGGTAATGCTTACTATTTGATGTTATCTTGGTCATATTTGGTGGACAGGTGCTTCTCTTTGGTGATATCCACTCTTTCAGCGAGTTTTAGCAGTGGTTTTAGTGCATTTTTTGCTAATTACAACAACTTGCAATTTTGCTTTTTTGCTTTGATTTGGGACATTATGGCTGGTCATCTGAAAGACACAACTCTCTTTAACATCGCCAAGTTCGATGGTACCAACTATGGGTATTGAAAGTCCCAAATGTGGTAGGTTTTGGTGCAGAAGTTGCAGATTAAACCCTTGCGTTTCAAGGGTATTAAACCTGAGGATATGGATGATGATATTTGGATGGAAGTTGATGAGCTATGCAAGTCTACCATTATCTTGTCACTCTCAGAAGAGGTCCATTATAATGTTGTTGAAGATGAGAATCAGGGTGCATGGGATTTATGGGAGAAGAGTCCGAAGCTCTATGCACAGTAGAGTCCTGCGTCACAGATGTATTTGATGAAGCAGTTAATGGACCTTCACATGAAGGAGGGAACCTCCCTATCATCTCATTTCAGTTAGTTTCATGCTATCATGAAGAGTCTGTTGTCACAGGGTATTGAGTTTAAAGACAACTTGCACCCATTGTTTTTACTTGGCACCTTGCCTGAATCATGGGATGTCTTCCCTACTGCCATATGTACGAACAAGCTTGATGGGCTGAAAATCAAAGATGTTGAGAGTGCTTTATTGACTGAGGAAATTAGCAGGAGAAACAATGATGCTTCTCGCTCTTCACATGCATTGACTGTTAGAGGTGGCAGACATGGCAGGCATGATAATGATCATAACGACAGGGACTCTTAGAAATCCAGGTCCAAGTCACATGGTTGCAGTAAGTCCCGTGGACGAAAGTCTGATCTTACCTGTCATTATTATGGGAAAGCAAGACATATTAGGCCGCATTGCCATAGGATACGCGATGATAAGTGCAAGGAAAAGGGAAAAGAGAAAGTGCATGAAAAGTATTTTGAGCGCAGTATTGTACCTACAAAGTCTAGTATGAAGATAGAAGAGGTTAATGTCATGCAGGCCACTGATTCAAATGACGATTACATACTTGCAGCTTCTTCATGCGATGCCTTATAGGCTTCTAAGATACATTCTTTGTATGCGTAATACTGGCTCTTGGATTCGGGTGCGTCATTTCATGTGACACCCTATAGAGATTGGTTTCATACCTATCATACCATCTCTGGTTCTGTGCGTCTTGGTGATGACAGGTCTCTTGACATTGTGGGTATTGGAGATATTAAGCTGCATTTTCCTTCTGGCAGTTCTTTTGTTTTGCATGATGTATGCCATGTACCTGCATTGACTCGCAGCCTTATGTCAGCAAGACAACTTGATGATGTAGGGTATTTTGTGTCTTTTGGAGACTCTACATGGAAGATTACTCGTCGCAGGCTTGTGCTTGCAAGAGATGCCAAGTCTGGCAGCCTCTATCCCTTACTTGTATTTGGAGCTAGCTTGGATCATGTTTTGTCTATGGGTTCTATTTCCCATG
Organism: Lygodium microphyllum; assembly: GCF_053477565.2. Lineage (NCBI taxonomy): Eukaryota > Viridiplantae > Streptophyta > Polypodiopsida > Schizaeales > Lygodiaceae > Lygodium > Lygodium microphyllum. The sequence goes on along the minus strand of NC_141153.1, from coordinate 101,421,858 downwards.
TATCTCTTTGGCATGCTCGTTTGGGGCATATGTCTCTTAAAGGAATGAAAATGCTCAGTGCTTTGCAGTATCTTCCACCTTTTGACTCTTCGCATTTTGATTATTATGATCATTGTTTGTATGGCAGGATGACTAGAAATACCCATTTTGATTATTATGATCATTTGGGGCACTTAGTTGTATGTGGGCCCATGCCCTATCAGTCACTTGGTGGAGCAAAGTACTTTGTTACTTTCATAGATGATTACTCACATAAGGTTTGGGCTTATCCCATAAAGATAAAATCCGATGTCTTAGACTCATTTTAGTGTTGGCTTGCATTGGCAGAGAACTGGTCTAGGAAAAGGCCAAAATGCCTAAGATTTGATAATGGAGGTGAGTATGTATCATGTGCTTTTGAGCAGTTTTGTGATGAGCATGGTATTAAGTGTCAGTTGATCGCCCCTTACACCCCTCCCCAGAATGGTATGGCTGAATGCATGAATAGGACCATTTACGAAAGGGTCCGTAGCATGCTTAGCTAGGCTAGCTTATCGTAGCACTTTTGGGCTAAGGCAGTTACTACTACAGTGCATTGCATCTCATTAACAGGTCGCCTAGTAGTGCAATTGACTTTCAGGTTGCAGAGGAGGTATGGGCAGGCAAGCCCCCTCTTATGATCATTTGCGTGTCTTTGGATGTGAGGCATTCTGCTATGTGCCCAAGGACAAATGCAATAAGCTGGATCCTAAAAGTGTCAAATGCATTTTCATTGGCTATAGAGATGCAGGAGAGATGGGTTACCGTTTATGGGATCCACAGCGCAGAAAGTGATCTATGGCCATGATGTCATCTTTCATGAGGACAAAATGCATATGCAGCCTAAGAAAGTGGTTGAGGTACGTAGAGTTATCTTTCAGGAGGAGCCACCTACTCTCGTTCAGCCCGCTGCTCCACGACCACCTAGACAGCGTGTAGCATCACCTAATGCTCATGATGCAAATGTTAGACATGCTAATGTTGGACAGGATGTCGGCCAAGTAGCAGAGCCTGGGTTAAGGCGTTCTACTAGAGATAGATGATCTCATGACCAATTTGCGCCCTCTATGGATTATGTACTAGTTACAGATAGTATCTCACTTATGATGAGGCTATGCACACCGGTGATTGTCACTCTTGGGAGAGGGCTATGCAGTTTGAGCTTGACTCATTGCATAAGAATCAAACTTGGGATTTGGTTTCCTTGCCTCTCAGAGTAATAAGGCTTTTCCATGCAAGTGGGTGTACAAGCTAAAAAGTAGCCCTAGACACCCCAAGCTAGCATACAAGGCTCGATTGGTTGCTAAGGGTTTTAAGCAGGAGCATGGTGTTGACTTTAATGAATTCTTTTCTCCTATAGTCAAGATGACCACCCTATGCTTAGTCTTGGCCTTGGTTGCATAGCTTCACCTGAACTTGTACCAGATGGATGTCAAGATGGCTTTTTTACATGGGGATTTGCATGATGAGATTATTATGGAGCAGCCTAAGGGCTTTGCAGACCTTGGCAGGGAATACCTAGTGTGCAAGCTAAAGAAGAGTCTATATGGCTTGAAGCAGGTACCTAGGGAATGGTACCATAAGTTTGATACATTCATGCAGTCACAGGGCTACAACTGTAGTGCTATGGATCCGTGCTTGTACACGAAGAAAGCCCGTGATGGTTCTTTACTGATTTTGGTACTCTGTGTGGATGACATGCTTTTAGCAGGGACAGCTCATGAGGGGCTAGATGCTCTTAAGGCTCAGCTCAATAAGAGCTTTGAGATGAAAGATCTAGGATAGGCCTCTCATATACTTGGTATGCGCATTACGCGCAATAGATCTGAGGGACTACTCTATCTGTCACAGAGGGAGTACATTCATAAAGTCATTGAGCACTTCCATATGCAGGATGTTAAGCTTATTGGTTATCCATTACCTTCTCATGTGAAGGTTTCATAGGCCGATTGTCTGCAGACAGATGAGTAGAGGGCCGAGATGGACAAGATTTCCTATGCATCCGCCGTGGGCAATCTTATGTATGCCATGATAGCCACCCGTCCAGATATTGCTTTTGCAGTTGGGGTTGTGGCACATTATATGGCTACACCTGGCAAGAAATATTGGGATGGCGTGAAGGATATCATGAGGTACCTAAAGGGCATAGCAGATATGTGTATTTGCTATGGTAGCCAGGATACAGGAGTCGCGGGGTACACTAACTCTGATTATGCAAGACATGCAGATAGTAGAAAGTCCACTCTGGCTATGTGTTCACTTATGCTGGAGGGGCTATCTCTTGGATGTCATGGCGCAGAAGTGTGCAGCTCTTTCTACTACAGAGGCTGATTATATTGAAGCCACAAAGGCTTGCAAGGAGGCTATTTGGTTAGGCCGTTTGATTGTAGACCTTGGTATAAGAGATGCTATGCCTACACTGAATTCGAATTCTATGAGTGACATTCAATTGGCCAAGAATTCGATCTTCCATGTGAAGACGAAACATATTGAGGTGAGCTATCACTTCATTCGCGAGGTCATTGAGGACAAGTCTGTTGACCTTGTCAAGATTCCGACTTAACAGAATCCTGTAGACTTGCTCACAAAGAGCCTCACTACAGATCGCTTTGCCTTCCTTAGGAGATTTATGGGCATTGGATGAGATGACATCTTTTTCCTCATCCTGTTGTACATGTGTACATGTTGTATTGTATTTTCTTTTTTCTCTCTCACTAGGGCAAATTCGCCTTTAAGTTGGAGGTTGTTGGGGGTAAAGGCGCCTTCACCTAGCCTCCCGTATATTACTACACTGACAGTACCCGCCATTGCACACTGCAGGTGGTGGGCGCCCATCACAGTCACTTATACTTTATTCTTTTAGTGACACTTTGAATAAAGGAAGGCTCGGCATCACATTGTGGTTGTTGGAGTTTCCACTTTGAGTTTCACTCTCTCTCTTGCTCTTGCTCTCCATCCGCCATAGCTCTCACCTCCTAGCTCCTTCCTCCTAGGTTCCACTTCCCTTTCAAAGAGAAGACCCAAATGATGAAAGTGTGGAATGAGTAGCAATAGGTGGTAATGATGTTGTCTCAAGAGATGGAGAGGAGTAAAGGAAACCTTGAAGAAAAGGCACAGCAGTGGGAGAGGCACAACTTTGAAAGAGTGCAAGGAGTGCCTAGCAATTTCGAATGTGAGAGGGTGCTCGCACAATCTAGAGTTGAGGCTGTTAAAGCATGCTTCAACATGCAGAGGCAAGCCTTTTTTAGCATTGTGCTTCATGTCACACAAGTTGAAGGCGAGGATTCAGTGGAGAGAATAAAGAGGAAGTTGGAATTGACAACCAGAGCTTTAAGGTATGGCTTGCAAGAGCACACGCTCTCAACCAGCACGGGCATAACCAAGGACCAGCAATATAGGTACTTGCGATAAGCCAGTCTCTCCACCAATGAGCTCAGGGAACTTGTTTTCGAGAAACAAAGAGGAGTCCCGTCCATCCCCAATCCAACTCACTATGGAACAAGACATCAAGGAAAGGTCGAACTTCGAGCAGGCATTCGAAGACGAACCACAAATCAGAGAGGTCAGTCTACCCTTACCTGATCTATCCCCAGAAGGGCCAGAGAGTGCCCAGGTTCTCGAGCACGTTTTTGTTGCAATAAGAAAAAGATGGGAACTTGTGGAGTGCTTAGCAGAGGGCACAAGCATGGCCAACAGCTTCCTGACGAGCCCATGCCACCATATGAGGATCACCACCCCGTCAACTAGCCGCAAGAGTTGACTATCTAGCGATAATGGCAGCTTCGATCCCGACCCTTCAAGTTCTCCTTCCTCTACCCACGAGCCTTAGACCGAGTCTTACCCCTGGCGGTAGTGGAAGGAATCATTCATTTGGGCAATACTCTAGCGAACCAATGGGTCGACGAGCTGAGCATCATAATCCCACAATGGAGGCAGAAGCCCACGGACTATTGGCAGGGCAAGGTTTATCAGGTTCTTCCCAAAACTGTCATCCAATGTTATGAGGCGCATCCAAAGTGGTAAAGGAGGTTTTGGGACACCAATTTTGATGCATGGATGGCCTTCTATGGCATGCTAAAGGAAGAATGGAATGATCCCATCTACATGCCCTACCCTTGCATACATGGAGCGGATTACGATAAGGGGATGCATGGTAGGTACAACTTTCTGAAGATCCACAATGTCAATGTAGCAACTCCCAAGGAATGCATGACCTTTAAAGCAAGGGACTTGCGCCCTTCCATTAATAGCTTTCTTCAGGATTTCTCTTCTTGCCCAAATGACCCAATCTTTATAATCACTTGTAATTACCTTAGGATCATTAGGTTTTTGCTTAAACAAAAGCCAGCAACCAAGGAAACCCACCTTCCTCCACTCTTTTTTGGCATTAACCTAAGAATAGATAGTTGCGCTATGGCTAGGCTTATGATGAGGGCAACTCTAATTCCGTCGTTTTGTATGAGGATCCTTGAAGACATGCTTGCATCACGAATCGTGGAGCTATCACAATGCTTGAGAGAGAAAGCAACTCAATCATGCATCAAGGTAAGCTCACTATACTTGTAGAGAGGGATAGCACGTTGGCTACGTGGGAGGTAGTCATTAGTGCTCACTTGAAATGCTTGAACAATAAGCGATTCGTGGGTCTTGGCAATTGAGCTTTGTAGTGGGAGCTCACGCTCAACCGCCAAGACCCACGTACCACTTATTGCTTCAAGTGTTCCAAGGGAGCTCTAATGACTATCTCTCACCTAGCCAACGCGCCGTCGATCTTACGAGTGTAGTGAGCTTACCTTGATGTCGATGTGAGTAGCCTCCTCCCTCGCACACCTCGGTAGCTCCACGATTCTTGATGCTAGCTCAAGCATCCTCAAGCCTCCTCCATCTCCAAGCTCCATCCTCCATAGCTGCATGCGCAAGAAAAGAGAAGAGAAGAGGAGATGGTGAAGAGCTTCACCCTCTTGATCCCTCACTCCCACACACTCACTCCCTCTCTCAAGAGCACACACACAAGCAAGACGAAGAGAAGAAGAGAAGAAGAAGGGAGCTCTTATTAGCCACGCACCAAAGAATGAGCTTCCATTCACTTTTTGAACTTTATATACAAGCCCTAAAATCCCATGGGCACCTATCCCCTTTTTTACATGACAGGCCATTGTGGCAAGGTCCTTTTTCCATTTCCCTCTTCTAGCCTTATGCCTCTAGCCTATGCCAGTCTAATATTTTACAATTGGCACAGGAGGGAGCCTGGCGCTCTTTTACAAGAGTTTTCCAAAAATTTTAAGGCGCCTTTCATTTAAAATTGCGCCTTTGGTCTCGGCTTAGCTTTTAGAGGTCGCCTGTGTGTCTTTGCTCTTCTTCAATGCTTTTTTTGCTTTTTCCTTCATTTTCTGCCATCTTGACTTGGGGTTAACATTACCCCCTCCGAGACGGGTGCCAATCCCATGGCACTTCTGTGTTGTTGTAGGATGGTAGGCACTTGGACAAGGATGGTGTAAAGGGAAGGGCCACATGTAGATTCAGGTGCGTGCGGAAGCTGATGTTTGTCGGGGAAGCCAGATGGATAGCGAGTGGTTGACGGGGGCCTCCGAAGTTGGTGGTTTGCTACTTGTGTGATGCCTGAAAGGAGAAGGTGCGGTGCTCTTCCTAAGGGGAGTGTCTACCTTACTGTGTTAGTGCAGTGTGCTCGTGCTAGTGGAATGGGGAGGTGGGTCTAACCGCAGGCAAGCTTGGGTGATGTCCCACACTTGAGGACCCCATTTGTGTTAAGAGAGGTGTGGTGCAAGTGGCTTAGGGTGACAGGTCTAACCATAGGTGAGTGTTAGCTCCCTAGGTATGTCCTGCTCTTGATGTGCCCTAAGCATGAAGTGGGGAAGCAAAAAGAGCTAGGGGGTTAGGAGCGGAGGTGGCTGACCAAAGCCACCGGGCACGCCTAACTTGAAAACCCCTAGGTGTAGTGATAGTGCTCTATGTGGTGTTTAAGTGCTTCTCAAGCGAGTGCTTGTGTGCTTTTCCTTTCATGTTATTCTTTTCTTTGCTTTGACTTTCCTTTTCTTTATTTATTTCTTTTTTTTTTTTTTGGTTGCAGTTGTGGAATGACAGCCAGGCCTAATTTTCTTCATCTGAATGAGGAGGGGAAGGGGGTCGGATGGATTTGCTCAAAAATTGGCAACTTTGCATGTATCCTTTCAGATTCATGCAGACATGGAGAGAAGTGGTGGAGAGGAAAGGGTGATTGCACCTAGTGAATTGGCTGTCATTCAAATCTTCTAGGAGGGCTAGGCAAAAAGAGGGGAGGAGACTAGCCCTCATCATAAGACGAGCCATGGCACAGCTGTCAATAGAGTTAGAGTCAAAGAAGAGGAGAGATAGGCCGTGCTCTTGTGGAGTCGGGTCTTGCTTAAGGAGTAGCTTAAGTAACCTAAGGTAATTACAGATTGTTACAAAGGCGAGGTTAGGGCATGAGGAGAAATCTGCAAGAAAGCATGTCATAGAATCATCTAGGCTTTTGGGGTTAAAGAGAAGGGCATGCTGAAGGATACTACATTAGAGTTATAAATAATAGGGAAGTCGTACCGCCCATGGAGGGTGGCATCAAAATCCACACCTACCCTTCGAGGATATGCCATGTAGGTGGGGTTGTTCTACTCGAATGGCAGGGTGTTACAAAACGCCATCCAGGTGAGCATACTGATGTCGCATACTCACCTCCTCCACAGGGGTTGGCTTTTGTAGCCCTGTATAGTGTGTGGAACTTTAAAAACTTTGTTCTGCCAGTAATCAGCCGCTTCTGTTCCCCAAGAGGTCGGAGTTTTTTCTCGCTCTTCTAGCCATCTTTGCCCTAACCGGCCACCAATCGTGATCACCTCATCCATCACCTTGAGCGGCAAGACCCTCCGTAGACTGTTGGGTAGGAGAAAACTAAAGGTGAATGGATCCTTTCCTTGTTCTTGTTTCTCCCACAGCACCAGTTCTGTGTGGAATCCAGCGGGGATATCATCAGGGCAAGGTGGGAGGGGTGTGGATGGTAGCACGGCTGGTTTGGCTCTCAGCTGTTTCCTGGCTTCCTCTACTAGCTTTCTGCGTCTTTCCCTAGATGCGGCTTGTCTTTCCACAGATGGGTCCTCCTGTGGTGGCTCTTGAGACTGCGGCGAGGGGGGTCGTGGGACTACATCCTCCCTGAATCGGTTCATGTCGATCTCAAGTTCTGCTTCCTCCCCCTGCCATTCTCCCTATGGTGCTTCCTCTTCGAATCCGAGGGCATCGATTTCCTGGGGGATTAGGCCGGCCAGCAATAGGTATTTTTGTTGCTCGTCCAAGCTCAGCCTAACCTCCGCAGGTTGGGGTGGTATCTGCAATCCAGCATGTAAGGCTTTGCGTGCAATGCTGAGCTTTCTTTGTGTCACCTCCAACGACTCTCCTTGCTCTGAGCGGGTGGTGTCCATGATGGTGTCGAGGAAGGCTTTTTGTTGGGCACCGAAGGCCACTTGGGTGGCTTCCGCCTTGCTTTCTGCAATGATTTTCTCCTTCTCTACCAAAGCAAGGTGCCGTGCCAGTGTCTTCACCCTCTTTTCATTATGCACAGCCCACTCCTCTGCTCTCTTGTTCATTTCCTCCATGCTCTCTCCTTGCTTTAGGGTTAGTGTCATGAGCCTTTACTCTTGGTCCTCCATCTCCCTGACCAGTCTCTCTTGCTCTTTTTTTTCAGAGTTTACTTGATCTGTCAGGCACTCAATTTCTTCTTGTTGCTCCTCTATGTCTTGTTTTCTCTCCTCATCTCTGGCATTCATCTCAGCCACAAGCGCATCAACTTGAGCAGATTTCGTAATGAGCTCCTGGTATTGCACTATTAGGAGCTTGTGCTCTCTTTGCATCTTTACTAGCTCCTGTGTTTTGTTCTCGAGCTGCTGTCTCCAGTGCTCCTCCCTGTCATCCTTAGCCTTTATTTCTTATTTGAGATCTGCGATCTCCTTTTGCTGCATGGCTATCATTCTCATTTTATCCAGCTGGAAGGTGGCTACTGATTCCTTCTCAGCTGCCAACTCAGCCACGGCTATCTTGTGTTCCTCCTTAGCTTTCTCCAATTGGGAGAGTAGCTCAACGATGTACTCGTTGTAGTTAGCTGATGGCGTCATCGTTGTGTGGATGGGTGAGGTTGAGGCTTCCACCTTCTGCCGTTTAGGATCTTGCATGGATTCTGCATCAGTAGCTGGCCTCTTTTGTCCTGTGGCCATGGTTTCTGTGCTCTGTCCCTGGGCCATCTCTTTGTTGATGAAGTATTGCATCCATGCCACGAAATTTGACACATCGTCACTGGTCGGGATGCTAGGGGTGATGGTGGTGGGTTCAGTGGAAGGCACCAGGAGGGTAGGAATTGGATGAATTGGGGCCTTGCCAAGCCCTCAGTGACTGCAGGTGGCACGATCTTCGGCACCTGTGTGCTAGGCCCTGGCCTTTCTTCTCTATGTGGGCTCAAGTTCCCCAATTCATCAGCTCGGCTTTGTTGCTCAATGGACCAGCATGTGGCTTCAGCCAGGTCCTCTTCCTCCTTCCTTCTTAGTTCTTCCTCTTTCTCATTAGCCTTTCTTCTCCTTTCCTCCTCTGCTTTTCTCTGCTCTTCTTTCTTTTTCTCTTTTTCTTCTTTTTCCTTTCTTTTCTTCTCCTCTGCTTCCTGTTTCAATGCCTTCTTTGCTTTCTGTAATTCTTCTTTCTCCTTCTCTTCCTCATGTCTCTTCTTCCTCTCTCTCTCCTTGGCCTCTTTTAGGGACTCTTTCTTTGCCCTTTCCAAGTCTTCTCTCTCCTTCTTTCTGAGAGGGCTTTAGGGACCCATCTTTGCTTGATCATGCGGCGCTTTCTGTGACTACGTCTTGGCCTCCTAGATTTAGAGTTTTTGGTTTTATGAGGATAGGAGCGTTGACTCCTAGGCGGCGGTTGTAGCTGCTTAGGCTTCCATTGAAATCTAGGCTGTTGAGCCTTATGTTTTGCTACTGTGGGCTGTGATTCCTGAATTCTGGGAGGTGGCGGCTGCGCACTACCCCCCTCCTTAGATTTGGTTATGGAGAATTCTATCGATGGCTTTGCGGACGGTGATGAAGTCGTGCAGCCCTTGCTGAAAGCTGTTACAATGCGAATGTTGCCTATTACGAGGTGGATGCGTTGCGACTCATAATCAACAATGTAGTGAGTCTGCTTTTTGAAAGTGCGCCCTAGCAGCGACTCCGTGCCTACGTCTTTAGCATTTGGCAACACGTAAAAAATTATTGCGATAGTCTCAGACTCGATAGAAACGGCTACTTTGCACTTGCCAAGGAGTGCATAGGAATGGGCCCCATAGGGGCTTAATTTAGCATTCGTGGGCTGAAGTGGTGGTCTGTCAAGTTTGGTCCAATGATCTGAGTTAAGACATTGAAGTCTGCTCCCTCATCGATCAAAGAGTTGAAAGCGCAAGTTTGTTTTGCAGTGACCGTTATGTGGAGGTATGCGGGCTCTACGGCTTCCTCATCCTTGTCATCAATCTCAGTGATTGTGGCCACTTATACTTTGACAGGCGGTTCTAACATCAGGGGCTCGTGCAAAGGATGGGTGGGAGGGTAGTACTTCTTGACACGACTGCCATTGAAGAAGCCTATTCCCTCACCGTCTAAGGTTTCGAGTTCAACATTGCCTGTGCGACTGATCGCACGAACTTTGAAGGGTCCAAGGCCTCGAAATTTCATTTTTTGTTTATGTCCCTTAACGAAGTAGAGGAGCACTAAGTCGCCTTGTTCAAAGTCGCGCTGCTTGACATGCTTTTCAAACCAACTCTTGCGACCGGCCTTCTCATATATAAGTGCATGGGTGGCTAGAAGACGGGTCTTTGATAGGCGTTCAAGCTTGACCAGGCGTTGTGTCCATGCCTCCTTCCCTTCCCATCGTTCTTGAAGTGCTATTCTCAGGCTAGGAACGAAGAATTCTAATGGTAGAATTGCCTCAGTTCCATAGGTCAGCCTAAAGGGGGCTTGGTCGACAGCCGTTTTATAAGCTGTGCGGTAGACCCACAAAGATGCCATCAGCTTGTTGTCCCAGTCGCTGCGTGAGGCTGAGACTACTTTAGTCAAAACATTGACAAGAATCTTATAAGTTGATTTTGCATGGCCATTCGGCTGAGGGTAGTATAGTGAGGATTTGCGATGGATAATAAGAAAGGTGGACAGGAGATGCGCTATCACTTTGTTGATGAAGTGTGTGCCTTGGTCACTAACCAGTTCGATGGGCCAGCCAAATCGCAAGATCACCTGCTCCCATAAGAACTTGGGAGTTGTCCTAGCGTTGTTTTGATGTGTGGCTCTTGCCTCTGCCCATTTCGTGAGGTAATCCATGGCCACAATGATGTACTTCGCTTGTGAGTACTGCGCCGCAGGACTGATGGGTCCGATGAAGTTGATTCTCCATTTTTCGAAGGGTTGTCGAGCAATAATTGGGGTCAACTCCATCTGATCCTTGCAAATTGGGACTTTTTCCCGTTGGTACTCGTCACAATGCTTGACGAATCGCGTGGCATCGCGAAAAAGCGTGGGCCACCATAGTTGAGACTGCAGTACCTTCCGTGCTATTGTGTCTCCGCTAAAGTGTTCTCCCGCAATGCCGGTGTGTGCCTCTGAGAGCACATCATGCATCTCATGCTCACATACACATCTACGCAGCAATCTGTCTTGCCCTAGCCTATAGAGTTGGCCTGCAATCAGCTGATAGGGCTGGATCTTAAGGATTAAGCGCCTAAGTTGGGCTTTTTCTATTGGTCACTTAGGTAGTCCGTGCTCAAGCACTTGGACTATGTCATCTGCCCAATATGGCATTAGATCAGCCTTAAATAAATCTCTCTCGCGCTGGACAGGTGGAATAGATGGGCGTCGGGTAATTCATCAATGATGCCTTGTCCAGCGGCTTCTCCCATGGGAATGCGTGACATATGGTCAGCCATGTAGTGCTGTTTTCCTTTCCACACAACCACGGAGAAATCGAATTCCAAGAGCAGAAGGAGCCATCGAGCTATGCGTCCTGTAGCACAAGGTTTGTTTACTAGATAGAGCAGGGCTTGATGGTCCACGAAAAAGATGAAGGGTGTGGCCAATAGATAATGCCGGAATTTCTTCACAGCGAACACCATGGCTAATCCCTCTCTTTCTGTTGTCGACTAGTTCATTTCCGTCTCAGTGAGTTGTCTACTAGCAAAGCTCACTGGATAATCTAAGTTGTGCTCACCAGGTTGGCACAACACTACCCCCACGGCAAACTTAGAAGCATCGATGTGCACGTGGAAGGTAATGGTCCAATCTGGGGCTCGTAGAATTGGTGATGTGGTTAGAGCCTTTTTCAATTCTTCGTACGCTCGTTGGCATGCCTCGGTCCACTCAAAGACAATCAGCAGCTTGTACAATGGTCTGGCAATCAACGCATAGTTCAGTACAAACCGTCGATAGTACCCCGTATGGCCTAAGAAGTATTGAATTCCCTTGTAATTAATTGGGGGTGGAAGGTCAATAATAACCCTGACTTTCGAGAAGTCAATGGCAATGCCGTTCTTCGACACCACGTGCCCTAAGATGCATCCGTGCTTTACCCAAAATTGGCACTTTAAGGGGTTCAAGGAGAGAAGATATAAGCGACACTGTTCAAAGACTGCGCGGAGTTTGTCTAAGTGTTCGAATGGACACACAGGTCGTCGACAAAGACTTCTAACTCCTTACGAAGCATGTCCTTAAAGATGGTGTACATGAGGTTTTGGAAAGTGGCACGGGCGTTAGTCAACCCGAAGGGCATGACTATGTAAGCAAAGATGCCCCACTCAATGGCGAAGGCGGTCTTGTGCCTGTCCACAGGATGCACTTGCACCTGGTTGTACCCTGAGAAGCCGTCCAGAAAACTGTAGTCTTCCTTGCCTGCCACCCTCTCAAGCATGTGCTCGGTGTACTATAATGGATAGTTGTCTCTCTTCGTAGTAGCGTTCACCTTCTTGTAATTGACACACACTCGGATTTTTCCATTCTTTTTCATCACGATGACTATGGGTGATACCCAGTCTGTGTGCTCAATTTCGTAAATGAATCCCGCTCTCATCAGCTTGTCAATTTCCTATTTGTCAGCATGAGCATGTTTTGGATTCATAGGGTACGGTCACTGCTTGACCGGCGTTGCGTCTGGTGTCATGGGTATGTTGTGAGTCATGACACTCGGATCTATCCCCTTAAGCTCTTCCAAGGACCAGGTGAATACATCTATGTACTCTCGCAAGAGAGCAACAAGACTAGTTTCTTCTTCCTCAGTCAAGTCGTCGGCAATGAAGACTGGTCGGGGTGTTTTCCCTTCCTAGGCCAAATTCACCTCCTTGACCTTGGCTAGTCCCTCGATTGGTTCGTTGGTTTGTCCTTGACATTTGGCACCTAACAGAACTACTACCCTATCCCCTTTTTTGAATTTCGTGAAGCGCTTAGGGAGGTCCTGCGGTTTTCATTGTTCTTCCGTTCACATATCCCTGGATTGTTTTACCTTTTCCTGCCTTAACCATATGTGCCTCGGGTGGACAGGTAGGTCCCCCTTTGTGCGTCTAGTCGTGGGCGGCCTAGGGATTTCTGGATCACTGTCCGAACTAACCTCCGACTCAGAGTCGAACTCCCCGTCTTCGCTAGAAGAGGTAGTCTCCTCTGGTGGATGTAGTTCAAATGGTGATTCTATCCTAAGGACTGGTGTCGTCCCTAAGCCTACGTGTTCAAGGTCTATGGCTCCTACGTACTCCAACCAGGCGCAGTCACATTCCATGCGCATGACCCCTTGCTCTATCCTAAATATATTCATTTTCTACGGCTTGGAGTCTGCTCGTATTTGCTCTATTTCTTGTCCTTCAGTGCCGTATTCTACAATATCTACTTCACCCTCAGTTCCATCACTGAAGGATTGGCAGTCTTCGTATTCGTCGTTAGAATCCCCTTCATTAGACTGTTCCTCATCTCCTAGGGCTTGGTATACCTCTTTTCGTTGGTCAGGGAGTAGGGCCCAGTTATACATGAGGTTTAAGTCATGCACTCTGGTCCATTGCCACTTGGATTCACCTAAGAGATCCTGTAGTGGTTTGAAGTTTGCAGCTGAATTGCCAGCTAGCTTGTCTGTCAAGTATTCCAGCATCTCCTGGAGTTCCCTTTTGTTAGTTGGGACTTGGAAGTTGACAGGCTTAGGCTTTCCCCGAAGGGTTCCTACCATCATGCAGACTGGTACGGAGAGTGTGTCGCTAGGCTTGCCGATCGTTTTGATGGTTTGCTCATACGCCTCATGGTCTAAGAATGGCAGGTCGATTGTAGCAAGAACGTGCATCCAATCCCGCTCATCCTCTAGGCATGGGATATACTTGGTTAAGGGCCCATAGGACTCCTTGACCTGAGTGTTACCCTTGAGCATAGCAGAGATGGTGTCTAGGTCGACCGGTGAGGTCTTCCAAGTATCCATCTCTATCCTTACAGCATCCGTTCTGTTGCCAAGGAAGATCAAGCCGTTACCCCAATCTTCGATGACTCTAGCGTTGCGCATCCAGGGTCGGCCTAATAGGATATCGTAATCCACTCCCTTCATGACTATAAAGTCAACAGAGAATTGGATGCCTGCAATCTTTACTGGCCAATTCTTAAGTACCCCGAATGGCTTTACTCTCATACAGTTTGCTAGTGTGACATTAAACCTAGCAGTTTCGACAGGTGGGTTTCCCCAAGTTTGAAGCACTGCGTGGCTAAGCACACTAACCCCAGCTCCCGTGTCTACGATTCCCTTCCTTGTTGTGTCGCCTAGGGCTAGGACCGGTAAGATTGCATGCATCTCAGAACCTTCCCAGAAGGCATTGACGTGCAAGGATTTAGGCACAGAGTGCAGCGTCAAACTCGGTATTTGCGTTTCTGTGTCAGGGTCTTGAGGGTCTGCCGTGACCTGCTCTCATGACCCTTCGACCCACTGCTTAAGATCTTGCCATAGGGTAGGATGCTGCCTAAGCAGATCTCCCAGGCTAAGTGTTACAGGGGTAGTCACTAGCGTGGTTAGGAGATCGTTGGATACTCGTCTCTCCCCTAACCTGGATTGTCCTGGCCGATGGCCGTGACTAATCTGCGACTCTGTAGCATCAAGGCTTGGTCTTAGCGGCATTGCTTGTGGTGCAGTTGCTTCTGCCGACTTAGGTTGAGGCGGTGATATTGACATGCTTACACTGGAGAGATCATCGATCTCGTCTTCTATGATGGGCTCAGCGTCCTTGAGATGCTCTTGAGCCTCCTTCACCCATTCCTTCACCTTTTCTATAGCCTCTAACTGACGCTTCGGATGCGGGTATTCCCCTACCTTAGCGCTTCCCTTTTTGGCCGTCTTAGGGGCTGAAGTCTCTACCTCTGCATCTGAAACCTTCTTTCCAGCAGGTAGAGTCGTAGCACTCTCGGTTTTTAGTGAGACTTTAGCTTCCGATCTCTTCTTTTTCCGCCTACGGCTTTTCTTCCCTATCGAGGCTGCGTCAAGATTGCTAGGTCCTGGCAAAGAGATGCCGGCCTGCTTCGTTTGGGCTCGGGTCATGACCCGCAATGGGATAGGTGTGGCCTCCCCATCGAGGTTTTCGACACCAACCAGCCCCAATAGGACAGATGGTACGTTGGCTGAGCTAGAAGATGGCTTTCGCTTTGGGCAATCTACGAAGAGATGGGTGATTCCGCACTCTGTGCACCTTTGGTCAGCCTTGTCTCTGTTTTGCTGCTCTCTTTCAAGACAGCGTGATGAGACATGACCGGGGTGACCACAAGTCCAACAGATGATTGGATCTTGCGTCTGCCCTCCTAGGCCTCTACCTCATCCTCTTCCTAACACCATCACCAGCACGGGTCGATAGTCCATGAGGACAGCGTTGCCCTCGTTGTCATGCGAGACGTAAGGATATATGTAAGTTTCTTCCTCACTTGGCTCTTCCACATAGTGGACTGGAGCATCGCTCGGTGGATGGGTCACGTAGGGACCAGGCGGTCTAGGGATGCCCGTAGGATTTATTTCCATCCTAGGATCAACTGGCTTCATATCGTTAGGCGCGGGAAGGGCCAATGGGGCTCCCCTGCCAAAGAATGGCTACAGCATGTTCGCTAGGTAAGGCTGGCCGTAGGGTTACGAGTACGGAAGTCTTCTTGGTAATTTGCAATGCGCGACGTCATGGCCAAACCTACCGCAGTTAGCACAAGGTCTTGACCTAGGGTCTTGACACTTGACCGGTAAGTGGTTTCTGCCACAGTACACGCATTGGACGTGTGGGCGTGTTGGTCGTCTCAACATGTCTTACAACTTGGCTAAGTCCATCTTGACATCAGCCAAGCCTTGGTCTGTCTCGGTGGCCTTCCCCTTATCTTGGGATGATGGGATTGATCGCTCACTAGAGGCTGATGCTCTCTCTGAACCTCGTGAGTTGGTCTCCTCTATGCTCGAGCTCCTGGAGCTCCGCTCTTTCAGCTGATCATCAACTCTGATGGCTTCCTCAAACACTCTAGCTATCGCATCTCACTGCAAGCTCGAATTGCTTGCCAAAGCCTTATATAACTCCTCGTCTCGAATTTCGATGATGAATATAGTCGAAACTGCTCTTTTAGTCGGTTGCTTGCCCAAAGGGATTCTCTTGAAGAGACTCCGCACATGGGTCACGTAGTCGCGAATGTCCTCCTTCTCTTTCTGCTTAACGTTCATAAAGCATACTAGTAGGTTATCGGAGTATCCGGGCTCGGTGAATCTCTTAATGAAGAGATCCTTGAGGCCATTGAAGTTGGCTCGCTCTACAGCATCTAGGCTCGTATACCACGTCCTACCCTTGCCGCCTAAGCAAAGCCCGAATGCTTGCAAGCGTTGAGTTAGGTCGTTGAGGCCGTTGGCTTCGCAGACTTACTCAAACTGCTCAACAAAGCTGTATGGGTCGTCATGGGGTTGGTACTTTACTTGTCGAGTTGCTTGGCAACGATCGATATTTTGGAGTGGCTCTTTGAGCCTTGGTTCGCCCCTAGTCCTGCGAGCAGCGATGTCACTAGTGCCGCGGCACTTTGTTCTACAGCCGTGTTATCTAGTAGTCACTTCATGAGAAGCTCGCTCAACATCAAGTCCCCCTCTAGGGATCTCTCATGATTTGTTCGGTTCCTACCTGCTAAGTTCAACACTTCTGCACCTCGCGCAACTCTATACTTTGCCTTTGGCTTCTAGCCTGTTGATCCCTATTGTATTCGGCTATGCTTTGCAGGCTAGCTTTCTCTCCTCTTCTAGATCTGTGATGATAACGTCTGCTGTCCTTCCGCGATGCTCATACCGGGCATGTGTGTTGTAACTTCTTACCAGCTCTGCTGAATAGCATCTAGGAAGATGGTCAAATCGAGTTACTCATTAGACCAGCGGTCTGAGCTTTCCTCTGCCATTGTCGAGTTGTCTTGCTCCACCAAGCTATCGATCACGTTTAGTAGACTTGTTAAATCCACGTCGTTGGCGCCCCTTGCTTGGTCCAATCTGCGCTTTGATGGTTTGTCTATGTATTGGGTCATCTCCTATTGGTGGGTTCCTTGAGTGGTTTATCTGACTGAGTTCCTTTAGTTATTGAATACAAACCTCAATTTATGATCACTCAGTGCATGTGTCGTTTCTCGTGCACTTGTGCTCAATCAGGCTTTCAGCTTTCTTAAGTGTACTTCAAGTGCGGAAATTCAATGTGAGTGCAATAAGCAATTCCTAAGTGTCTTACGCACTCTTGCTTGTTTCGGACCTAATAGACTTGTAGATCAATTTTCTAGCCGTTTTGTCAGGGTTTAGGGTTTTTCTCGTATGTCGCCTTGTTCGTTTTCGGTCAGTCAGATTTTACAGCTCAACGGTTCGCATCTAAGTCCTTGGGTCTCGCAACTGCCTACTTCTAGCTGCTAAGCGGCTACGCGCTACGATTTTTTCCTATTACGTGTGCCCAGAATCAAGTTTTGAGTGCCCGAAGGGTTTCGACAGTTTGCGCCACTGCGTTTTAGCTGGGTAAGGTCAAGTTTTTGAAAAAATTGATAAAAATTTGCACTCGAACCAATTGGTCCGAATTGCAGGGTCCGAGTAGGTCATTTGGACGGGCCGAGGCACAAGGCCGATGGGTCAGGTCAAGTTTCTGAAAAAATTGATAAAAATTTGCACTCAGACCAACTGGTCCGAATTGCAGGGTCCGAGTAGGTCACTCGGACGGGCCGAGGCACAGGGCCGAGGGCCGAATTTCATGGTTTGACTCGGATGGTTTTGATTCAAACGGGCCGAATGGCAAAGTTGGACAAGGTGATTCAGACGGGCCGAGGCACTTGGGCCGAGTGCCGAATTTGAGACTCAGACGGGTCGTTCGGACAGGCCGAGGCCGAATGTGCCACGTGACCGAAAGTTTGACTCGGACGGGCCAAATGGGTGGACTCGGACGGTTTGCCTCGGACGGGTTCGAGAGCGGACTAGGGTTTGGGCCGAGTGGGCCGAGTGACAGGGGTCGAGGGCCGATTCTGGGACTCGGCCTAGAAAAGGCCACTCGGACGGGCCAAGTGCAGCGCACGTAAACAATGCGGACACATATTTGATCGATTCACAAGATTCAAGCAAGCACAATGGCCATGCACTTCCAGGTCTTATCTAGGGGAGTAGAGAGAGAGATTCACATACCTGAACGGGCCGGTAAGCGCATCCGTGATGCAATCGAATCGATGCGGACTGGAGCTCTCTCTCTCTCTCTCTCTCACTGAAATGGCACAAATGAGCTCTCCCTTGGCCTCTTGGCTCTTATACCCCTTCCCGGGTGTGGTGTTGATGCCCCTAATCACTTACTTGCCGATCTTAGGCATCACTAGGGAGCGTTTTACCAAATTTTGCACGATTTTTGCCCTGTTTTGCCCTGTTTTGAAACAGTAAACCCTACCCTTCTCCGGTTCGATTTCCTAATTCTAACCTACGCTAAATGCAACAAAAATCGAAGGCAAAAAACTGAAATAAATTCTCCATGTTTTCCAATCATCAAACAACCAAAATATCCCAAAATACTTACTTGTTTTAAAGATCAAAAACACCCAAACTTCCTACCTATCTCAAGCTCCGTTTCGGGGATGAATCCCGTACTTCGATGCTCGATATGAGGCGCACAAGTGCTCAAGCTTGAATCTGTTGGTCCCGACAAGGAACCAAAATGTAGTGGGAGCTCACGCTCAACCGCCAAGACCCACGGACCACTTATTGCTTCAAGCGTTCCAAGCGAGCTCTAATGGCTATCTCTCACCTAGCCGACGCGCCATCGATCCTACGAGTGTAGTGAGCTTACCTTGATGTCGATGTGAGTAGCCTCCTCCCTCGCACACCTCGGTAGCTCCACGATTCTTGATGCTAGCTCAAGCATCCTCAAGCCTCCTCCATCTCCAAGCTCCATCCTCCATAGCTACGTGCGCGAGAAAAGAGAAGAGAAGAGAAGAGGAGATGGCGAAGAGCTTCACCCTCTTGATCCCTCACTCCCACACACTCACTCCCTCATACTCTCACACTCCCTCTCTCAAGAGCACACACACAAGCAAGAAGAAGAGAAGAAGAAGGGAGCTCTTATTAGCCACACACCAAAGAATGAGCTTCCATTCACTTTTTGAACTTTATATACAAGCCCTAAAATCCGATGGGCACCCATCCCCTTTTTTACATGACCGGCCATTGTGGCAAGGTCATTTTTCAATTTCCCTCTTCTAGCCTTATGCCTCTAGCCTATGCCCGTCTAATATTTTACAATTGGCACAAGAGGGGGCCTGACGCTCTTTTACAAGAGTTTCCAAGTTTTTTGAGGCACCTTTCATTTAAAATTGTGCCTTTGGTCTCGGCTTAGCTTTTAGAGGTTGCCTGCGTGTCTTTGCTCTTCTTCCATGTTTTTTCCGCTTTTTCCTTCATTTTCCGTCATTTTCTGCCATCTCGACTTGGGGTTAACAAGCTTGTGCTCGCCTCTACAAGTGGTTTCCTAATTTAGAGCTTTTGCCATGTGGCTACGAGCCTTCTAGCATTCTCCTCTACCTCCAGTTGCAATTTCCCAATTTCATGTTCTCTTGCTCTCTTGAGGATCCATACTCAAGGGTTTTAGTACATGTGGAAGACACCTCTTGCATTATTATGTCTAGGGGTTCTTGTGTTGATTGATTTTCTCCTAAATATGATTCCTTGGTGACTTCTTGCATAATCGCTATATTAGCACACCCCTGAATCCTACTAGAGTGGCCTTGGTTACTACCTTCTTCCTTTTTGCCTCTTTGCTTGTTGTTGACATGGACCTTTGATTTCTTGTGCTCCAGAGCCCAATTCCTTTGTTGCATCATGGATGGTTTTTATGATATCATTGAGATTTTTGTTGTCTATCACACAAGTATCCATACTTTCCAATATTGCTACTTAGATCTTTCACATCATAGAGTTGTACATATTTCCAAAGAACAAAGCATGTATCAGTTTAGCTTGAATTTTAATTGAGGGATCTAGAACGTCTTTCATGTTGATACCATCATTAGTGAAAACCTTTTGTTTATCCACCCCTAGCATTGCATATACATCTCACTTTGGTCGCTTCTCTTGCTTTTTTGGTAGGCCCAAGGCTTTGTGCATCACTTTTGGATTAAAAAAGACTTCTACCTGCTTTTTTCCATGGTTGTTGCTTATTGTGACTAACCCACTATGCCTATCAGGATTGTAGGTAATGATAAATTCTATGTAATACTCTGTACTCATTCAACCTACATTGGTCTGCTAATTTCCTGGCATTCGAATTTTTAGCTAGCACCTCTTTTAGGTTGTGGATTTGTTTGTATTAGAAGTGGAAATATTCCTTACTTCTATACTCAACTTGTAGTCTGCTTTTTAAAAAAAAAAACAATGTTTGGGACTTGATCATATTTTTCCATGTGACTTTTTCTCCTTGTCTTTCCATATCCGAATTCTAGCAACATCTTGTTGTGAGATTTTGAGAAGTATTGAATTTGTTAAGAACAAAAAAATATATGTACATCTTGCCAAGAAAACTAAAACTTTACACCAAAAAGAAGAAATTTTTGCATGTCAAGGAAACAATCAATTTGCAAAGTGTATACAAATTTTATGTAAGCTGCAAGCCCCTCCTTCGCCCAAGGGATTACAATACTTCCAAGATTAAATGAGGGTGTCATGGCAAGGATTTGATTTTGAGGTGCTAGCCCGCTTGCTTATATACAACTATTTTTGCAACCACCACTCATAGAAGTGTGGATTATATTCCATGGTGGTGTAATGGTCCATATCCTATGGTGGAATGCCAAGATGGATCATATTAGTTAGAACATTAATGAGAAGTTCCCCTAAACCTATTTGACTAATAATATGAAGCTCTTCTTTGTTGGAAGACTCAATCCATGTATGGATGCAACATCACATTATCTTCTAATGGACATTTACAAGTTAAATCAAGTACTCGAAATGAAGTGGAGGCAATGTAAGTAAGATCATACTCTAACATCTTAATGGCACACCGTTACTCTACATTGGTCATTATCTAACATCCCACACTTTCCCATTAAACTCGTAAAGTAAAACAATGCTACAAGAATGAGGAATCAATTTGTAAATATGAGCAAGGTTGGTAGGTTCATCGGGTGTGGTCTCAATACAACTACATTTGCAATAAGCTCCTTAGTGCGATTAAGGTAGCCTTAGTGAAGATAAATTCATATTTCTTCCATGAGCATGCTAGAGAATTCACATCATTTATGGTATTTTCATCGAGGAGGCCTAGGTCAACAAGTCATTCATAACCTACATGCAACTAGAGTGAAGGTGTTATCTAATTGCTGAATACGTGTGACTATGTCATCGTTAGTATCCGTAGCCATGCTGATAGCTAGTATGTTGATCAAGTCATTATATGTTAGAATGTTACAATCAACACCTTTATTGATATTAGGGCAGTGAATTTGCAATATTTTCTTACAATTAGCATGATGTTCATGTAAGCTGCAAAGTATGGGGATTTCATCTTCAAGGTTAAGCTAAGTGATTCTAACTGCCTGTATGGCAATAAGCACTAGTGCCATTGGGGGTTTTTGTAGTGGATGTATAGGTGGAAAATATTTTTTTATTCGATTTTCATTGAAGAATCATATGCCTTCGATGTTCAATGTTTCAAGCTTGAGATTACTAGTTCTACTAATCACACAAACTCAAAAGGGGCATGGACCTCGAAATTTCATTTTTTGCTTATGACCTCTAATGGAGTAGAGAAATACAAGGTTGCCTTTCTTAAAATCCCCTTGCTTGATGTGTTTATCAAACCAAGCCTTTTATCATGCTATTCCGTAGATAAGGGCATGTATTGCCAATAATCGAGTTTTTGACAATCATTCTAATTCTATTAGTCAATTGTTCCAAGCTTCCTATCATTCCCACCACTCTTCTACAACCACTCTTAAGCTAGGGATAAAGAATTCCACTTGCATAATTGCATCACTACCATAGATCAACTTAAAGGGGATTTGTTAGTTGTGAAAGTTTTGTAGGTTAGGCGATAAGCCCATAACACTACCATCAGCTTGTTGTCCCAATCGCTTCAAGAGGTGGATATTGTTTTGATCAGGATGTTAATCATGCTTTTGTTTGTGGCTTTAGCTTGAACATTTTCTTGCAGATAGATGGGGAGGATTTTTTATGTATGATCATGAATGTGTATATCAAATATGAAATCACCTCATTAATGAAGTGTGTGCCTTGATCACTCACAATATCAATGGAACAAATGAATTGTGAGATCACCTATTCTTTTCTTGTGGCCCTAGCCTTAGCCCATTTGGTCAAGTAATTAGTAGCAATGATAATATACCTAGCATGAGAATATTGAGCTATGGGACTTCTAGGCCCTATAAAATCTATCTCCCATGTCTTGAATGGTTGTTGTGCAATCACTAGTGTTAGCTCCATCTTGTCCTTCGTGATTGGAACTTTTGGGCACTGGCATTTGTCATAGAGCTTAATGAATCTTGTAACATTGCAAGACAAAATCAACCACCACAATTGTGACCACAATATTTTTCGAGCAGTGGATTCTTCATCAAAGTGACCCCCTGTGACTCCTATGTGCACTTCAGCCAAAACTTCATACATCTCATGCTCATAGACACAATGTCTCAAGAGGCCATCTTGGCCTAGCTGATACAACTGTCCAACAAGTAGCTAATAGGATTGGACATCGCTTATGAGTCAATGAAGTCGAGCTTTTCTAGTGGGTAGTCAAGTATTCTATCTAAGGCATGAGATCAACTTTAAGGAGATCATATGCTTTACAAATTTTGAACGAATGTGCATCCGATAGGTCACCTACAATGCCTTTTTCTATTGGCTCTCC
Source organism: Lygodium microphyllum (assembly GCF_053477565.2). Classification (NCBI taxonomy): domain Eukaryota; kingdom Viridiplantae; phylum Streptophyta; class Polypodiopsida; order Schizaeales; family Lygodiaceae; genus Lygodium; species Lygodium microphyllum. Next base: position 101,399,435 of record NC_141153.1, on the reverse strand, counting down.
ATTAGGTATTCGAAACCAATGGTCAGCCATATAATGTTGCTTTCCTTTCCACACTATGACCAATAAGTCAAATTCAAAAGGAAGTAGCAATCATTGGTAGCCTATGCGACCAATGGTGCATGGCTTATGAATAAGATACAGCATAGCCTAGTGGTCCATGAAGAAAGTAAAGGGTGTCACTAGTAATAATGCTGAAACTTCTTTACGGCAAACATCACTTCTTTTTCAATAGTGGAACAATTCACCTCAATGTCTGTGAGCTAGTGATTAGTGATTGGCAAAGCTCACTAGGTAGTCTAGTTTCTGTTCTCTAGATTGACACAACACTACTCCCACAACAAACTTCAAGGCATCAATATGCACATGGAAGGGTATGTTCCAATTTGGGGCACGTAACGTTGGTGTTATGGTTAGATCCGTTTTCAATGCGTAGTGATTAACAACTTGTGTAGAGGTCACATTTTTAGTGTGTAGTTTAGCACAAACTATCTGTAATATCCAATGTGGATAAGGAAGCATTGAACTCCCTAATAGTTCATTGGCGGTGGCAGCAATTCAATAATGACTCTACTTTCAAGAAGTATATTACTATATCATTTTTTGATACCATGTGCCCTAGAATGCATCCATATTAACCCCAATCTATCACTTCAAGGGGGTTTGAGGAAATTCTGTATTGCCTACGCTATTTGAAGAGTGCTCATAGTTACTTGAGATGGTTTGCCCAGTTGGTGTACACTCAAAGGTAATCTACAAACACTTTCAACCATTTACCAAGCATGTCTTTAAAAACTATACACATTAGTTGTTGGAAAGTGACAAGTGTATTTGTTAGGCCAAAGGGCATTACAATGTATGTGACTGTAGCCCATTCAATGGCAAAAGCTATTTTGTGCTTGTTTTTCAAATGTCACTTAACTAGCACTGCATTAGGCACCATGGAAATATTATGGGTTACAATGTTGGGGTTTATCCCCTTAAGTTCATTGAGTGACTAGGCAAACACTCATAAGAGATGCACAAGATTAGTCTCCTATTCCTCAATAAGGTCATGAAAAATGAATACAAGTCTAGTTTTTCACCCTTAGTGATTAAGTTGATCTCTTTGAACCTTGACCGACAATAGGCTCTAGTTTGTCCTTCTCTTTGAGCCCCAACAAGCACCACCACTAGCCAGTCATCTCTTTTGAATTTGCTAAAGCATTTTGGAAGATCTTGAGGCTTCTTCTATTTCTTGGTATTGGTACTTCTTGCAGTCTTTCTTTGCTCGTCCTTCAATCTTTTGTGTCAAACATGGATCAGTAAATTTCCCTTAGTGTGTCGAGTCTTTGATAGTGAAGGGGTTTTTGGGTCATTATCAGAGTTGGCTTTCTACTTGGAGTTAAAGTCACAATCTTCATTGGACAAGGATGTTTTACCTAGCAATCATAGCTTAGAAGTAGTCCTAATTTCATACACGGTCACTGGATTTGCTTGACTGATATTGCTCATCTAGTATCTCCAAGTACTCTAGCCAAGCTCTATCACAAACCATTTCGACTACTGCATTGCTGAGAAGCACATACATTTCTTTAGGTTTTGAGTCAACAATGATTTGTTTGATCGTGTGTCTATTGGTGTCATAGTAGATCATCTCGTGTCCCATGGTTGAGGCTTTATCTTGTGATTCACAACCAGTATAGGTACTTTTTGTGTCTCTTTCATCGAAAAACTCATAATCCATCATCACCTCTTGTGTGAACATGTCGTTCTTTTTTAGTAGGGCCCGATTGTAGAAGAGATTTAGATCACATACCTTTGTCCACTTCCATCGTCAAGCTTCTAAAAGCTCGTCGAGTGGCCTTAGGTTAGCACTAAGGTTTTTGTAAAGTCACTTTTTCAAAAAGTCCAAGATCTTAATTAGCTTTGCCTTTTTTGTAGGTACTTGATAAGTCATGTTGGGAGCTATTTTGACACTTCTTACCATCATGCATATTGGGATAGATGACATGTTTTGGTTTATGTTTTTTGCTGTTTTCTCTTGCTCCTTAATTCTAGTGATTGCTTGCTTATAATCATCCTCATCATTTGTGAAAGGAAAGTTAATGGTTGCAAGGATGTGGATCCACCAATCTCACTCATCGTTAGGATAGGGGATGCATTTTGTTAGCAGACCATAGTAGTTTGATGTGGATTCGATGTAGCTCATTAGCGAGGTAGGGATGGCATCTAGGTCAATGGGTGAGGTCTTCCAAGTTTCCATCTCAATCCTCAAAGCTTCTATGCAATTTTTGAAGAATGTCAAGCTGTCACCCCAATCCTCAATCACTCTTGCACTTCTCATCCAAGGTCAACCAAACAGGATGTTGTAGTCAATCCCTTTCATGACAATAAAGTTCATTGAAAATCTAACACCTACAATTTTAATAGGGTAGTCCTTCAACAAGCCTAATGGTCTATTTGATACCTACAATTTTAATAGGCTAGTCCTTCAACAAGCCTAATGGTCTAACCTTTGCTCCATTGGCCAATGTGACATTAAATTGCATAGTTTCTATTGGTGGGTTGCTCCAATATTATAATATTGAGTGGCTAAGGATGCTAATCCCTGCTCCTATGTCCATAATTCCCTTTCTAGTGGAGTCTCCTAATGTGACAACATGAAGTATTACATACCTTTTTCGTTCCTTCCCAGAAGGCATTTACTTACAAGTTACTAGTCATATGATTTAGAGTTAGACTAGATATGTGTGTGTTAGTCGTGTGGTCTTGGATATTTGTGTTTCCAATTGCATTGGTTCTTCAATCCACTTTTAAAATGCATTCTAGAGTGAAGGGATTTTCTTCAATAATATCCCTAATGGCAGGGACACCAATGTTGAGTCAAACTAGCTAGCAAGCTAGCATTTGGTTTCTTATGCACATATTCATCAATGTCTTGTTTCCAATTGTCATGTTGTGGCTAATGCTGAGCTGTGGGTTTGCTTGCCTGTAGAGGAGTTGTGTCAAGCATGTAGTTTTCCTCTAGTCACTTGTAGGTGTAGGAGGAGTGTGTGGGCTCATTGTTGATAAGTCATGTAGCCCTTTGTCCACTTTGGGCTCAACATCCTAGAGGTGTGCATGAGCCTCTTTTACCTAGCTTCCCACTTTATTGATAACATCCAATTGTTGCTTGGGATCCAGGTATTCCCCAACTTTTGCACTCCCTCCCTTGTTCATTTTGGGAGCTAAAGTCTCTACTTCAGCATTGTGAACTTATTTCCCTTTCATCAAGGTTGTTGTACTATTGGTCTTAAGTGTTAAATTTGCTTCGATTCTCTTTTTCATTTTCTTTGCGGGTGTGTTTTGCTTGAGCTCTAGTTATGACATTTAAAGGGATCAGTTTAGCTTCGTCATCATGTGTTTCAATACTAAAGATCCCAAGTAGCACTAATGGTATGATCGTTGAGCTAGTGGAGGGTTTTTGCCTCGGGCAATTAGTATAGATGTGTGTGACACCACATTTCGAACACCTCAAATGTGCCTTGTCTTTACTTGCTTGCTCCTTTTCTATACATCTAGATGATATATATTTGCCAATTGGTTAGTGGTCCTTGCAATGGGTTTCCTCCCATGCCATGGCCCTATCCCCTACCTAAAGCTATGACTAGAACTAGTCAAAAATACATTAGAATAAGATATCCCTCTTTGTCATGAGTGACATATGGATTTACGTACAATTTCTCTTTGACTAGTTCTTCCATGAAGTGCACTAGTGCATCACTCGATGGATGTGTGACTATAAGTCTAGGCAACTTGGTATTTCTATTGGGTTGATGTCAGGCTTGGGAGCTATGGGTCATTGGTTGTTAGGTGTAGGGAGAGCAAGTAGAGCTCCTCTAGTTAAACTACCTATTCATTAGATAGTATGGATGTGAGTGAGCCCGAGTATACAGAAGCCTTCTTGGTAGTTGGCAATGCATGGCCTTATGGCCATCCTCCCGTAATGGGTATAGGTGTGCGATTGAGGATCCATATATTTTACATGTGGCCTTATGGGTTGTTGCAAAGCATCCTAAATCTTTGCCATCTCCAACTGAAGTCATGCCACTTTGTTTGAGATATCTATACTCTTTTCTCTGTCCTAGATGTCTATGTTTAGCAGGCTGTCCAAACAGATTGCTTCTTTGAAACCCTAGCTAGCATATCTCTTTGAAAACATGAATTGCTTTCTAGTGCTTTGTAGAGTTCCTCATTATTTATCCCATTAATGAGTATAGTGGATATCACATTTTGAGTGGAACATTTCACTATTGGAATACTTTTGTAGAGACTCCAAACATGAGTGATGTAATCACACATTCTCTATTTGTCATTTTGATTGACATTCATCAATTCAGCAATTAGGTTATCCATATATCCTATTTAGAGAATCTCTTAATAAAGATGTTTTCATGCTCTACAGCAGCTTTATCTATTAGTAGTTGAGTGATTTTATTCAGCAACAGTTGAATGAGATCACTATCATTTGCTACCTCCTCTTTATTACATAAAATTTCCTCCTCCAATGCATCCTCTGAGTAAAACGCATTCCCTTGAGGCATCTCCATTGCTTTATTGTAATAATTGAGCTCATCCCCACATTTCTCTTCCCAATCTATCATGGTAACATAATAGGAGACAACTCCACCATTAGGAGAATCATCGTCATCTTCTTTATAAGATAGAGACTGGAAAGACCTACAACTCCCATTACCATGAGATTCTTGTATTATTTTTCACCAATAATGGAAGTAAAACTATTGAATAGACAAAGGAAATTGGTCAAACCCAAATGGAATCTTATCCATCCCTAGAGAAGAAAACGTAATAGGTAGATTCTTTGTTTCCCTTTCATTAACCTCCAACACTGGTGTAAATTCTTCAATGTCCGGTTCATCACTCATCTTCTTTATTCCATCCTCTGATTCTTCTTCATGTGTACTGACTCGAGAATTAAACTCAAAGAAGAAATCCTAAAAATAATCGTGCTCTTGTATTCCACTAACATTTAACCGTGTGCTCTCCCTCACCAAGCTTCTAGCATCAAAATGAGTAATCCCCCATTCATCTCCAGCATTTTCCTCATCCATAAAAACTACCAATAGATCAAATAAACCACTATCAGAGGTGGTCAACCAATTAGTTATATCACTATCTCATCATCTTCCAAGGAATAATGCACAGAGTATTCCCCCATACCCAAGGGTTTTGCCATATTCTTTTGATGCACCATATTGATTGTTGTCTTATCCCCGTCTAACAAGGCATGATGACGTAAATCTCTATTCAACCAAGCATAATTTTGCTCAGTCTCTAATCTCTCATTAAATTCATCCTCTATTCTAGGGCCTTCAGACCGATTCATATCCATGCTTTCCTCCATAGGTTCATGCAAAAACTCCCTAGCCACAACTCTTAATTGTATCCTATCATGCTTGGGTCTTATCGTTATAATGCCTTTGTGCCAACTTTGTTTGCACCGTGATTGCAACAACCAAGGTCTATCCAAGAGAAGTGGATATGAAGTAGCTCCTTGGATAGGTCGCACTACCAGAAAATTAATGCTAAAGTCCAATCTTACAATCACTATTAGAATTTGATGTAAGAGACCTAAAGGAGTCACTTTTTCTTGATCAACTAATCATAGAACAATACTTGTAATCTCATTCTTATCATGCAACCTCAATTTAAGCATTCTCTCTTCTATCATTAAATTTATTGTTATTCTGCCATCCAAGAGCCCCAAATATCATGTGCCTCATCACCTCCATGTCTACCACTGGAGCTCCAGGATCCAAGAATAAATCAATGATTCTTACCTATCAAACACCCGTATTTTTAGTATATCTTCTTGCATTAGGCAAAACAATCGTGGGATTGCTCCTTTTTGCCCTTCGCCATACTAATCTACGATATATCTCTCATCTACAAGTAGGAGCAATTTCAAGTAATTTTCTCAAACTAATAAAGAAGTGTAAACTTTCCAGTTCATCCCATATATCAAAAGATTTTTCTCTATCCTTATCATTGTCTTTAGTCACTTTCAATCCTCTCAATCTTTGAGGAAATGGAGCCACTCCTTCCTTTATCTTTGGAGAACTTAAAGGAATGGGCAACACAGGTCGATCTTTCGAATTGGGTGGCTTATCTATCGCATTTTTTTCTATATCATGATCTTTTGAATGTTTTGGTAAAGATGTTCCTTGTTCTAAAGTCTTAGCCTTGGCACTTATGGTTTCATTTAGCCCCAGACCCTATTCATTCTCCAAAATAATCATTGGATTTAATTGTGAACACGTAATTGCCCCAATCATTACATGTGAGTTAAAAGTGACATGCTTTTTCTTAATTGGTCTCACCTCCAAATCCTCTAGATTTCTATTAAGTTTGCTGCTAAGTCAGCAATGTCTTTACCCTTTTATTGGCTTTGTGAAGATGTACTTCCTCCTGGACAATCCTTTTCATAATGACCCTCACGGCCACACTTGGCACACAAAGGGACATAATCCTTCCTCTTTTTCTCATTTGGGCAAAATCTAGCCACATGTCCAAGTTGCTCACATCTCCAACAAACTACACTTGTTCCTACGTTATCATTCCTTCTAAAATTAGGATTTCTATACAATGAGGACCTCCTCTCATTCCCTAAATATCCTTCCTATCATTGATTCCTTGGAACATGAGGTGTCCCTTGAGTTGGCATAACTCTTGGCATAAATGGCATGTTAGGAGGACCTATTGAATAAGTCACGTTTTGACTATCCATATAATTATAATTTGTTTGCATTTGGGCTACTTGCTGTCATAGATGAGCTTGCTTAACCCATCATTGATTCTCCACATTATTGTTTTCTCAGACAATACCCGCAAAACAAATTTCTTAGTTGATCAAGAACTACTCTACTTGGTGCGGGGCATTCTATTCCTAAATAACTGAAACCATGGTATTTTCCACACCAGGTATTAGAACTTGGTGGTGTGGGATTCCTTTGACCACATACTAGAGCTGGTCCTGTTGTACTAGTAGGCTGGCTAACATTATAAACACCCTTCACATTGGGGTTTACTTCAGCCAGGATCTCTTTCATCATATCTGCAAGGGATTTGGCTATCAACTCATCCACCTTAAACTCATCTAAACTCCGTATTGTAGATGCAGTTAATGTCAATGTTGTGGATATATAGGCGGTACCAAATACAAATTTAATCTTGAGTATGGCATTGATGATGGTGCTATGCCTACATTTGTCATGTAAGCAGCCTGAGGAGGAGCTATCGGGCTCCTACATATGGAGTACTAGCCGCCATGGATGGTGACATACTTGAGGGAACTAATCTAGGGTTACTGTATAACCCCTTCCTCCTCAACTGTCCTAATTGTACTTCCTCCCACCATTGTGCTTCTGTCTTTGCATCGGCTAAATTAGCCGATCGCTTCAAGCTCACATGTTCCCTCACTATTTCCTGCAATCATTTAATAAATATTCATTTTTGCATATCCTCTGAGGGAGCATTTTGTCCCATCTTTTCTGATTAATGTCTCCATCTTCTCAATGTAATGTTCCATAGTTTCTCTTGGGTTCTACGCTAAATAGTCAAATTCCAATCCCAAATGGTTCTAGAACACTTGCTACCTAAACTTTGTTAAAAATGCCTCTCTTAAAACTATATAAGCTGTCCTTGTGGCAGCAGGAAGGTTCCCATACCACAAGGTTTGCTTCATCCTTCAAAGTTGTTGGAAATATATGAAGTTTTTGGTCATCATCTATGATCTCATTTGCTATGCATGTAACCTCGAACCGTTGGATATGCATGTCAGGATCATCATCCCAATGACCAGAGTATTGCATGAAATCTATCAGTCGCCCAGGTCCTCTCACAGTCATATAGAACATTCTTAAGATTTCCTTTAAATCTTTGAAGATTTTTTAGGTCAGTAAATAATCTACTAAGACGCCAATATTCAACAAAATTGTCTATTTTGTTATCTTCTATTGTATGATCAATAGGAGTGTCGTTTGTTCTATGTCCTACCGTTACTGTGGAAGTGTTATTAGAACCCATGGAATCGTCATTGTTCTGACCCTCTTCCTTTGTACCTTCTTCTTTCTTCTTACTAGTAGTTGACCCCTTCTTTGAACTACCCTTATAGGTACCACTCGTTCCCTCGGAACTTCTTGCTTGCCTCTCCCAATTGTAATCTGACTCAATTTCAACAAAAGATGTCTCTCCAGTGACTTTTCTGGTTTCTAATGACAAATCCCGCCCACCTTGCAAGGTATTTTGCAATTCAGCATTCAACTATTCTTATTGCTCCACTATTCGCTTAGTTTTCTTTTCCAACCTTCTTTAGGCTCTCTCTTCCTATGCTAACTTTTGGCTTTCACTCATTCACTCTTGTGTGTGATGATTTTCCTTATCAAACACAGCCTTCTATCAGTCTCTACTATAAGAGACCCTGTTTGTGTAAACTCGACTTCCGAAGAATGTCAAGTAGTTCCTTATCCTCAACACCATATGGTATGTCCTCACTAAGCTTTTCTACTAAGCCTAAAATTTTAGCCACTTCCCGCACTTTCTTTATATTAAACATTACCTTAACTCCCTTTGTTATCACTACCCACTGAGACACTTGAGCCTAGTCTATTCTCATAAAAGTCTTATACGACTCTCTAGTTAACCAATCGTAATGGTGGTGCACACTAATGGTATTAAGTTGAATTTCATCAACTAACTTAAAATGTGAAGCTAACAAGACAATCCCCTTTGCTTCATCTTGAAACATCCAATGCCAAGTGCACAATTGCTCGACATCAACCTACAGTTGAAGTTCGAGAAATGCTTACCCCCATCCACCAAATCGGTGTCCTGTGCCTTATTGACAATAATGTGTTGTATATCCTTTGGCAATTCAGTAAAGAAAATTCACAAGAAAGCTTCGTTATATTGGTACATCAAAATCTTGTTAGGTTGGATCAAAAAATTTGTTGGGTAGGTCTCACAATCACAAGTTAAATCCCACAGCAAGGTCAAATAAGCGTAAGATTCTAATCCTAGGCTCTATAGCTTCTCCCCACCTCTCAAGGAAGACTCCATATATGTTGCTCTAGCCATACTTGTGGCGGTTTATTATGTGCCCCTTTCGGGATGTTGATCTTTTGAAGAGAATGTGATTTTCAAGTGATTGAAATATATATTAGATCTTTCCTCCCCGTTTCTATTCCTTGTTAATATCTTATATTTGACTTAAAATTTATTTCCTTTTTAGCTTTTGTTCAAATTTAAAACCATTCAAGACCACCCCCACTTCTCCTTAATTAACACGCTTGCCTCTCCCAGCAAATGCACCAAAAAATGATGGCCCCCTAGAAAGCCCCCAAATACATAGGCAAAATGGCAATGTATAAAGCCATTTTATTAATTAAGGTTTAAGGTGGATATTTATATGTTTTTAATCTTGAAATTATCAACATAAAAGTCGTATTATCCTCTTTCTTAGTAGTCCAATTAATAACCCTCTTTGCGTACTTACAATTCAGTAAACATCACTTCTTAACTTTCATTTTGAACTACAACCTATAATCTATAAATTTCATTATAGATTTCTACCAAAGAAAGAACTTACTTAAAAACTCTTAATCCATACTTAATTTCTGCTAATACCTTAATACTCTTATTAATGTTTACTAATTACTGTTTCAGTTCTGAACTATATTTAACAAAGAAAGTACATACAAATGAAGTCCATTCTTAGTAAAATTTTATGAGCCTATTTTGAACAAAAAATAAAATATAGTCTTTTTTCAGTATTCCTTCTAAATCACTCATTATCAAAAGTTATTGATTCTTCATTACTACTATCTAGAAAAAATAAAAATATTAATAATAATTACACCTGATCATAACACATAAAAATTTGTTAACTAGACATTCCTTATACTGAATGTCGTTTTAACACCCATTTTCATTCATAAAATTTTCCATTTACTCTTAATATTTACTAATTACTACCCAAAAAACACCCAAAAACTGCTATTTTCACCATTAAAATTCAATAACTTTAATTTCAAAAGTCTGTTAAAGTTCATATTTAGTAGATAAATCCATCATGACCTAATTTATTTATTTATTTTATTTCTATCCTTAATCTTTTACTAATACTCTTAATTATCACTAATTACAATCAAAACTAACATTCTTTATACTAAAATGCATATATCTTATAATAGATTCATCTCCAGCATATGAAACTTTGTTTCTAGGTTCCTTTCAATGCATTTTAAATTTTTTTTCATTTACTTCTTATCAACATTATACAGAACTTTTAATTTTCCCTAATTATGGCCTACAAATGTAGTTTTTACCTTAATTTCACTCATTTCTTTACCAATTCAATCATTCTGATGCAAGAAATTTAATTATTCTCTTCCATTTTACCTTCAAAGATCATTAAATGAATGCATACAACCATAAATCATACATTCTATCCATTTCTTATTCACTTTTTAATGAAAACGTTCATACGTGATTAAGAAGATAATTAATGATGATCCATCGTATTTGAGAGTGTTGGTGCTTGCTCCTCTTCTCCTTTCACTTTCAGCAATCTTTAGAATTTTTAATCTTTCACTTCTCCCTCTAAGACTCACTAATCTCTCCTTAATCTTGCTGAAATTTTCTCTCTCTATACTTGAGAATCATGATCAAGAATGGTATGAGGTTGAAGGAGATGTAAAAGAGGATCAAATGCAGCCAATGCATGCTCGAAATGAGGCAACACTTGCAGCAAATCAGCAAGAGACCCACAAAATGATGGCTCCCATTTTTCTTGTCTCTTTCTCTCTCTACAACTCCCCTCTCTTCACTTGACAGCCTCCCCTTAACTTCTTGAATAACCTCTTTTCAAAAATGATCGTTTTTCCACTTGAACCGGTTTCTTTAACATCTCTTCACATCTTTGGACCTAATTTGCCCATGCTCACAACTTCTTGACTCAAACTCAATGTATACATGCTAAATTATACCCGTATTCCTACCTATCTCTCCAAAATATCTATGCTTTTTACTAAAAAATTTCTCACATCTGCCTTCTATCACATTATTTTTCTACTCCCTAAATTCTTCATCTAAAAATACCCCAACTCTCAACTTCTAATTTCACCTCAGCACAGCCCAAATACGACTTTACAACCTTGTTTTTAATCAAATTTTATGAAAAATAATATATAATACAAAGCAAAAGCCCTTCAGTTTTGCCAAAAAATTCATGTAAAAATGGCACAAAATAAGCAATTATCATTGATTTCCAAAGTGATTTGCTAGATATCCATTTTGATCATGTGGAGTTGTCTACGACTTAGCATCATTGCAAAAGATCATGGTATGGTCATCTCATTTAGAACCAGGGAGAGAAACCGTTTTCCTCTTCTAAGAGTAATCCTACTCAATCTTCCAAGATTGCTTTGTGGTTTTGGTAGATCATAGGGTGTTTGTAATAATTCTTCATGTATTCTTTCTCTTTGTCACCTTCTATTTCGCTAGTGTTCGAAGAGGGATGAAGTATGGTCACTGGATGAGGTGTTTGATTCTTCTAATGATTGTAGGAAAAAACTAGAAGGTCTAGGGTCTTTGGAGTTAAATCTTTTCTTAGAGAATGAGATTGATGCACCTCGACCAAAGAAGAAAGAAGAGAAACCACAACCTTATTTGAGTCAAGAGAAATAGTGAGCATTGAGATTATATTTGTCAAGAGAAGAAGAAGAAGAAGCAAGGTCATTTGATTCAAAATCTGAATCGTAAGAAGTATCCTTAGAGTAGCTCCCCTCGATATTAAGAGAGTGAGAAGGAGGCCTTTTAGATTTGTGAACTTGATGAGCATTGAGTTTATTCTGGAGAGATGAGGGCATTGGTTGGTAGACGGTGAGTGCTTAGGTAAATATAGCACTTCAGTTTTTCCTTTTTCTTTTGAGTGTTTTTGTGGGTTGGCCTTTTCTTATGGTGAGAAGAATGACATTTATAATGGGCATAAGAATGTGGACAGGAGCAATGACTATATCTTTGGTAGCCAAAATCTTTTTAATATTTTAGTTCATACTTACAATGGAATCAGGGATTTGGTGATGGAAGTTGGCTGCCTTTTGTTGATCGCAAACATCCTTAATTACCTTTTCCATAATCTTAGTAGGTTGCTCAAAATTGTCAAAGAAGTCATAACCTTATTCACTCAACTTGCTTTTGGCCAATGCATGTACATGATGAAAGGTGAGAAGGATTGAAGCATGAAAATTCCGCGTCAGTCCATGCATAACTACTTGTTGTAATAAATTACAACCAGGTACAATGAGAGCAAATTGTAGGCAAAATGAATGCACCAAGTCAACCACTGACTATCAAAGCATAACCAGCATCAAGCGGGCATAAAAATTCCACATTAATCCATGCATAAGTGCTTGTTGTAATAAATTATAGCCACGTACAATGAGAGCAAACTATAGGCAAAATGAATGCACCAAGTCAACCACTGCCTGTCAAAGCATAACTGGCATCAAGCGGGCATAAATCAACATGTGACAATCGTACGGACATCAAGCAAACACCCAAGCATGTCAAATGAATCTGTTAGTAAGCTAGGACACCCCCTGTGTAATAGGGAAAAGTGTACACAACACTGGCAAGACCTAATACAAATAGGTGTATGCTTAGGGAGTGCAAAGCCGAAATCAGCCCAAGTACATCTGTGAGGACCACGACATATCAATTATGCAACATTCAAGTGAAGATCCCAATCTCAAGTATCCGAATGCTCAAGTAGCATAAACCGCCTGCTCAATGTCTATCAAGCATATCAAGACGCTCCCACTGGCACAAAAGCCATAAATATCAAGCAAGTAAGCTCAACAAGGGTATATGATAGCACTAGTGCCAGAGGATCAAACAAAGATCAAGCTTCAATAAGACCTCATGAGCATATAGGTCGTGTAGCATTCATACATAACATCCATAGACATCAAGTACATCCAAGCTGTAACTCTGGCAAGCCGAGAAATAGTCAAAGTAAGCTCCGGGCAATCAAATGTCAAGCCAAAGTAAGGCTCAGTAGCATCCAACTCCAAACAATGTAACTGGCATGTAGTAGTGGCATAGGCCAAGCATGTCAAGACCGGTCAGACATAAGCAAAGTACATGCCATAAGTACATCAGAGATGAAGATCCAAATGCTATGTGAAGTGAGCTCAAGCTCAACCAATGATTCAAGAGCAAATCCAAGCTCTATGTCAATCCTCGAGAGTCGCTACATCAATGTGTACATCCAAGACATAGCCCAAATGCAATAGGCATATCCAAACATAAGCAAAAGAGCTTCAGACCTAAATATTCCATCAGCAAATAAATGTCCAAAATTGAGCAAACAGTGGCTCAATCCAAGCTCAAAACCATAGACAAACCATAGGCACACTTTCCCATATGTATAGGTACCAACCGCGCATAATTGGACATCAAATGACTATGTAGCATGAGCATAAAGTGTAATGACAGAGGGATGCCTTGTTTTGGGCTGCCTATGGAGTATGTAAAATAGTCAAAGATTGAGTAAATTCAGCCCCAAAAGCATCTCACATCATAGGCATACATTCCCCTAGCATTCGGGTCACATTCGGGACCGACTAAGCAACCAATGTCATAGGCATACATTCCCCTAGCATTTCACATCATAGGCATACATTCCTCTAGCATTCGGGGCACATTCGAGACCAATCAAGCAACCAATGTTAATGTTAACCAAGCATAAACATAAAGCACTAATGTAACTGTGTTTGTGGCTACATGTGGACTATGAAAAACAATCCTAGACTGAGTAAATCAGTCCACAAATCAATGCAAATGATAACCATCAATGTCGAGCATCAAGGGGGTGTTCCCAAGTGCCAAATGAAGTGTTTTCAAGCTACCAGTGCTAAGGGAGGGCTGAAGTAAAAAACGAATTTTTTGCATGTCTTCAAGCTGGCTCAAACTCATCTAGGGCTTGTGGAAGGGTTGGGCAAGGTTGGGCGAGTAGTCAAGGACCCCCAGGAGCTCTCTCTTGAAGGGCTAAGTCACCGATAGAGAGGAGGCATCGCAAGAAGCCAGAGGACATGGTTGCCCCGCTTCACAAAACCTGTGGACTAAAGTAAAATAACAAAAGAGAACTCCAATACCTTTGAAGGAATGCCCTAAGGGTACCCAAATGGGACAGGTAGGTGCTCAGGAAGCCGAGGAGTGATCGAAGCTTGAAATAGTTGGATATGGTTGCCAAGAGTGAGAACCAATGGTGTAGGGATTTGAATGAATACTGAAGGAGTCACGGACCAAGCTCGAAAACTCAAGCAACCATGCTCTGATACCAGTTGAAAGGTGAGAAGGATCGAAGCTTGCTTGAAAGAGCTATGGCGAGAGAGAGAGAGAGAGAGAGAGAGAGAGAGAGAGAGAGAGAGAGAGAGAGAGAGAGAGAGAGAGAGAGAGAGAGAGAGAGAGAGAGAGAGAGAGAGAGAGCAAATGGGAACTCCAATAGTCACAATGTGTGATCAGGCCTTCCTTTGTTCAAATTGTCACTAAAAGAATAAATAATAAAGTGATGGTGATGGGCGCCCTTCACCTACAATGTGCAATGGCAGGTACTATCAATGTAGTAATACACGAGCGGCTAGGCAAAGGTGCCTTTACCCCCAACAGAGGTTTAGGGAATGAATTCTCAAAATGCTCTTTAAGTGTGGCATCATGTGCCCCTCTAGCATTCATACAATAGGTCTCTCATATAAATTGGGTATTCTTTGTATCTTTTCAGATCACAGAGTTAAGCCCTTTGGAATGCTTCTTTAGCTTCATTTTTTTCATCATATCTATTACCAACAAGTTCCTCAAGGAGACATTGAAAAATGAGAAAACAAATCGGCATTGTTGGTAATTTCTTATTTAAGATCCAAGGAAATGCTTTCCCACTAGAGTCAAAGCGTACCCACAAACACATGAGTGAGAGCATTAATGAGATCAATTTTGCTAGTATAAAGCTTATTAAGAAGCTTTTGAGAGAGGTAGGCATAATCGTATGTAGGATAGTTTTAATCTCTTTCTGTGATTTGCCATCAAAATTCTAGATGGGATAATTTTTTACTTTGGAAAGACTGGGCAAGTTGGTTTCTTTGATACTAGAGATTGAAGTTTCCTCTTTTACCTCATGTGCATCAAGGTACTTAGCTTCAATAGCATCAAAATCTGTGAAGAAACTAGAATCATATTCTTCTTTATCAAACACATCAGTAATATAGTGAACATTTATAAATAAATTAGGGAACTACTTGAAACTCATTACTATCTTGTGAGGAGTCATCATCACTTTCATCATTGAGAGGAGCAGTATTAGCAAGATCATCTAGCCTAGATTCTTATTTTGAAGAGTCCAAATAGCCTTCATGGATGCCCCTATAGTCATAAATGAGCTCATAATAGTTATCTTTAGTTCCATTTGGATGCCATAGAGTCTCCTCCACAAGGGAATTTTGCACGACATGGTGGTGAAATTTAGATCTTTCTAATGATGTCTCTTCATCAAGGGCATTGAGCATGGAAAAATTTTGCATCATTTCATTGAAATTCCTCCATTGACCAAGGATAGGTGGTGGTGTATTAGGGGCATATTCAGGGATGTCATGTGGTGGGGTGGAGCTAGAGGCAACATGTTCATTAATGGTTGTGGGGGGCAGCATTAATAGTTGTATAGCTTGCAGGTTGTCTTCCTCTTCTTCTTTGTCATATTCTTCAAATTCCAGTTCAAATTCCCAATACATGAGATCACTCATGGTAGGGGAAGAAGGAGTTAGAGGGACTTCACCTAAAAGGGCATTGATTTTGTGGAGGTTAGGTAGGTGAAATTCCCACCCCTTACCAATTCTAGTAGGGCAAACTTTCTTAGAAGAGGAATAGTGCTAATGGAAAGTTGGGTGGACAGACTTCAAAGCTCAGAGGATTCCACATGCTTGAGAGAAGCTTCAATGGTACTAAGACGAGTATTGAGAGAGTGTATACTTTGGTGAATCTAATCAACTTGTTCCCTAAGTTGGTAAAGAGAGAGATGTGTCTAATTTAGGGCTCACTGCTCTATAGTCCAATCACCACCATTGAGTGGGTGAAGGAATGGATGAGAATCATTATGAGAGAACTCTTGAGGCTAGAAATCCTAAGCACTGACAATTCTAGTATTACCACTTGTGGGAGTGATGCGTCTCTTGCAATGTGTGCACGTATCATTTTCATCCATAGACTCATGCAAACATGCAGGCATGAGAAAATTATGCTAGATATGCAAAGCCAAATGCACTTGGATAGCTTTTCCCTCCTTTTGGATGGATTTATTTCGGAAGGGGTGCCAATAATATATTTGCCCTTTGTAGTGTGGGAGTAGATTTGAATATCTCAAGGTTGTTTTAGCTCCCGCACTTGTAAGGAAGAGATATTCATATGCGATTCTTGAGGAAGTTCGCCATCTACCACCATGTACCCAATTGATTATGGTGGGGAGATACCTTTGGGTCTTGTCATCACTTTTTATAATAATTATCTAGATGTGGTCCTTCTCAGAGTTGATTCCTTAAACTACTCAAGGAATGGCCATTGGGACTAGGCAAAAGACGAATCGATATATTGGACAACAATATGTATAGATGATTCCTTCATCTCTAGCCTAGTAGTTCAAACATTGAGGATTAGAATATCTCCAAGATAAGGGTCATTCACTAAAATGAGAAAGTTTGGGTGAAGCTCGCTTGGTATCCAAAATTGTTGTAACACAAGACACTAGGAGGCCTTGGTGGAGAAGAGGGACTATGCAAATTGCAAGGTATCCCAAATTGATGTAAGGGAAATCTTTTTTGGGTTTTTGTATTTTATCATAAGGGAGACTAAGGAGAGAGATGAATTGGTCATCCTAGGAAGAGTCTCCAATGGGGATACACTCGTGGTCTTCTATAAAGATGGTAGAAGCTCGAAATTTACAAAGAGAGTGTTCTCTATAAACTTTTGTAGGCTACACACGCACGCACGCACGTATGCACATGTGCATGTATGTGTATGTGTGTGGCTTTAGGGAGATCGGACATTGAGCAACTACTAATAATAGATAGAACACATTGTTGGCACTAGTAGAGATCAAATATGATACATTTACACTTGGATGACAACACACGATGAGATATGTAGTGGTTTACCGGTGAGTGAACATTGTCAATCTTCACAAATATAGATTCAAACCCTTGTTTTTTGTGATTGGTCCTTTTAAGCAATTAGAAATGCATAAAAGTGGAATCAAATTATATATCATGCTTCCTGAATATTGGGTAACATTAGTGGGGACGAGTTATCTAAGTTAGGTGCATTGTGCTAAGTAGCGACCATCACACTTTTGTAAGATAGTTAATCTTCTATCATAATGTATTCTAATATTTTTACGTGCTCAGCTATAGGAGACTTTTGATTTATCTTTTTTGTGGTTTTTTTCATCCAAAATCATTTTTTATAGGAGACTTTTGATTTATCTTTTTTATGGTACATTCAATCACAAAGCACTAGCGGGAAAGCAGACAAGGAAGGCAAAAGTGGCATTAGGCTCTTACTAAAGGCACCAAAGTAGAAAAGCAAGTCAAAAGCAAGGTGCCATCAAGTCGAGTCTTTTCGTTTTCTTCTTCTTTGTTTAGCCCTTCAATCCATCATCCTTCCTCCATCGTCTATGCCATTAGATCTATCATCCAACTTCGTCATTTAGATTATGTGCTTCTTTGTTTAGCCCATGGACCCATCACCCTTCCTCCATCGTTTACGCCATTCGATCTATCGTCTAGGTTTGTTGATTAGATATGCCATTCAATCTATCATTTAGGCTCGTTGATTAGATGATGTCAATTAGAGTGTGTGATTAATTAGTTTTTAGTTTGATTGTGATTAATTGAGTTCACAATAAGTTTGGAGTTCGTGATTCATTAGTTGTTAGTTTGATTGCAATTGATTGAGATTACAATAAGTTTGTGATTGATTATTCTCATTGTGATTGATTGAGTTCGCAATGATATGTGTCAATTTGATGTGATTAAGTCAATGGTGCAAAGTGTTAGCAAATAATGTTAGTAATGTTGTCACATGTGCAGCTAATTATGACTTTTTAATTATCTATTTTGTGATTTTTTCAAAAATTTCACATTAAACTCAAAAGTTTAAATGTTTAAAAGCCTTTAGGCCAAGTTTCTAAACGATAAATGCCTAAAAAAGCTTAAGGGAAAGCTTTGAACGTTAGGAAGCCTTAAGCCTATATAAAGGGAGTAGAGTTAAGTAGTATGGTCCATTCCCTTGACTACAAAATTTGTCTCTTATACGAGGACAAAAAAAGGTCATACACAAGTGTGTGGAGAAGCATATGTGTTCAATGAGCAACACTTGATGCGAAACTCTTACACGAGCTTTGTGTGTGATACCATGTGTGATGAGTACGTCTGTGTGGTGCTGCAACATGTGCGCTTGCGGCGACGGTTCCTCTAACGAATGACAGAACATGCTATTGACCAACTTGGCTACTAGTCAACAAAACACTAAATATAATAAAGTAATAATAAATAAAATAATAATAGACATAGACCCAACAAAGCAAGAGACACAAAAGAAGGATTCGGCAATCAAGACATCGAAGGTATGCTTATGAGTATGTTTGTCTATTCTCCTACATATTATTATTCTTCTTAATCTTCCTAAGTAGTAGTATTTGTAGTAGTTAATAGTTAATTATTAGTTGTAGCATTAGTAGTCGTAGTATTATTAGTTTATTACTTAAACTTATGTAGTATCAGTAGTATTTATAGCAGTTAATAGATAATTAGTATCGAAACAAAAGGAAAAGAAAATGATATTTTGAGCGAATGGAAAAAATGAAATAGTAATGATCTTTCAAACGCATCGAAAAAAAAAGAAATTGTATTTCTTATGAACAAATACATATTTTGAATGGACAAGGAAATGGGACCTTTCCCCATAATTATTTAAATACAAAGAGACATGTGCCAACTCTTCGGCATGCTATATAGCATGTTTTTTTATTTCAATTATTTTTTGAAGTATTATTAATCTTTATTCATATTAATGTTTATTGATTTTATTTATTTATTTGAATTATTATTAAGAAAAAGAATTGAAAATCATCATTCTCATATGTAAAAAAGATAAACTAGCTTTTTAATCTTTTTAAAAATATGTAATTACAAAGTATAGTATGTTGTTTTCGTGAACAAGTGTAGTGTAGTTGAATGATAAAAATGTATTTTTCTAATCGGCATCAATGGACACTATGCAAAAATAAAGTCATAGGGCATTCTTCAAGACTTATAGAAAAATGAAAACTAGGGCATGTAGAAAAACATCATTAAAACCCTTTGTTTCAACTTGGTATAGCGTAGACAATTCGAATCATCTTGGGCAATAGAATGTGAAAGAATCATTGGAACACTAACAATGTGCGCATCTTATGGTATAGTCACAATGCAACATCATGCTGTCATCTTGCAAAAAGATGATGCATCTACATAAATAATACAAGTAATAATGGCTTTGTTAAGCAATGTTCTCATCCTTGCATTCCAACAACATGGAGTCAACATAATGATAACAAAATACTAACCATGTCTTACGAACAATGATAGAAACAAATACATGGTCTCACTTTTACCAGACTACACAAAACAAATTCTCAATATAAAGCTACACTTCAATTCTTGAGCATCATTGACATATCCATCTTGGTCTCCAAAATGACAACAATGATTGTGAACGGGATCTTGGACTATTGATAAATTATTGACAACCCTTCAGTCTCTTGGAATGATGCATCGCTTTCGCAACCATCTACTAGAATTGAATTGACTACATCTAACATTGCGGATGTGTTCACTTTTAACATGTTACATAATCCATTGATCTAGAAGTACATGGCAGAACATCCACATCCAAGGACAGGGCTTTACATCCCCAATAGGCAATCCATCAAAAGGATAGTATGTTGTTTTCATGAACAAGTGTAGTGTAGCTGAATTATAAAAATGTATTGTTCTCATCAGCATCAATGGACACTATGCAAAAATAAAGTTATAGGGCATTCTTCAAGACTTCTAGAAAAAGGAAAACTAGGGCATGTAGAAAAACATCATTAAAACCCTTTATTGCAACTTGGTAAAACATAGACAATTTTGAATCATCTTGGGCAACAGAATGTGAAAGCATCATTGGAACACTAACAACATGTGCATATTATGGTATATTCACAATGCAACATCATGTTGTCATCTTGCCAAAAGATGATGCATCTACATAAAAAATACAAGTAATAATGGCTTTGTCAAGCACTGTTATCATCCTTGCATTCCAACAACATGGAGTCAACATAATGATAACGAAATACAGACCATGTCTTACGAACAATGACAGAAACAAATACATGGTCTCACTTTTACCAAACTACACAAAACAAATTCTCAATGTAAAGCTATTACAACTTCAATTCTTGAGCATCATTGACATATCCATCTTGGTCTCCAAAACGACAACAATGATTGTGAATGGGATTTTGGACTATTAATCAATTATTGACAACCCTTTAGTCTCTTTGAATGATGCATCACTTTTGCAACCATCTAGTAGAATTGACTTGACTACATCTAACGTTGTGGATGTGTTCACTTTTAACGTGTTACATTATCCACTGATCTAAAAGTACATGGCAGAATATCCACATCCAAGGATAGGGCTTTACATCCTCAATAGGCAACCCATCAAAAGGATTCTAGATCTCCATCATGAAAGCTCTCCATTTGACCCAATGCTCCAAGCAGAATACGAGAACGAAAGAGGTTACATTTTTCTCAATAATATAGTCGAGCTAAGCCAGCATGACAAGATTTGAAAGAACTGATCAACACGAGTTCGCATGCATCATATTACAGAATAATAACTATCTCATAGAAAGAACAACTACATTTAGGACAAACAACTTAATTGCAAAAAGCTTGCCCTGCCTAGATATCACCTTGGAAAATACAGTATTTTCATTCCTATTTCCACTTGGCCATGGCACCTATGATGGCAACACCTATCTTAATGAATACATGAAGATGAGGGCATCAACCTTGTTCTATGTGTGTACACCTTACACAAGCCTTACACCCTGATTCTATACCAACTAAAATAGGTTGTCTTGATGGCAAACAACACAAGCACAACTTGCTTACAGAGGGACATCGACAACTACATGCGCACAAACAAGAATAGGTCCAATGAGGAGGTCATCATGCACATCCTCTGCTACAGTGTTCACGTTTCAATACACCAGGATCCCTATCTTGGCATTGATGTAACTTGAAGGACCTTATCACAATGGTTGATGCATGGGGCATGTTTCATTTATTTCTTACTTTCATTGCAGATGAGATCACCAATACAAGGTGGGCCAAGATCAATAAGTTGAAATGCATTGCAAAGGAGTTCAATCCTGAATTCTCATGGAAAGACTGCCTCATCAAGTGCATTATCCTCTTCCACAACAGGTTTCACCTTTTCTTCAACTAGTACATTCTTGACCGAGCTGCTTGCGTTGAGCGCATCCATCACCATGTCGTTAGGTATGAGATCCAATATAGGGGCTCATTACATGCACATGAGATCCTATGGTTACATTATATAGACGTTGCAAATATGACAAATGAGATATGCATGTACATTCCATCTAATGATGATCGGTACAATTAGACAAGAAAACCAAGAGCCCTTATCATGGTGGCAAATAAAATTCATAGGTGCCATCATGCCTACTACATAAGCAAAAGTAATGGCCACAGTAAATGCAAGTACGGATTTCCGTATGTCTCATGTGACGATCCAAAACCAACAATAGAGCCTAAAATTCAAAGATACATTTACTATCGTCTTGGAGATGAGCACTGAAATGTTGTGCCATATCACCCAACGCTACTGCTCCTTTGGGGAGCGTATATGAATGTTCAAAGAGTAATAAAATCTTCCATCTCTTACTACATACTCAAGTACACAATGAAGGTGGAGCCGATCAAAAAGTTAAATATCTAGACAGAAGATGCCAAGAGACTAGGATTGCAAGACTCGGACTCAAACAAAGCAAAAAATAATTTACGCCGCAATATTGCGCAAGACAGTGTCACCCACTGAAGTGACATTAAATTGCATGCAAATCCTGATAGTCACACGAAGCAAGTTTGTAAAGTACATCAACAACTCCCTTGCACAAATACGATAGTGAAAGCTAATAAGGACACGGAACATTGTCATGCACCCTGTAGACCTTTACACCACTACATTTGATCTCGAACCCACTCTCTGCGACATTTCTCACAATACCATGGAGTAGTATATGAGACTAGTACGATTCACCGATTTTCACCTAGACCACCAAACTTGTTGAGATTCAGCAAACAATCACACTCACTAAACAGCCTCTTTGTATGGAGCTTCAGGGTCAAGGACATGCAGGCTAACCTATCCCATATGCACAATGGTGCCTACTGCAGTTTCCTACTTTCCTATAAAGCATTGTACTTGCTTCCTTTTCTTAATGCAATGATAGTACTCTTTTCATTTCAGTGAAGTGTCAATGTCATTGTCCACATACACAAGATTGTGTTTATGAGTCCAAGTCTCAATCTTGGAACCTAATTCACTTGTGTAACAAACAGTGTCTTTGTCTTCTCCATCATGAGTCCACACTTCTCCTTTCATCCACCATAACTCACTGCCATGCTCTAGATCCCGCATTTCTCACATGGTATCAGAGCCCAGTGGGGCATGGTTCAGCTCAGCTTAGTTCTCCTCTGCTCTCTCTCAGCTCATGTTAATCTCTGGTCAGCTTAGTTCCATCTCATGACTTCATCTCCCAACTCTATCCTCACTGAAGCTTCCATGGCAGCCATAGCCAACAGCACCCTGTCAGATTGAGCTGCTTATATCTCACTCTACAGGTCAAATCTCTTGGAGCTTCCTTCTGGAAAAGTATTCCCCAACTCACAAAGCTTCCCTGTATCACATCAATCCATGACATTTGGCTATCTGAAGCTCAGCATTGTGAAAATTCTCAATCTCTACTCTGTGTCTGCCATAGCCAGACATGACCTACCTCACTTGGAGCTTCAATAACTTCTCAACCAGGCCACTTCAGCTCTTGATTCCTTCTAGGGGATTGTTCTTCTACTCAAGGCGCTTCATCCTGGCACATAAATCGACCACATTGCTGCGCCCTGACCCTGGCATTACAAAAATCGCGGAAACCTGTCCTGAACTGCGCCGAATCTGATCGAGTGCCCTGCATGCTTCATACAACCTGCGATCTGGATGTTTTTCATAGGGCTTTGATAGCCCATGAAGTAAGCTTCCTAGGCATGTAAATTTTTTTGAAAATGATCAAGTATAGCTCCTGCAATCTGAGAAAAACCAGGCCCCTGTCTCAGAAACCCTAATTCCACCATAGCCAAAATTTCTAAAGCTTTTTTTTCCTCAGTTTTTTCTCTCTCCTGACACTCAACCCAAGCCTCTGTCACTCTAATCCATTGACCCAGCATCAAATCAAGGAGGGGAAGGACCTGAGAAGATTGAAGAATGACCGAACGATCCCGAACAAGAAGAATCAAGCTCAACATCAACACTGACATAGTGTGTTTTCACACTGTCACTAACTGTGTCTCTTGACACACTGCATTCTGCTCTTCTACTGATAAAATCTCAGAATTCTGGTGTTGATTTGCTGCTGATCTTGCAACCTCAACATGGGAAAAGACTCTCCAAATGCTCGATTCGAAGGAGTCGGGTTTCACACCTGGCAAACCTGCATCAAGCTCATCTTGATGAAAAAGGGTCTCTGGGCCATCACAAATGGCAAAGAGAAGAAACCTCGAGACACGGACCTTGCAACTACTTGGCAAAAGAATGATGACAGAGCCCAGGCCATTATCAAACTGGAGCTAGACGACAGTTATATCCACCATGTGGATAACTGTGAGACCTCACAGGATACATGGAAAAGACTTGACACCCTGTTCGGTGCACAATCTAAATCATCAAAGTATGGTCTCCTGATTGAGTTCTTCAGGCTTGAAATGAAGTCCAGCACATCACTTTCTACACATCTCAATTACATGGAAGGACTCCTAACCCAACTTGCAGGAATCAACATTAAAATGGATGAAGATGTTTGCATCCGTGTTCTACTTAAGAGTTTGCCTCCTGAATATAATAATGTATCAACAACTTTAATCAGCATGCCAAATCCTGAACTTGTTGATATCCAGGCATCACTGTTAGAAGAATAAAAGAAGCTAAAAACTAAGGAAGAACCAAGTACCTCTAGAGATGAGCATGCATTATATGTTGGCAATAGGTACAAAGGCAAGAAGGATCAGCTCTTCTGTGACTTCTGCAAAAGGACCGGACACACCGAGAAGTTCTGCCACGCAAGAAAGAGATCCCAAAAGGCCTATCTAGTCGCAGTCAAAGAAGAAGAAGAAAATGGAGCAAAGGAAGAAGAAGATGAAGATGAAGACCACCAGGATCGGAAGGACAAGACTCATCAGTCCTTCTACTCTCATAACTCTGATAGACTGTTTTAAAAGCCTTATACTTCCTTGCCCTAATGCTTCCTGCCATAAGCTTTGTAAACTCCTTATGTAACTTGGCATTACAGTCCATGTACACTTTATGAGGCCCCTGTTACAGCCTCTGGATGTCCGTCATGTTTTGGTGCCCACACTTAGCCTTTTCTGCAACAGCCTCTGGTGTCTACCATGTTTGTGGTGTGCCCACACTTTGCAGGTGGTTCTCAGGAAACCGGACATTGTTGCCCTTCCAGAGATAAGGAGAATCCAACACGGATACAAGCTTCTCATACACACTTTGTGCCTTTCTAGTTGTGATTGAGGAGGGGTGTTGAGATTCAATAATCACACTCACTAAACAACCTCTTTGTATGGAGCTTCAGGGTCAAGGACATGCAGGCTAACCTATCCCATATGCACAATGGTGCCTATTGTAGTTTCCTACTTTCCTATAAAGCATTGTACTTGCTTCCTTTTCTTAATGCAATGATAGTACTCTTTTCATTTCAGTGAAGTGTCAATGTCATTGTCCACATACACAAGATTGTATTTATGAGTCCAAGTCTCAATCTTGGAACCTAATTCACTTGTGTAACAAACAGTGTCTTTGTCTTCTCCATCATGAGTCCACACTTCTCCTTTCATCCACCATAACTCACTGCCATGCTCTAGATCCCGCATTTCTCACAAAACTGAAGGTTTCTTCTTCAACACGTTACTGCAATGAACAAGCTTTAGGTTAGACAATGAACTAATACTCACCGAGAACTCGGCACAATTATGCTATATCAAGTGCCAACTCCATGGTCTCTTGGCCAACGAGGAAGACCTCGAAATGTTCATCGTGGACTACACGCAAAGAAACTTGCTCACCTTAGACCAAACCCACCAATTGATGAAAATGATCATTCAAAATATCCCTTTCATCTAGGACAAACCAACAACATTCATAATACCTCTAGCATCTTCTAATTGAGAAAGTAGCATCGCATCAATATGAATAAAGATGTTACAGCTCATGAAAGAGTTCCAAACAATTCCTAGCAATACTCTAACAACAGAAACAACAAGATGTCTACAACCACCTCATCAATGAGACATACAACCTACACATCATCAATGACACACCACACTATGGAAAGAGCTCCCTCATATGTTACTACAATTACAACCTCATTACTAGAAATAAGAGCGTACTACTAATAGCAAGCATATGAGCAGCTACAGCTAGATTATGCAACCTATCCACCATGGTCCACTACTAGTTCAAGACACCAATACATGCATAATAATATCTAGTACAGTTGCAAGAGACGAATGAACGTTACATTGCAAAAAGAGAAACTAACGCAATCATCATCAATGAGATATCCATGTTAACAAGGACAACATTTGATATACTAGTGTGCTTGATAGTAGTGAGTGTCTGCCAAGACCCACTGCTGGATCCATTCAGCAAGAAGCTTGTGATAATATTTGGCGATCTTACACATTTATCGCTTATCTGACCATCAAACCAAGTTTTGCAAACAATGACACATCATCTCCTCATTGTACTAGGCAGATGAAAAGCAATACACTCTTCAAACCTTAGTTTGACACTCATGCAACATGCCATTCCTACAGTTTCTACAAGTCACTGGACATTGTTGTCCAACAAAGCAAGAGATGCATGAATGCTTACATCAATGCATGATCGACAAGAAGGGTGTCCTAAATTTTGTCAACCAAAAAACAACAATCGTATGCATATGCGAGGAAGATGTTTGCAAATACAAAAAGTAGATTCAACACAAATACTACATAGCGGAGCAAATCCATAACATCAAAGTTCATACGAATGCAAACAACAAGCCAGCATTGTAGACCTGGCTACATGACAAGAACTTCCACGGGCTAGATGAGATAACAGTTGGGGTGACTGCAATGATAACTGAGAACATTGGCCCCACCATAGGTGCGACAAACGACAAGATGCATAATATCAATTGTATTGACACATCAAACGACAAAATGATATCAGTAATCCAGGTCGCAATCCAACCAACGAACCAACAGCTCACCTTGCGCATAGCAAGCACCAATAAAAGGCACTAAATAGCAAGTGGTATCATAAATTCACGTTCTCATTGACACTCACATATGTAATCATTGATCACAAATTGCAAGGAGCCATAGTTAACCAAAAAGCACTTCTACACATAAGAAGCATGTTTGCACTCAGACTAGTCTATGTAATGCTCTCCCGTGTAATTGAAATTAAAAAATTGTGCATCATTGGCCTTTGAGATCCATCAGCTTCACTTTGACACCTTTCCTGATACCATGACTCAAGTAGAGAAACAACATAACCCAACCAAAAAAAACAAAGATTAAACACAACATATTCCATCACACAACAATCTCATACGCTTCTTGCAGCAAGTAATAAAGCAATCTTCTAAACGTTCTTTGTTAATATACTAATGTGTGTTCCTAAATTTCTTCTCCTACTAATAGATTTATTAATATACTAATGTGCTTTCCTCATTTTCTCGTTTATAGATACACATCGCCCATAAAGGCAAAGATGACTCCGGATGAGGTACACACAATCCAAACAATACCTAGTATGCATAAAAAAAATAAAAATACATTACTTCCCCTGATCACATTGAACTATGGATGCAAATGTTATAGCTGTATATTTAAAACTACAGAAACACCTAGCGCCATCAGTCCTACAAATACATCAAATCACCGGATGAGAATGGCAAATGTCACAAGGCAAAAGCCATCAACATACATCAATAGCTTCACAATGTACAAACAACCTCAAAAAACTAACGGCCACATCCACTCAAATTCTCGATAACAAACGGTGTCTTACATCAGATAACAAGATCGCAATTGGTACACAACCTCCTACAAACTTCGCAACCTTCATTTTTACTCAAAACAACAACGCTAACTCATATGCGCTTAATATGCAAGACTCCTCATCAAAGACATACTCAATATTCTCGAACTTGAGTACGAAGACTTGGTTGACAATCCACTACGAATGAGCACAGCCCAAGCGCTTCTAGACACAAGAACAAATGGCATTGGAACATATCCAATTGAGCTATTGCACTACGGATTTAACATCTCACTCAACTAGTTGGTAGAAGTCACCAAAAAAGAAGGCAAGGATATACTAGAGAAAGACATAGAAACATTTGAGCCATTCGAGGATAACTTTGAGGTTAACATAGGAGTAATAATAAAGGCTAGGAATTTTGAGGAAGCCACCACAAGTAAGAAAAATGCAACCATGACAGGGTACAAACAACCTATACGAATACCTTGTAAGATGTAAAAAGTATTATTGTTTGAAGAGAAGAAATTTCATTTAACAGAGCAAAAAAAAAAGTGAACGTTCAAACTACGATCATTGACTTGAACTATATAAGTATACATATTTTCCTTTCGAGATTCTCCATGTATTTAAATGACACAAAATCTTATCTACAAACATACTTCACTTTCAAACAAATCACATATCTAAATACCATTAGTAAAACTGCTACATAAAAAACATGCAAAAATTGCATATAGAACTTCATACTCCTCGACTTAGCTGAGCATGTCAACCTAGTTATGTCTAATCAAAGTATGCACCCAAATTTTGCATTTGGCAGGTGATTTTGTTTTGATTGTTTACAAGGGATACCCTTATGCGATGAGATCCCTTCACAAAATGTTAGCTGTTCTAAAGGCTGACCTCCATACCCAAGTATTGATATTGACACGCATTAGCCTGCATCAGCATTTGAGACTGGCCCTTTGACCTACCAAAAATGTAGATATGGAATATATAACATAGAAGATAGAAGATACAGATAAAGATTAACTTAACCTTCGGGAGAAGTTTGGTGCTGCGCTGCTGCTGCCATGGCGTCTTCGGCAGCCTCGGCATTGTCCACGGCAGGGGTAACCACTGCACCAGCCAGCCACAGTACGGACTCGTCCTCCTTGGCCGACATTTCCGCCTCCATCCAGCGTTCCCTGGCCCTCCTTCACCAGCTCCACTGCTCCGTCTCCACTTTTAACCTCCCCTCCCAGCTCACCTTGCTTGAGCGCCTGTATGTCTTCCTCTTCCCCATCCTCCATCGCAGCTGCGCACATCCGGTATCTGTTCTTCTGTTTCGTAAAAGAAAAATCTGTTTTCCATTTTTATATTCTCCCATGGATGCAGTAACAAGGTTATGGACGAGTTCTCTGTCATGCACTCGGCTGCAGATGATTGCCATTTTCAGATTCCTGTGGAAGTCATACGGTGCGTTGCACCTTTCTCACTTGTGAAGATGAGCTGCCTTTAAAAATTGAATTCGGAAGTCAAACACTCTTGGAGACAAGTACATATGGCCAGATGCTGTTTCAATTAATAGAGACAGCCTTCTGATTAAGTGACAAAATGCCAACATAGTTTTAGTTATCATTCTGTAGAAACATACAGAGAAAAAAGATTCCAAATTCAAGATTCTTCCTTGATTTAGGTTCAAAATGATAATAAGAATGCGTGTTATTCAAGCATGATCACGACTGTGTGTACTCATTCATTTATTATCTGGAACTGCAGTTTTATTGATGAGGGGCGGAACCCTGATGAGTTCACAAAGGACTTGATCAATAATTGTATACAACGTAACCAATCAACAAAGGGAAGAGTAGATGCATTCAAGGTAAGAGAAAGTTGAGCATACCCTTTTTTACTCAACATCTTTCTGGACTTTCTCATTCATCAGACAGTGACGAGTATTATGGTGCAGCTTTGTTTCTGTAGTGAAGAAACATCATGTGCGTGTTAATTGTCCTACTCTGCAGTTATGAAGTATACGTTAGACTCTTGTCAGCAGGTTACATGATCTATGATAAGAAAAGTGAGCAGGAGTTTGTTTGGTCTTGAGACATCGTGCTTTGAGAAGTTATGCAATGCTATTGAGGGTATTGAGTGTTTTTGCTTTTAGAATGGAATAGGTATGGTAAGAGCTATACAGTTTGATGCATCTTAAAGGAGTCCAAGGGGGCTATTGAAGTTCCATAAATTCTATTTTGTGGAAAGCCTGGAAAAAGTGTATTTCTCAACCCTAACACAAGCTGATCCTCCTACCATGTATAGCTACTGGTACCTGGGCAATACTAATGAAAATAATGCCCAGAAATAATTAGGTGGGCTGCATTAAATGCAGCCGACTGTAGTCGGACTGTCCATTGCAGCCTTTTACTTCATCTTTCAGTGGGCTGCATTTTCAACACCAAAGGGTTACTAGTGCTGTGTTTCACCTCCAAAGTAGGTAAACAAGAATATTTCTTAATGTATCTGTTGCTCCTAGCATGTCAAGTACACATGAGGGGCTAGTCAACTAGATGCAATATTGCTTGTTAGTTAGGTTGGAATTGCAACAATGTGAAAGTATAAAGCATTGCAATGCTTAAGGGGAAGAAAGGCCTACAACCTAGTGAAGGTTTGAGACAAGTGAAGTTAGAGATAAAGTTTTTATATGCTTCTTGATGAAACTTCAACATTGGTTCAACTTTTGTTCGGGCTTATTTAGGTTCAGCAAAGCAGGGACCGCATACGGGGAAGTATGACACAATTCATTATCATATGTAGCAACCAATGTATGGTATGCAAGGACCTATGTATTCGGGTATGGTTGGTAATATGCATAACCCCATGTATAGCAATGTTAGCATGATACCGGGGCACAAAATGGCAAGTTTGGTAATGCATATATGCAGCCTATTGTGTTTGGGACTCATGGTATTAATGCTGGTCATGCAAAGGTCATGAGGAAAAATGTGTTAGAGCTATACATTCCCTGGACACGTAGGAGCAGCAAGCGACATGTGCAGGTGGAGTGCCACGTCGCAGCTGGTCAGACAGCAACCATCAGATAGTGTAGTCGGACAGTTGCTGTTCAGTTGGCTGCATTTAGACCTGCATTATTGGTGGCATTTTTTTTCAGCCTATTTATAGGCTTTGATTTCAGCAGACTTCGACATTTGTTTTCACAGGATTTAGGTTGCGGACCGTGGAGACTGCCCTTGGGGCTAACGGAGACTGAGATCTTCGAGGTGGAGACATACACAGATATTCTCTTTGCACCCTTATATATTTTTGCATCTTTATACAACATTCTTCATTGCAGTTTGTACAAAGGTCTGTTTTTGCTTGATACATATGAGAAGAAATCTCATCATGCTATGACAGTCATCACACTTACTTCAGCTATGCAGAATTCAAAGCTTTGGCATGCTTGCTATGGTCACATGAGTTTGGCCAGTCTCATGACTCTTTAGGTGTCATATGGTTAATGCTTTGCCTACTTTGGAAAATGTAGAGGTTTGCCTTTAAGAAAAGATGGGGCAATGCATGTTGTCCAGAAAATGTAACTCATACACCCTGATGTGTGTGGTCCTATGTGAACAATAGCTCTTGGTGGTCATTTGTATTTTGTCACAATTTTATCCATGATTACTGTAGTACATGTGGTGTATGGTTTGAAGGCCAAATCAGATGTATTCATGCACTTAGAGCACTTGGTTGCAAAATTGCAAGTAGAAACAAGTGTAAAGGTGTAGACCCTATGTATGGATCAAGGGGGGAGTATATGTCTTGTGCATTTGGCACATTCTTGCTTGAGTATGGCATTAGGCCATTGTGAGAATGACACCTCAATAGGATAGAGTGATTGAAAGAAAGAATTGTACATTCATGGAGATGAGAAGATGTATGCTGAAAAGGAAAAGGTTGCCACATAAGTTTTGGCTCGAGGGCTTACAATGTACAAATCACGTACTTAATAGGGCTTCAACGGAGGCACTTAAGACAATCACTCCTTTTGAGGCATGGCATGTACTTAAGAGAATGGTGATGCCTTGGATGGTCTTTTGCCACTTGCATTGGGAACTTTGCCTTTTGTAGATCCTGTTTTGCCTCCAATAGTGGAACAAGTAGGTGAAAAAGAAAGGGCTGTTGTAAATGCAGCGAAAACGATCCCTAGATGGCTGTTATAGACTCTCTAGGAGAGTAAAATTGATTCTCCTCTGCCTCAATGCACTAGAAAGGCTGCTAGACAAGTTGCCATGATGTAGGGTGCACATTCTGTGGAAAATCTAGAAGTAGATGCTCTTCTTGATGTGCATGCTTTTATGAGCTTGCTTTTGGATGAGGATGAGCCTACTTCAGGTGATGATACACAAGGATGTATGTTGGTTGCAAGCCATGAAAGAGGAGTTAGACTCCATTGCTACCAATGGCACTTGGGATCTTGTTGAGTTGCCACGTGGCAAGAAGGCTATTGGCACTAAATGGTTTTTTAAACTCAAACGCAAAGCTGATGGTTCTCTTGATAGGTACAAGGCATGCTTTGTTGCCAAAGGATATACTTAGAAAAAGGAAATAGACTTTGAGGAGACTTTTGCTCCAACATTCCGCATGAATACTGTTAGATGTGTTTCAACTATGGCTGCCCATCATGGATGGAAAGTGCACCAGTTGGACATTAAGACAACGTTTCTTAATGGTGACTTGCATGAGGATGTTTATGTATAATAACCTCTAGGGTTTGTGGTCAAGGGCAAAGAGCTCTTGGTTTGCAAATTGAACAAGGTTTTGTATGGCTTGAAACAAGCTTCTCATGCATGGTATTTGAAGATAGATGCTTATTTGGACAGCAAACGATTCAAGAACAATCCAACTGCTCCTACTTTATACATTAAGAATGAAGGGAGGTACTTGCCAGTCATCATTCTTTATATAGATGATATGTTGCTCACTGGACATAAAAAATATAAAATTGCAGAGTCTAAGATTGAATTGAAGGATACATTTGCAATGTTAGATATGGGCATCTTACATTACTATTTGGGGATTCAGCTCACCCAAAATCAACATGGTATCATCATATCACAACATAGTATGTGGAAAAGCTTTTATATAGGTTTAACTTGAAGGATTGTAAGCCTATTAGTGTTCCTACAGAGCCAAGGTTGAAGATTTCTATACATGATGGTAGTGAGTGTGAGAGTGCGCAACGGAAGAAGGAACACGAACACAGAGAGAGAAAGTAGAGAATGAAGGAAGAAATAGTGCACTAACTGAAATGTATACTGAATACAAGGATGTGGACTGATCAGTCCTTGCACGCAGCTTGGAGCATTAGTGAGGGCACCAAATCATGCTGAAATGAGTGGCAGCGCCAATGTTGGAGAGGAATGGGTGCAGTGTGTGCTGAATCTGTAGAAAAGAGTAAGTGAGAGTGACCAAGAGGACTGCTATAAATAGCCCTCTCCTCCTAAATTTGACCGACCAGCTGGCGGCCTTCCAAAACTGGCTGACTGCCCTAAAATGGGCCAACTAGAAAATGCGCCCAAAAAATTGGCCATCAGCCACTCAAAAATGAAATGCACAAACACATAAATGCTGAACAAACTAATAGTGCTCCTTTGTATCCTACTAGACTCTGACAGGAGCTTACAACTAGGTGATGACTGATTGACATACAAAATAGGGTAGGCTAACACCCCCTCTTAGATCCTGGGAGTGTCTGAAGACCTAACAATTTCATGTGATGAAGCAAAGAAGCGTGAGGCAAAGGTTGTCCTTTATGGGACAGTAGGCCACCTCTAACTCCGAATCCACGATCTGCTCTTAAACATAGTGGTACTGAAGCTCAATGTGCTTCATGCGAGCATGGGTTCTTGGCCAAACAAAGGGCACTCTGGTTATCCACGTGTAGCTCTATAGGTCTGGGTTGTGAAAAGCCAATCTCCACCAACATATGACGAGGCCAAACTGTCTCCATAGCGATCGAACATAAGGCTCGATACTCAGCCTTTGTAGAAGAAAGAGCCTCAGTAGGCTGCTTCTTCCTGCTAGAAGAGATAGCTCTCGATCTAAGGGAGAAAGCATAGCATGTAGTGGATCGTCAAGAATCCACATTACCCGCCCAATCAGAAGACCCTCTCTCCATATGAAGGGAGGTGAACCCTGAAGTGGAAGCACAAGCAGGAGCAAGAGCTATAGTGGAAGGAATAAAAGTAAGAAAGAGAGATACACACAATGTGGGAACTCCAATAGTCACAATGTGTGACCGGCCTTTCCTTTATTCAAATGTCATTGAAAGAATAAAGAATGAAGTGCTAGTGATGAGTGCTGGCCGTCTGTAGTGTGTAAGCGTGGGTACTGTCAACGTAGTAATACACAGGTGGCTAGGCAGAGGTGTCTTTATCCCCAACAACCTCCCACTTAAAGGCGAATCTGCCTCAACGAGGAGTGAAAAGAAAAAGAAAAAGACAGTACAAGGTATACATAGATACAACAGGATGAGGAAAGATGTCATCTCATCCAATTTTCATCAACCTCCTAAGGAAGGCAAAGCGCTTTGCAGAGAGGCTTTTCATGAGCAAGTCCTGTAGGATTCTGGTCAGTTGAGATCTTGACAAGGTCAACAAACTTGTCCTCAATGACCTTACGAATGAAGTGATATCTCACCTCAATGTGTTTCGTCTTCGTATGGAAGATCGGATTCTTGGCTAATTGGATAGTTCTCATAGAATCCGAATGCAGTGTAGGGATAGTATTTGCAATACCAAGGTCGGCAACCAAACGACCCAACTAAATGGCCTCCTTGCAAGGCTTAGTGGCTGCAACATACTTGGCCTATGTAGTTGAAAGGGCCGTGTATTTCTCCACCCTGGACATCCATGAAACAACACCTCCAGCAAAAGTGAACACATAGCTAGAAGTGAACTTCCTACTATAAATATGTCTTGCATAGTCAGAGTCATTGTATTCCATGACTCATATATCCTGGGCTACCATAACATATGCTCATATCAACAGTGCTTTAGGTACCTCGTGATACTCTTCATGACATCCCAATGCCTCTTGCTAGGTGTAGTCATATAATGTGCCACAACACCAACTATAAATGTAATATTTGGACATGTGGCTATTATGGCATACATAAGACTACCTACTGCAGATGCATCAAAGATAAGTATTGCCCTGTTTTACGATAGTTTGTGGACTGTTATAATAGTCCAAAACTGAATCTTAGCACTCAAATCGAACGCCAAGCATCCAAACAAAGTGTATAAATGCTTGTATAGTTGCCCAATGAAGAAGATATGTTGTAGGAGATGAAAAACGTGAGCTACTGCTAAAAAAGGGCCTATTTCACACAACGTGATGCTGCACCAACAAGATGAGGGCTATGGGGCTGCTCCAACTTACTTGAGAAGGCTCAAAGAGTGCCCAAGAAGAATGCAATTGATAGGAAGCTCGAATGGAGTGGCTATGGCTGCCAACAAAGAGATGACTGCTCTAGGTATTCGAATGGAAGTTGAGAGTCTGCCAGACGAAGCTCGAGCTCGTGAAGGAGAAGGCCCTGATACCAATTGAAGGGAGGTGAGCCCTGAAGTAGAAGCGGGAGTGGGAGCAAGAGCTATGGTGGAAGGAGCAAAAGCAAGAGAGAGAGAGAGACACACACACAATGTGGGAACTCCAGCAGTCACAATGTGTGACCGACCTTCCCTTTATTCAAATGTCACTGAAAGAATAAAAAATGAAGTGACAGTGATGGGTGCTCGCTGCTTGCAATGTGCATGCGCGAGTACTGCCAGTGTAGTAATACACGGGCGGCTAGGCAGAGGCGCCTTTACCCCCAACACCATACATGATCCCATAGGATCGAGTCCTTTGCAAATACCAAAGAACACCAATGATCTTAGATAGGAGTCTTCATGAAAGAAGACAACAAAACCACCACAAAAAAAATATCCGGTCGAGTGTGAATCAGCCAGATAAGAGAGCCGACAAGGCACTTGTAACGGGTGGGATCGGTAAGGGAAACTCCATTTGCCACAAACTTGGACTTTGGGTTCATGGGGCAAGAAATAGGCCAACAATCGACCATACGAAACTCCAAAAGAAGCTCGGAGATATACATGTGTTGCAAAATATAAATGACGTGTGCCATCTGATAGATCTCCAATCCAAGAAAGAAATGAAGAATCCCAAGATCTGTCATGTCATGATCGGAGCGATGGAGACCACTCTACACAAAGAAGCGGCCAATCCTTTGGTACCAAGTACGAGGAGCCTGCTTCAGGCCGTAATGGGCCTTCTGCAATCTGTAGACATGATCCTTCTCCTCTTGCACAACAAAACCGGGAGGCTGTGAAACATGAATCTCCTCCTCAAGGACGCCATTGAAGAAGGCTGACTTGACATCCATCTCATAGACAGACCAACGGTGGTGGGTTGCAAGAGACAAAATAACTCGAATAGTAGACATTCGAGTCTTAGGAGCAAAGGTCTCAAAATAATTTAATCCTATCCGCTATACAAAACCCTTGGCAACAAGCCTAGCTTTGTGCTTGTCCAAGGAACCATCAGTAAGATACTTCGTCTTAAAGACCCACTTCACACCTATCACCTTCTGCTTCTTGGGACTCGGTATGAGATTCCAAATCTGATTTTGCTCGATGGAATCGAGCTCAGCCTGCATAGCCTGTCTCCAAACATCTTGGGCAAGAGCCTCAGCGACCGTAGAAGGCTCAGAATCCTAAAGAATATGTGGTATCAGAGCATAGTTCACACAGAGTGAACTATCTCGCTGGGCTTGTAATTGGTTTGATATACGTGGACCTGAAGGAGTAGTAGGAAAGTGAGTAACACTGAAATCGTGAATAAGCTGCATGTACCACTGAGGAATCCTAAGAGACTGCTGCTACTGCGAGGGAGACTGAGTAGCCTTTGGAATGTGCAAAGCACCTGTTTGTGGAAGGGACTCCCCCTCACCAAGGGAAGGGAGATCCTCCTCATCGGAAGACAGTTCCCCCTATCATGGCTATCTAGAAGACTTCTGATGGGAGTCTAAAGGGCTGGAAGAACGCGACGAAGAAGTAGTCATGTCCGTCAAAGGTGGAAGGGAAGCCGAAGTAGAGGGTAAAGGAGTAGGGGTAGGAGGGGGAAGAGCCGAAGAAAAAGGAGGGGTGCTAAGAGGGAACCTAGAAGGAAGAAGAGGAATAGAAGGCGGGGGATGGTTACAGTCGATGATGAAGTATCACTTGTAAGAAAACCATCAATCGGATCCTCGGAAGTTGCAGCCTCGTCGAAGATCACATCCTTGCTCACCTTTCACTTTGGAAGTAGTTTGCATCTCCACAAACACCTTCCACTCGCAAAAGCAGGAGTACGTGTTGGCTTGTAGTCTGGAAAATAAGGTCACACATAACGATTGAAGCCGTCAACAATTAGCATCAGATACTTGGCCTTCCCAAGGGAGGCCGTGCCCATAGGGCCACAAAGATCTGTGAACCAACTCCAGCAGTGAAGATGTCCTCCTAGAAGCAGCATGGGGATGTGGTTGCCTATGTTGCTTGCTCTGCAAGCATCTAGGGCACAAAGTGTGAATAGGAGGGAAATTCCGAAGTCCCTCCACCACCTTCTTTTGAGAAGCCCGCCGGATCGCATCAAGGTTCGGATGCCCATAACAAGTATGCCAAAGCATCCCAAGCTCGTGAGAAGACCGCGCAACTAAGGCTGCGAGCGTATAAAGCCCACCCTCTTATGTACTTGTCCAAAGAGCTGCACCTGGGTCCTAAGGAAGCATCCTCCACGGTAA
This sequence comes from Lygodium microphyllum, assembly GCF_053477565.2. Lineage (NCBI taxonomy): Eukaryota > Viridiplantae > Streptophyta > Polypodiopsida > Schizaeales > Lygodiaceae > Lygodium > Lygodium microphyllum. Next base: position 101,362,099 of record NC_141153.1, on the reverse strand, counting down.
TTGCATCCCGTGTAAAGACAACATGGGTTCCTAGCTTGGTCAGACCATAAAGAGACAAAAGGTTAAAGCCCAATTTCGGTACATAGAGGACCCTGGCAGAAGAAGATTGCCGATTGGGTAGTAAGGGAATAGTCCCCACTCCACGAACGGGAACGGTAGAATTGTCACCAATGGTGGCTGTACCCCCTCGAGAACTCAGGTCCTGAAGCCAATCTTGTCGGTAGATCATGTGAGAAGAAGCCCCACTGTCCACAAGCCAATGCTTTGCTAGTTTAGAAGAAGCAAGAGCTGTATTCTCCACCTCAAACAAATGTACAAAGGTAGATTTTGAGGTAGCAGGGGTAGCCTTCAAATCCTTCGAATTCTTCAAATGGGGGTACGTCTGCGACACTTCTCTTCGGGGTGAGTACCCTTCCCACAGTATGGGCACTTGGGATGCTTCTCCTTCGAATCCTTCTTGTCCTTGGCCTTCTCTTGCTACTTCTTTTTCTTCTTCTGCCACTTATACTTGCAATAAAAGACTTGGTGGAGCCAAAACCACTGGCCCCCACCTCTCTGAGTTACTTGTCGTGCTCCAAGACAAGCGGTGAAAGCTCCTCCCATAAGAGTTTCTCGCGAGTCCTTGAGGTGATAAGGCTGGTGTAGAAGACATCGAACCAAGGAGATGGCAGTTGAGTCAAAAGAATCATAGCCATGTCTTCAGAGGAGATCGTCTGTCCAAGAAAGGCAAGCTCACCTTGCATATCCTCCATCTTTGTGATGTGCTCCTTCATAGAAGGAAAATCATCAAGATTGAGTAGTTGCAACTTCTTCTCAAGGGAGATCTTGTGGGCAAACGTCTTGTGCTGATACAAAGACGCAAGCTTCTTACGCCGCAGTTTGCAACTTGCAAACATGCACAAGAATAGAGTCCTGTAGACTCATAAAGAGAAAGGAAGGGGCTCGAGAGTTGAGATGATCCCATAAGGTTGCATGGTCTATGGAGATCCCATCACCAGGGTCCTCCTTGGGATGAGCAAGAGGTGAAGAAACAAGCGCCAATAGATCGAAAGTGTCGAGGATGCACTCCACCTTGCACGACCATAGGGAATAGTTGGAACCATCCAACTTGTCTTCCTTGGGAAAGGAAGGGAGAATGGGTACTTGTATAGATGGAATCAGGGAAGGCATGCAAACATTTGATGGAAGCTTCTCTAACAGGGCCTTCACAGTAGATGGAACCCGCTGAGATACATGGACAGAAGAAGGATGGGTTCGAGGAGACTCCTCCCGTCGTCTATCACGAAACTCTTGATAGTCACGTCTCCGCTTAGAGGAGTGTCGAGAAAGAAGCTCCTTCTTCGAGTCATCAAAGCCTAAAAACTGGTAAGACATCCTACACACACCTAAGAAATCTTGCGTTTGCAGAGGGAAAGGATTGTCAAGTGGACGACTGGTCCACAAAAGAGGACAGTTGGAGTAGAGGAACAAACATCAAGGAAAAGGGATAGTTGCCTGTTGGAGATGCCAAAAGAGCCCTTAATTATGATGAATGCCACCTGAATGTAGCTGACAAGCCTCAGAATGAGGTCGCCTAGTTGTGGATGCTGCCGCCTTGCCTCTAGAGAGGGTCGCCTCTACATAGGTGCAAAAAAAAAATTGGTAGGTGATTCTGATACCATGTGAGAGTGTGCAACAAAAGAAGGAACACGAACACAGAGAGCGAAAGCGGAGAATGAAGGAAGAAATACTACATTGACTGAAATGTATGCTGAATACAAGGATGTCGACTGATCAGTCCTTGCACGCAGCTTGGAGCGTTAGTGAGGACACCAAATCATGCTGAAATGAGTGGCAGTACCAATGTCAGAGAGGAACAGGAGCAGTGTGTGCTGAATTTGTAGAAAAGAGTGAGTGAGAGTGACCAAGAGGGCTGCTATAAATAGCCCTCTCCTCCTAAATCTGGCCGACCAGCTGGTGGCTTGCCAAAACTGGCCGATTGGAAAATGTGCCCTTAAAAATGGGCCAGCAGCCACTCAAAAATGAAATGCACAAGCACATAAATGCTGAACAAATTGACAGAGCTCCTCTATCTCCTGCTAGACTCTAATAGGAGCTCACAACCAGGAGATGATAGATTGACATTCAAAATAGGGCAGACTAATAGTGAGATGACTAATGTTGCAATTTACAACTAGGCTGTTGGATGGCTTTTCTATCTTTGCAACACATTCCTTGACATACAGTTTATAGTATCTCAAGTGAGCAAGTTTATGCACAACCCACGTACAGTTCATTGGTAAGTTGTTAAGCGGACCCATTATTTGCAAGGTACTTAGACACATACCTTGATATTTACAAGGGAGGAAACTTGCAGCTATAGGCTTATGGCGATTCAAATTGGGTTGGAGACTCGGATACTATGTATTCTACTAGCAGATCTTTCATTACTTGCAAGGTGCTTAGGCACATGCCTTGATATTTCCTAGAGGAGAGACTTGGAGTTACAGGCTTTTTAGCAATTCAAATTGGGTTGGAAATTGAGACATTCGGTAGTCCACTAGTGGATATTATTTCTTTTTAGCTGTTCATGCATTTCATGGCTTAGTAAGAAACAACCTACAATGGTTACCTTGTCTTGTGAAGTTGAATATAGGGTAGCCTCCACAATAATAGTTGAATGTGTATGGCTATGCAGATTGCTAGTTGACCTACATGTTTTGTTGGAGGGCCTTATGCCGATTCCCTAAGACAGTTAGAGTGTTACTGTAGTAGCACAAAATCCTGTGTTTCATGCTTGCACTAAACACATTGATATTTACTACTACTATGTCAGAGAGAGATCTTAGGTAGGAGAGATGGCTTGATGTATGTTTCCACACAGGAAAACGTTGTAGACATTTTGACCAAGGCTTTACCATGTGAGAAGTTTGAGGCTTTTCACAAGTCCTTGAACTTACTACTCCTTGGTGATTGATGATCCTCGTATTTCATCACATTGGGACTATATAGTATAGGGTGGTGTTAGAATTTGCCAATTTTGGGCAGTGTCCCATGTAATTTGTATGTTGTGGACACTCGTTAAAGTATCAAGTCCAGGGCTTTAAATGTACACTCTAGAGTTAAAATTAACCAAACTCTAGTTAGGGTGTGCGTGTGTGGTTAGGTCAACCTTAGACCTTAGTTGTACTTGTACTTCCATTTTGTAAGCATATATACTCTCTTCAGCTCATACTATCTAGTGCTTATTGTCTCTCGTTTCTCTCTCCTATATAGGCAACCGGTTCTCACAATGCATTGATTGAAATTGAAAGCGATATTTATTATATGCTTGGCACATACAAGATCTTTTGAAGCATGATGACACTCCCATTTATTGCAATAATGGGAATTTGTGCAGTGCTACCTTCGATTGCATATGAAGAATTATTAGCACATAAAATGGATCTCCTCTTTTGTACATCTACAGATCAGCTAAGACAAAAGAAATAAGAGATGCATTTGGAATAATCGTATCAACGTTAGTAAGCTGCTCTCGAAGGTCCTTCACACGAGTGATGTAAGTATCTATTGAATCACCTTTTGTTCTATGCTCTATCTTGAATTGCTTGCGCAAATAGGCAACACACACCTCATTACACATTTGATAAAAAGAGATGAGTTTATCCCAAGCATCCTTGGCTATTGTGCATGACCAAATATGGAAAATGACTTGACTATAGTGCAATCAATGCATGTACTTCGGCATCTTGTGAAATCAACCAATCCTTCTTAGAATGAGTGTGATAATATGATATAATGCTAATTATAGTAAGCAAAAAATACATAGATCTGGAAATACATACTTTACCACTTAATATTTGACAATGGACACCATGTTGGCCCCAAAAATTGGCGTCCCTTGTGGTATTTCTTTAATTTGTATTGCTAAAGGTTGAAGTACACTGAGTTCCAGCTTGATCTCCTTCAATCTTCAATACATCTTGTTGTCCATAGCAAGTCTTCAAACCAATTTGCCCCTTGGTTTTCTTGGGGATTGGCCTTCAATTTCTCCTTTGAAGATAAATTTTACCCTAAACTTAATGTGATGGGTTGGCCTCTTGAAATTCTTTGAAATCCCCAAATTTTATTTGTTGAATTTCAAGTAGTAGGCCCTAGTTTTTGAGCATCTTCCTAGCGTGGTTGGTAAACCGTAAATTTTGCTGCAAATTAAGGTTATCAGTAGAAATTCTTCACATCATGGGATTGAATTTAGTTGAGATCTCTTTAGAGAAGCTTTGAGAAAGTAGAGAGAAAGCTAGAGAGAGAAATTTCAGAGTTTCATTGCCAAAATTGGCTGAAATTTGATACTACTCTATTGTGAATGGTTGATTGATTGCAGCCCACCATCAATAGGAGCCCCACATGTAGTTGCTTTCCCCTTGTGGGCCCTAAATTGGATGTCAATTGCATGTAGACAGCATATTGGGGCCGTCACTTGTCTCCCATGGCCTCTTGGTGTGATTGATCAATTGTGTGAAAAGGAGTAGGTGATCCGCAAGTCATTGAAGATGAGCTAGATGCACTTGTATCATTTTGCGTACTAGGGCCTATTGGCCACCTCTCTGTGCTAGATACATATCCCCAAAGCTGTTTTGCAACCAACATTTGCCTCATCATGTATGTTCACATGGGATAGATGGTCCCATCCTAATCATCATCATCACCAAACGTGTTGAGCAAGTTATTTTGAGTAGCCATTGCTTATTGCAAAATTTTTGACTAGCTACTGTCAAAAGTACAAGTGTAAGTGCAACACAAAAAGAAAGCTAAGGGAAACTTAGGAACTTACGATTTAATGGCTTGAATGTTGATGGAGGAGCTGAATGTTGGAAAATTGAAGCAAATTTGTACCAATATCATCAAATGTCACACAAAATGATAAATTGGGTGTCCATGTCAATGAATTTAGACAAATGACACAAAAGCTCTAAATTTTTATGATTAAACTTGGTTAATTTAGGGCTCAAAAGTGAAACATTCCAAATTTTGGCTAAGCAATTTCGTGTAAAAATGACAAATTCCCATAATCTTCTATGAAAACTAGAGGTCTTGGACAATAGCCCTAATTTTTTGGAAGAAATTAAGTGAAAATTAATTCTTGCCTTGAAAAATCGCAAAATTTGTGCTATTGAAGAGGTTACATGTGAATAAGGCTTAGTTGAGGTTGTCTTGTAGCATGAAATGCAATGATTGGTCGTTAGGTTGTTTGGGTAGGGGCATAGGTGGCAGGCGGGTAGGCATGTCTAGGCAATTGATTGTTGCAGTTGTATGGTGTGGCGATTGAGCTGTTCATGAGTGCCAAGAGCATTGATAGTGTGCATACTAGTTAGGCATGACCTGTGGGGTTGTAGAGAACCAATCATAGGCAAGCGATTGGATTTTTGGGAGGTGTGTCCAATGTGATGGGTCAAGTAATGTGGTTGCAGGCGATGGTTTCTACCTTGTCGAGTAGCAAGTGGTGTTGATGGATAGACAAGTTGAGGTTTTGGATTGTCGAGTTGGGACTTAATTGCACAATTTAGCAGCAACAGCTCTTGAGTTGAGTCACAGCTGAGAAGGTATGACTTTGATACTATTGTCAGGTTAATGCTCAGCTTGCACACGCGCACACGCGCACTCACAATAAACAATGAACAACAAGAGAGGAAAGTGTTGGAATGCCACATCCACTAATGTGAATGCAATGAACGTACAATGCCGAAGGTACCAAAATACCACACTCGAAGGGGGTGTCTACATGAGCCACGAGAAAAATCCCTTCTTCAGCTAGAAGGTAAAAAGTGCCCCCATAGATAAGGGAGTGTTCACACAAGAATAATAGAAGAACAAGTGTAATAACCGTGATTTATATTCTATGTAATCTCACATGCTCACAACTTAATTATCCTAAGAGCAGCATTAAGATAAAATTTTACGACCTTGTGAAACCATGCATCTTGTGCACTAGCTGATGAGACTATAGGTGTGACATGGATGACCAGCAAATAACCAATCACAAGCAAGTGACCAGCTTTTTAGGAGGGGTGTCAAACATGATGGGGTAGGTAAGGTGCCTTCAAGCCGTGCTTTGGACCATCGGATAGGAGGTGGTGTAGACGGGTAGGTAGCTTCAGGCCTTGACAAATTTTACAATGGTTGATCTCTTGAGATGCTGTGTATTTGAACATAAGTCACAATGGGAGTAGTATTTGCCTTTGGTAGAGTTTGCATACAATAATACCATGTATAGTTCCACTGGCAAAGCTCCATTTGAGGTTGTGGAAGGAAGCTCATCCCAATCTCGTCTATGAGAAGTGATTGTTTTAGTTAAGATACCACAAATAATTTGACTAGTCACTTCTACATGGCCATGCGCTTTGGGATAATAAGGTGTAGATTTATGATGCTTAATCTTATGCAATTCCATCAACTCACTTATCAAATCATTTAAGAAATGGGAACCTCGTCACTTACTAAGGAAAGGCTTTGGACTTGCCATCAAGTTGGGACTTAATGGTGGTAACGGCTCACGAGCTCAGTCACGTCAAAGAAGGTATGGATCTAATACATACCACTGTTAAGTTAATGCTTAGCCTGCGTGCCTACATGCACACTCACAATGAATAGTGAACAGCAAGAGAGGAGAGAGCACCAATGTGAGAATGGAATGAAAGTGCAATCCCTAAGATACTAAAGTACCACACCCAAAGTGGGTGCTCACATGGGGAAAAAACCCTTCTACAACTAGAAGGTTAAAAGTACCCCGTAGATAAGGGAGAGTTAACACCAAAAAAACAGAGGAATGCAATAAGTGTAACAACCATGATTCACATTTTCAACTTAAGCTGACATGTGCATCACACGTGCACAATTTAATTATCCTAAGAGCATTCAATTAAAAATTCTTGTCCTCGTGACACCATTCATCTCAAGCTAGCTGGAGTTGTCCAGAAGTCGTCCATGTTTTAGATCTGCAGCAGACTTATGAATGGCTGCTGCTCTATAGTAACTTGTGGCAGCAAATCAGAGGAAATAGACCATTTATTTAACCTCCTTGCTTTTGCAGCACATGACGTTAGTTCTGGAATGTAGAGTTTGTCCGAGAGGCTTCAAGTTGGCAAACTGACAGCCTTACTGACTCAGCAAGTTGGGGAGTTGGCATTTGCCACATTGAGCAATTTACAAAGGAGGATGGTTAAGATCTTATACCAGAACTCCTGCTGCAGCCGTCTCCTACCTTAGCCACTGGCAACTTTTCTTCAAATCTCTTAGATTTGCCATATATGGGACATGAACAGGAAATGTGTTAATCTTTTTTTGACTTTGATTATAGTAAATGTGGCCCCAAGTCAGAAAATTGTTTATGATCAGGGATGTGGATATGATTGTAGTCCTTCAGAACCTTCTAGATGATCCGTTTTTCTGATTGCTTGAAGCCCCTGCAGATAAATTAGCTTCACTATGGTCTTTATTACCAGAGTTACTAGATTCAGTTTGTAGGGATGCCTCTTGCTTCGAAGTGGGGAAAGTATACTGTCAATTGCTTTATGAGATGGAGAGTTTCAATGTGAGAAAAGAGGGGAGAGGTGCATGTGAATATAGATATTATTGTGAAAATTCTGACTTAAGTAGCTGATTCTGTCCAGGGTTCAGGTTTAATGCTCTAAAGATGCTACAGTAGAATAGATGATGATTGAAGTGAGTTAATTTACATTCAACTGAAAACAGTTTAAGGCTATGTGTTCTTGTTATGATGAGTCTCAACTCAAGTAAAGCAAAAGTGAGTTTGCAGAGCACTCTCTGAACAGTTGTGCTTGTCAGGCACTGCGGAAACAACTATTAGAAGAAATTGAAGATGCTTATCCAGAAGAAACTGATGTATATCGGGCATTACGACAAGCATCAGCCACGGTGATTTTCTCGACCATATGTCATTCCATGCATCGTTCTTGAATGTGAGTGTCCACCTGAATGAGTTTTTCTGCAACCAGGAATCTCGAAGGCTTTCTCAAGGAGCAGCTCTCTTGGCGAATGGTGATGCTAAGGTCAAATCTGAGCACTAGGTTTGACAAAGAAAAGGGGAGTGCCAATTTGTAGGACACTTAACATGTTCCCTCACCTTCTATCAAAGAAGGTGAATGTAAAGCTAGCATCATAATCACCTTCCAAGCAAATGGGTTTCCTGGCCTGCAAAAATTTTGCAAAGATGCTCCTGCTTCTTGGAAGCACCACTGAGTCTGGTGAAAAAAGTTTCAAATAGCCCTCTTTCCTGGTGTTGTGTAATGTGATCTATGTACATAATATACACAGTGTGTCCAAGGAAAGGTCATAACACTTGTCATGGGGTGTTCTTTTTTCTGTGTCAAGGACACTTGGTTGGCAACATCCTGTCCCATAAAGGCATATGCTTTTACAATGGTTGCCTAGCAGATAACTTGAATCTTACTAAAACATCACTAGAACATTTAGGACACAGAAAAATAAGCATTTTGGTTTGCCCAGAGGTTAGGCCACTGTGTTTGTGTTGTCTTTCCAATTTTTCTTAGGTGCTTGCATTTGTGGTATTTGTAATTGATTTGTCAATTTTAAGTCTTATTGAATAAAATATTGTTCAAGAATTCAATGTAGGGTGATGATCTTCTGCATTCACCTACAAGAGTTTTTGAACATAAAAAGTGTCCTCTCCCTGGTTGCCCTCTCCTTTACTACCTACATCTTGGTATTTGCACGCACACGCATGTGCGTGCGCACATGCACGCGCACACACACACACACACACACACACACACCCACCCTTTTGGAGTCACGATGTGTTTGTGGTATGTCCCTGAGTGTCTCTAAAATCTGTTGTTATAATTCTTGTTATGTCTATGGACATCACTAGAGCCAGGCAGACCTTTGAGACTTTTTACACCATAATGGACCTTTTAATAACATGTACATGTGTGAACAAACATTTCCAAATTACAGATTTATGTGCATGCCATGGATACATAAGTATGTATATTGTCATGGAAAATATGTGGCACATTTATTGATACAACCAATAATAACACCATTACTTGCATGTTATGATGGATATGCATATCTAAGTTATGTAGTGATTTCCTAAAGTAGTATAATAAAAGCTTGCTCTTGGCAATGGTATGCTCTTTGCTAGGATGTTTTTTTGTTAAATTTGACTAGTTCAACTTTGATGCACTTCCAAAGCGTAAGGTGTTATTTGTTTACTTAAAATGACCATTCTACACAAAATGGACCAAGGTGTTGGCCCCTCCTACAAGGGGTAATTTTCTTTCTTACCAATAATAGTACTATGACTATGATGCATTGTTATGAGGTCCATGCTGTCTTTGAAATGTAATCTCTAGTCAACTTAAAAGGTCCTTGTGATAAGATCCTCTTTAGCCCCATGCTCTTCTTTTGTCATGCATTTCTTTGGTGTATATAGAGGGACAAGTGTTTAAAACTCCCAACTCCATGAGGACACAAGCATGCAAGGACAATGCGTTTGATTTTAAAGGTAGCCTAACGTTGTTTGGACATTATCATTGCCTCCCTCCCTCCCTCCCTCCCTCATCAAGGAGGATTAGAGAGGGGAAGAGAGACCATGCATAGAGATAGGAAAAAGAGACTTGTTCCCCCCCCACACCCCCCCACCCCCCCCCCCCCCCAAAAAAAAAGTACTAATTCAAAAAGTTTGTTGTAAAACCATCACTCTTGCAAGAATGCCCAAATTGTCTTGCCCAGGATGAGTTTTGATTCCACAAGGTTATATTGCATATAATTGTACCTTTCATAGTCATGGGGGACTTATGATCTTAGAGTCCTAGTAAGCTCCCTTAAGTCTCTAGAGTCGTTCTACATTATCGTGAAACTTATCTCTTTATCCTTTCTCCTATGAGGTGCTTAAGTGATTTAAAAAAACAAAATACTTATTAGTCATACAAGAGTGTAGGATCCTCACTTCGCAAGGTGAGTTTTTGACACATCTCACCATATGCTCAAAATTCATAATGTGGGGATCCTAATGTTCTTAACTAATATATCCTCTTTTTCATTTGGTTGTCTTGAGGATGGATTTGGGATAAAAGATAACTATCACATACACAATAAAACCTAGTCATGCTACAAATAGAAAAAGCACAACATTAATTATCAAGAACCATATGATATCCTATGCTTGCTTTCGTCCTATTTTTTCATTCCTAAAGAGAAAATCTAAAGTTGGTTTTAAACATCTTAGGTTTTAAATAGATTAATTCTAAACCAATAAGATTTCTAGAAGCAAAAAGAGAATCAAGGAATTTTGAGTGAATTTTAGTGAAAATCATTCATTTATAATCTACCCAAACTGGGTTATTCTCATTCGATCAATTGCCATTGAGTGGAATTACAACCATCTTGGGTCAACACATAATTGTCACTATTTTGGGTTATGGGGATTCCATGGCTTCCTTGGGTCCTAGACTGCACATACCAATTAGCCATGCGTTCATTAACAATGGGTTTGTGCATGACCTCTCTATGTCATTTCAAGGCCAAGGAAACTAGTCTTCAGAACACTTTTTACTTGTATGCAAGGGAATGGCCTCCAAATATAAATTTGCTATTACACAGGGTAGTGAAAGGTATAACAACATGCTTGAATTTTTAAATCTTGTTTCAAAGTCGTTTGATCACCCAGATTACCTCCAAAAGGTTTCATCAACAAACAAGGGCTAGAGTAAGTCTGAGATGGTTTGCAAACTTTAGAAAAGAAGTGATATTAGATGTTAATGGAGAAAGAGGAGGTAGGATGCTTAAGTACGTTATGATTGATACTATCTGTCGTAAACTAAGCATACCATTGAAATCTTTATCTCTTGATCTTATACTCTAGGTGTCTTGAACCGTAGATGGATGTGGTTTTTTACCCAAAGAGGGAAGTCTAAATAGATATTTAGGGGGAGGGGAAGATAAGAGAGCATTGTATGATTTTCCTTTTTTTCTCTTTTCTACTTTAAAAGAGTAAGCTATTTTTTGTTTTGCTTTGTGAGTCGTGCCTTCACTTTAAAAAATCAATTTCTTTTTCAACCTCTCCCTCGTTTATTTTCCACACAAGAAAATTAGAAATGCCTTTCCCTCTCAATATCTTTTATTTCTCCCATTATTTTGTTATATGAAAAGCATGCTCTTACCTATTTCATGTGGGTTTAGCCTAATGTATTGATATCAGCTTAAGATACTATAAAATCAAAGACTAATGTTTTGAGGAAAATGGGTCTATGCAAATTGTGTTATCTAGTTTTAGCATAAAACATCTCGTTTTAATTCTTTGGATTTTCTTTTGTTACAATGCATGGGTTAATTTTTATCAATTACTATGCGTTTAACAACATGTACATGTACAAATGTGCTAATAATTCACATTTATTCAATGAAAACACTTAGTTGATATCTTTGCATATCAATTTCATGGTTTCAAAATCTCACATTGTTAAGAATAACAATCATGTAATAGGGACTTTATATTCTTCGCCATTTAGAGAAAGAGATATCCTCATGTTGAGAGAAAGTGGGGGTGTTCTTTTTAAAGAGTAGTCTCTTCTACCCATGTGGCATCTTCTTTATGATAGTCCATTCATTGTACAAGATTTTCTCTTGAGGCTTAGTTCCTTGTAGGTTTCTCTCTTATCTGAAGGATTCTTTCTAGTTGCATTTCGAGAATCCCTTGAGCAAGCATTGCTATTACTTGATCATCGAGTATATGCTCTAGGCTAGGTACACATGGCTCAAGTAGGCTCACATGGAATTGATTATGCACCTTGAGATGGATTGGTAGTTTTGAGCGTGTAAGCTTATCTTCCCATCACTTGATTACGTCATATGGTCTACAATACATTGGACTAAGCTTCATGTCTTTTCCTAAGAACAATGAGCTCTTATATGGTCTTATCCTTGGAAAACCATGTCTTTTTTCTTTAAGGCATGCATTATTTGTTGGGAACTTAAGTAGAGCTTCTGTCATTCTTGAACATCCTTGATGCCATAACAAATGATTTTAATCTATTAGTCCATTTCCTAGATTATACATTTATAAGCCTCCACCTTGAGAGTAGAGTTTATAAATTTTAATTGTGTACGATATTCTTGTCCATACACGAGAGTGGAATGGGGAGCTTTTAATTGTCTGCTATAGTAGATGACATTATAAGCCAATTCAACAAGAGGTAGATATTCAATCCGATGTCTCGATTCTCTATCATAGTAAGATCTTAGGACGTCTTCAATTACTTAATTCAACATCTCAATTTGGCTATTATCCCATAGATGATAAGCAATAGTAAAGCAGAATTGAATTCTGATGGGGCTTGGAATAGGCAAGTTCAAAACTTTTGAGGTGAAGTTGGAATCTCTATCATTGAGTATCCTTCTTGGTATTTTATGAAACTTGAAAATATCTTGAATAAAAATTTCATGCAATATCAAAAGATTTGTAGGTCTTCGTGACTAAAATCAAGTGAGGACTTTGGTCAAATCTGTTTACCACTAGAGTAAGAGAGTCACATCCACAAGCAATAGTAGGTAATAAGTCCATGTTTATAGATTCCCACTTCATTTGTAGAATGTCCAATGGTTGAAGTTCTTCATGAATCTTAATTCTATTTGCCTTGACTCTTTGGCAAGTCATCACCTATTATAATACATCCCCTTTCATTGTTGCCCAATGTTAGATCTTGTGAATTGTCTTGAATGTCCAACTATTGAGTTATGGGTTTTTCACAAGATCTTAGACTTAACATCTCTTTGGCATACAAAGGTGACCTTGGTAATAGAGACATCCATTTCTTGCATGGTAGCTTTCTTATATTGGCTTGTTTCTTTGTATGTGTTTTTGCCTTGGCCTTGGAGTACCGTGACCATGAGCAATTTATACTTCTTGTTATGGGGAATGGCTTGGTGTAAAAGCTCTACAATAGCTTTATTAGGTATGGATACAGTTCTTAGACTTCATACATGACTATACTATTCAAGGATGCCTTTCGGCTTTGAGGCATCTACAACAACATTGTGCTTTCCCAATTTGTATTTGATCTCAATATCAAAGGCGTATAGTGTCCCAATTCATCTTCTTTGCCTCATGTTTAAATCGGTCTAGGTGAAGATCCACTTGAGGCTCTTGTGGTTTGTAACCAAAGTGAACTTTCTTCTAAGTAGATAACATCTTCATAGTTTCAACACATGAATTACTACTAGTAGCTCTAGATCATGCATGATACAATTGGATTCATAGGGTTTCACCTTCCATGAGGTATATGCTACAAGCCTTCCTTCTTATACCAACACTTGTGCAATCATAGGTCCACTTGAATTAGTAGATGATCAATTTAAATTCTTGGGTAAAGTTGGGAAGTTTTAGCATTCAGGTTGTGGTTATAGATTACTTGAGTCTGAGGAAGCCCTCTCGATGTTCAACTACCCATATAATCAAAGTGCTTTTCTTCAAGATTAGTTAGGGGTGTTTCTATAATATAATAATCCTTGATGAAGATTAGATACCATCCTATTAATCCCAAGAATTCTCAAATCTACTTGATGGCCATCTCAAGTATTGGCTAGTCTAGGATGTTCTTATGTTTTGTAGGGTCTATTGGAATTCCTTCGATAGAGAAAATATACTAGCATGACCATCTCAAGTATTTGATTTTATGTGTGTCGAATAAGTAGTTTCTCTTCTTGTCATAGAGTTGGTTCTCATAAAGATTTTGGAGTACAAACTTCACATGTATCTAATGATCCGTTAGGGATTGGAGATACACTAGCATGCCAATGAAGAATAATAGCAAAATCATTTGAATAGGCCCAAAAGATATCTTGTATTATTCAATTAAAAATCATAGAGGCATTGGTCATCCAAAATGACATGACTAAGAATTCATAGTGTTCATATCTAGTATTGGGGGTGGTCTTTGAGGTGTTATGCTCCTTGATTTGGATTTGATAATACCTAGACCTCAAGATTATGTTTTAGAAGGTCAAAATGACATGGCTAAGAATTCATAGTGTTCATATCTAGTATTGAGGGTGGTCTTTGGGATGCTATGCTCCTTGATTTGGATTTGATAATTCCTAGACCTCAAGAATATGTTGAGAAGGTCTTGGCTCCATGTAATCGGTCCAAGAGTTTATCTATCCTGGGTATGGGATACTTATTCATGATTGTCACTTGATTTAGTCCTCTAAACTCAACAAAGAGTTTGACGAACCCATGTTTCTTCTTTAGAAAAAGGATAGGTGCTCCAAATGTGAGTTATTAAGGCAATTAAAGCCTTCTTCAATTAGCTATGTAAGTTCCTTAAGCTAGAGAGATGTAAGTATATACATCTTATATGGTCTTTATATATGGGTTTGACTCCAAGAATCACCTTTATCTCATGGTTAACTTCTTGGTTTGGGGGTAGCTATGTTAGCTCTTTTAGAAAGTCATCGTCAAAATTGTCGATCCATGAAGATAGCATGCCTTGGTCTTCTCAACCTTGTTTAGTTTGATCATATAGACAAGTTGCCCCTTTCTCAATCCTTTTTGAAGTCGAATTGCTTTGGCTAGTTGAACTATGATCCTTTAACTTTCCCTTGAGTCTTCATAGTATTGCCTTTTAAGTTTTGGAAGAGAGCTTCTTCTTTGCCACATAGGATTTGTGCTAAATCCATTCCTGAAATGCAATCATAATATCCTGATGCTAAGATTCAAAAGTTGAGTTTGATTTTACATATGCCTAATTGAAAATTTACCTTTACTATAGTTTTAATAGAGGTGATTTCTTATCCACTAGTAAATTCTATAATAATTTTCTTTGCTGACTTGGAATCTAGACGCAACCTTTATTCCTTGGTGTTTTCAACAAAAAATTGATAGTTATCTCCCTTGTTCTCAACGATGGCATTAGTTCCTTGTTTAATTTCTTCTCCTAGGATATACTTTCTTCTTCTAGCTCACCTACCATAGAGTTCACTCAAGCTCTGGTTGCTTTGCCTTATCCACAACCTCTTCTACTTGGCTGGTTTGGATTAGTGTTTTGAGGATGATTAAGGCAATCAATTCTTAGGTGTCCAATTTTTTTGTGTTGGCAAGACTGCTTATTTCTTAGCTCTGTTGGCTCTTGCATAATCACTTTGACTCATCTATTAGTCTTGGAATTATTGCTCACTATATAGCTCCTTTGACCATTCTTGCAATCTCTTGAGCCATGGGTTGGGCTCAATGAGGGTGTTTTCAAGGGTTTTGGGCCTCATAGGCTTATCAACATGAGCATGTAGAGGAGGATTCATACCTTCGGAAAACCTTATAGTCTATTGAGTTGTTGTTATCAATGGTGCACGGCTCACAAACTTTGAGTAATAACCTTCCAAAGTCAAGTTTGACTAGATAAGACAATAACATTTGTTCATCTTGATAGATTCAATGGACGGGAGAAAGTATTATCCTTTCATAGCTTTCTTAAATTCCTCCTAATAAGAATAGAAAGCTTAAATTACCCTATTCTCATGCCTCTCAACCCTTTGATAACTCATGGCCTCTCACATTGCAAGCATCCATGCCATGTTTTTCACATTCACTAGCATATCCAAGGAAGCAAATTTATGGATTTTTTGGTAAGAAAAAGAAGCCAAAAAGACAATAAAAATGGTTAAGGGACTCACTGAGTTGTAGCCTAAGTGATTCAAGTGAACTCCCAAGCTCCATAATTCAATTGGCTCATAACTTTCAAGCTCCACATTCATCACCTCCACGATCTTGTGCATGAGTGGTCAACTTCTTTGCTTGCATTCTCTAAAGCCAAAAGTAAGAAAAACTCTATCACTCTATTTATATATAAGTCTCTCTCTCACTCACATTGTCTCTGTGTGTGTCTCTATTGAAATGTCTCTTCCTTTATCCCTTTCTCACATAATGCAACAACAAGAGGAAAATAAAGAGATATAAACACAATAGGCAAGTAGTCCATCCTCTCCAATAGCTCTTAGAGTAATTAGTAATGAAACATGTAAGCTTGTAGTATGTAGAAGACTCAACAAAGAGAAAAAGAAAGCACGAGGACAAGCTTGGTTGTTTGTAACCATCAAAATGACATTTGGCTAATTTTCCCCCACTTTAAATATGGGTCAACTCTTTTTACAAGTGGTTAGGGCCTTTTAACTCTTGGGTGCCTACTACTAGTTACACTTTTACATTCCACTGTAGGGTTATTTTACTCATTTGGTAGGTCTACATTAATTCTTACTGACTCACTCCTTCATGGTGCTTTTATGTGCATACCATTTTAATTTACAAGTTCCATAGGATTGAGCTCAAAGCTTAAAAGATATTTTACAATCATAAATCAAGAGTCCCAAATATATACATTTAATGCCCCATAAGAAGTGCATGACACCTTAAATTTTGTTACACCTTGCCTTTTTTATTTTTTGAGCTTTATATGCATGCTCCTTTATAGACTTTTCCTCTTGAAGTTGTGTGGATATGCTTAATATTAACCCCTCACTATTGAATGCTAGTCCCTTGGCATTTGGTAGAATGCTTGGAACTTGAGTGGAGAGGTGGAAGAGGATAAGAGGTTGTTTGATTATGAATTATGGGTTGATCTTGTTGGTGGGCTAGCATAGCAACACATGATGCATTTACAAGGAAGAATTAGTGCATCAATGGTGAAGGGTAGCTAATGGTAAGGGTGGATGGGTGTGTCATTAGGAGCTAGGTCTAACACTAGGCAACATGAGGCTTCTTGTGTATTTCCCACAATTAAGGACCCAATTGGTGCTAGGTTATCAATACGGTGTTGTGTGGTGGAATTTAATCTAATGTGTCTACCAATTTCTTGGGTTATGCTACTTTAATTGACCCTAAATGGTGTGTGGGGGACAAAGGGTTAGGAGGTTAGAGATGAAGCTAGCCAATTTAACCAACTTGATGATCCCAAGGCTCAATGTTTACGCATGCTTCTACAATATGGGTGGATCTTTTACTCTCTTTTATTTATTTTTAAATTGTTTTTAATTTTTAGTCCTCTTTGTTGTCTTATGAGTGCATAATAAGTGATCTCAAGGATCACTCCATGTAGACATTGCTCATGAGATAACTCTTCGTAGCCATTGGTGTTGCCAATAGAGTAGTGGGTAGAAATGGGTGACTATAAAACTAGTGAATCGGCTCTCGTTCATTACCTCTAATAGATTGATGTAATAGGGTAAGTAACATGTTCTATAAAGGATTAGTCTGGCCATTGCATATTCATCAATGCCCACATTTACATAGAAGAATAATGGATGGGGACCCTCTTCTTATAATACTCACCATCGATTAAGTAAGGTTGTGAGCAACCTTAGGTACTTGCGCATGGTGATGAAGATTGGATCTTGGTAATCAGAAAAATTGGGCATGAAGCTCTTAAAAGAGGAAACTAGATATTGCTCTTGAAACTTGAGACAATTTTCCTCCCTTAGGGATTGAAAATGAGATGAAAGTTGAACCTACCATGCTTTTTTGGGTCACAATCCAATCCATGCCTTTGTGGGTGAGGAAGCTAAGTGGGGTAGCTTGTACTAAATACATGAGCATACCCTGGGCAACACTTGTAATGTCAGACAATTTACAAATATTGTCTACCACGCCTAACACATGCAATTCTTTTGCAAAATGACAAGGTTTGCAAAGTTCTTGAACCTTATCAGATTCTCACACAAACAATCTCTAAATCTTGAATGGAGGCCAAAATGCACCCAGGATATAGATCCAATCCAAAGGTCTATTAAACTCTATGCTCACAAAGATTGTTCATCAATCAGAGATCGTATGAGAGAGATCTCACATGTACTCCATAACAGGGCTTCCTTGTAGACTCTTATGCTTGCGGCTTGCGATTCCTTGCCTATTCCATAGTGTGAATCTCGTAATCAAGTAGGTGGACTAACTGATGTTTAGTTTTAAAGTATCATTGGAACTATCTGTCGATGCAAGTACCAACCATGGCACTGATATGAATGCAAAAATGGTCACCCATGTACATAAGTGTCAACTTGTGTTGAGCTTGAGATCTCAACATCCCATTCCTTAATAGCAAGAAACCCATGGTTACTAATTGGAAAAGAAAATTCTCAGCCCTAAGGACATGCCAATTGCGAGCAAAGCCTATTTCACATTTGACCTCCCAAGAAAACTGAGTAGTACTTCCACTAGGAGTTTTCTAGCAAATAATAGTGACACAAGCAGTACTAGGTAGGAGATGGATTGACCAAAAAGCACAAGAACTAGGGTTGTTGCTACATGAACAAGAATATGCTAGTCAAACAAGGTATTTGAAGTGCCCAAAATGGTGTATGAAGGATAGCATCCATGGAAAAAGAGAATACTGGATATAAATCATAAAGTTTGGATTACCTTCTAGAGTACTAGAAGGCAAAAACCAAAGCTGAGAGAACCAGCTAGCAGCAGCAATAGAAGCCTCCTTTGACGCCCTAATGGCACTCTTTATAGAAGTCCCCATGGCGACTTAAGGTCCCCTTCCTAGTTAGATCCGTCTTGGAAATGTTGATGACAGGCCAACAAATGTAGTCTCGTTACCCATCTTTAAGGGAGAGTATAATGAAGACCCTGATCTTCATGTAGTAGAGTTCATGGTAGCATGTGTAGCCAACAATGCTAGAACCCCCGAGCATTGGTTGGCAATATTTCCCACCACTTTCAAAGGCACAGCATTTCAGTGGTATGAGAGACAAGTAGCATGAACTTTTGGCACATGAGGCATTGGCCTTCCAGGCGTGAAGGTTTTGAAGAGCGGATGCAAGAGGAGTTCATGAACCTTAGTCATTCCTGTGGTGGTGAATGAGTGGAAGCATATGTCTCTAGAATGGAATCCATACTGAAGAGATGGACCAACCATCACTTGGACAAAGACATCCAAAAAATTGTTTTCCTTAGAGGCCTACAACTAGAAGTTCATAAGTTTGTGGAATTGAGAAGACCAATCAATCTGCAACAAGGTGTAGTGGAAGGTATAAGACTGTATGATGAAGTTGAAACAAGGCTATCGATGACCTCAGAAAGAGGATTCTTACCTCCTCCCATACCAAGAATGGCATACCCAACCAAATGCAATCCCAGGGATAGTTCCCTACCCCTACCCTTAGATGTAAACAATGTCGCAATACAGTGCACCAAATCCACAGTGGCCGTAGACGGTAGTACCTCAAATGATGGTTCAACCACAACAATAGTGGCATCAAAGAGTTCCCCCAATGGCGACCCAACAACAACAATGGAACCCTACCAATTGGAACCAACAACCCCAGTCTCAATAGGAGCTTTGAATTAGAATCAAAACACAGGACCCTCTAGATCAACCCAACCAATCTATGTAGTGATTACAGAGGATCCCCAAAACCCTACTACAAGAACTTCAGGAGGTGAAAATTTAAAGGACTACTTGTCCAATTCAATTGCAAGCATCAAGAAGGAGTTGATGGATGTGATTACAAAATAGCTGCAGATGCTGAAGGTGAATACGGTCAACATATCCACTCCTATAGGAGGTGGAAGAGATGTGATGTGATCTAATACATGGTGTGGGAAGCGCCATCAAGTGGGACATTTAGCCACTGATTGTATCCAAAAACCAACTATTCCTAGAGCCTTCTATTCGTATTGTTTGAGGAAGAACCATATAGAGCTACATGAGAGAAGAAAGAAAGATGAAGAAGCAAAATTCAACTTGTTGGAATCCAAGATGACCACACTACAAAGGAGAAGGCCACACTACAAAAGGCTGTCCAAGTCCTGCTCCTATAAAAGCTACTTCTAATACCCAACAGAAGACCCAAGAGCTTGCTTCTAATTTGGTGGAATTGGAAGTTGCCGCTATAACACGTGCCAAGAAAAGAGAATCCACAGTTCCAAAAGAGAATATTCCCTGTACCAAAACGGTGAAGTTTAACCTTTCTTAGGAGAAACATAACAATGTAAAGCAAAACAATGAAGTACAGAGCATTGTAGAGCCATAGAGACAGTTGCAGAGATAGGAGAAACATAACAATGTAAAGCAAAACAATGAAGTAAAGAGCATTATAGAGCCATAGAGACAATTGCAGAGATAGGACCAAAGGTCTAATAGATGGAGGAGGTAGAATTATCTCCAGTAGTAGAAGATTTCTAGATATTGCCGCTTCTAGAGGAAAAAAGGAAGATAAAAGTGGGTGTTGTCCCATTTTCGAGTCGATTGGAGAAGCATGTAGATCCTATTAAAGATTATGACTTGGTCAATGATATAGACACCTTCAAACCAAATCTGACATTCCAACAGTTGTTTTGTCTCCTAGTTGTGCGGAAAGAAATTCAAAACCATACTGACAAAAAGAAGATGCCTAAGGATTGCTCCCTCAATAGCAACCAAGTCCAATAAAACCCCAAAGCCTATGAAAGAGGTGGATGTGGCTAACGCCTTCTTAGATCTTGGTACTCCAGAGATTGGTGTGTGGATTGAAGAATGCTTTATATCAAAAGCATTAATTAACGGAGGTTCATCAATCAACATCATGACGAATGTGACAATAAAGGATCTAGGCTTGCATGGTATGCAACCTACGCAATGGCTTATCAGATTGATAGACCAAAGTAGAATTAAGCTTTTGGGCATTCTTCCATATATAAAGACAACCCTCGCACAAAGAGATTATTGGTTGACCTATCTAGTGGTGAAACCAAATTCCTTTGGGACCTCATACCCTTTGTTGTTGCTGGGAAGACCATGGCTTTTTGAAGCAAGGGCATGCACCGATTGGTTTAAAAGAACATTAACCCTTGGTAGAGAACCCAAAAAAGTGGTGTTGAAGTTGTATGTATCGCAAAAAGGTAATGGATCCACTTCCATTGAAGTCTTAAGTGACTCTTCTAATGAAGTAACAGATGGTACATTAGGAGATGAAGAAGCCGTCAAACAGATCTTTCCCAAGAAAATAGAGGCACAGTATCTGACAGTGGGCACTATAAGCCAACCCCCGAAAGAAGCAAAGTCTTTGTCAATGGGTGAATACCTCCAATAGCCTGAACCCAAAATGACTTATGAAGTCACCTCTGATAGTGATATAGAATCATGGATATATTGTTCTCCATGTTACATGGCCATAACAGAAACAAAAATAGACGCAGGATTAGAGATAGAAACAAAAGCAGAGCCAGAGGCAAAGATAGAGATAGAGATAGAGATAGAAACAGAAGCAAAGCCAGACACGAAGCAGAGGCAGAAGATACAATGAACAGAGAGTCTGTTCTTCTCTTACAAAGCTCCCACAGAGACAGAAACAGAGTCTAAAGAGGACAAATATGACCGTGTAAAAGAAGACTATGAAAGTGAGTTGGAAGAATCTATCCTACTTGTCGGAGGTACATATGAGGAAGAAGTTTCAGTGGTTATAGATGCAGAAGCCCCCATCCTATTAGACAGAATGACTCTGGTACCCTTTGGCCTGGCTAATGAGTCGTATCATATGCATTGTCGTCCAAATTTACCCTTCTCAAGAGAGGATGATGACGATGCACCTTGCTAACAACTACTGGTTCGGCAGTCCAAACAAAACTTAGGAGCTTCATGTTATGCAATGTTATTGGATGATATAGGGGAGAGGGGACATTCTTGCTTCACTCCAATGGTGCTAGAGGCCATGCTTGAAAGTCCTCTTGGGCATCTCACTTTTCCTGCCACCCTCTCATACGATACATGATGCCTCAAATCATGTCCAATGGGATCCTAAATTTCTACAATCTCTGTAGTAGTCTATCTCATGGAATTGTATCAAAGGCTCTGTGGAAATCCACAAAGTAGCAATAGAGTCTCTTCTTCCTCACTTTCATCTACTCAATCATGTCTCTCACGGTGAAAATGTGGTCAAGTGTAGAGAATCTCCGTCTGAATCTAGACTGACCTATTGCACTCAATCCCCCTCTCTTTGCATATGCTTGAAGCTCCACCTCCATCATTACTCCAATGTGTGGTCCACTATGTTGTAGTTTCCAAGATCTAGGGGATCTCTAGACTTGTGGATGAGCATGATGTTGTACATAGTCCACTTCTCTGGGGGGAAGCCTTCTACTAGAGCCTATTTCCATTGAATAAATGAAGTTCTTAGGCTACATACCTATGTGATCCATCGATCATCCATGTTGTAGTTGCTCGATCACTCTCCTCACTGTATTATATGTGAAGAAGGTGGATGTGATAGGGCAAGGCTCCGATGGGTGAGGAGTCAATGGTTGGTGTGGTACATTGTATAGTCCCTTAGCATAGGAGGGCTATATCTCTAGGTCCTATTGAACATAAAAGCAAGCAAAGGAGCCAAAATGTCCATTGCATAATTGAAATGCTCACTCGACCTGTGTGATCCATCAATCATCCATGCGGCATGCACTCTATTGCTCTATTCACCATATCATGCGTAAAGAAGTTGGATGTGGTAGGGTGAGGCTCTAGTATGTGAGGAATCTATTGGCTAGTGTGGTATATTGTATGGCCCCTCTACATAGGAGTGCCATATCTTTAGGTCATGGATGTGTGGGGGTGGCATGGCTCCCACAATCTGTGCCATGTTGCGGCTATGTGTCTATTCATGAATAAATATTGCATATCCCAATATTGTGCCTCCTCATATACACCTAATTTACAACGAGTTAGGATTCTCATCTATTGACAAGCCACCTTATCAATAATAGATCCTAACCTCTTTGGATTTGGAGGTGTTCATATAGCTCCTTGGACTCATCATCATACCATCGGTTCTAGGGCATGGTCCTAGGTCATGTGAGTCTGCTACTAGTGTGTGTGGATTGTGGGAAGATTTAGAGGGCAGCTGAATGTAGGGTGGAGTTGAGTTGGGAGGTGATTGTCCCTAGGGAGGGAAGTATGCTCAAGTTTTGTGAGCCCATCATAGACGTGATGGTTGTGTACGTCAGCTATCGTGTGTATGAAATAGATAGTGGTGGACTAGATGTGAGTGTTGGATTGCACCTTTGGGCATGGGGAGGAGGATATAATGAGGGATAGGTATTTGATTTGATTAGGAAAGGGGGGATGATGAAGGATCTAACTAGTTCCATCATCTCAATGGAACCTAGTATATAATCCGCTATGTTGGAGCCAGTGGGCTAGAAGCAAGTCAATGCACTAGATCCATGCCACTTCTTCATCATACTGTAAATAATGAGATGGTGTCATGACCCTAGCTCTAGTAGGTACTAGCCATCTCGTACTATCTCCCGCAGTATCAGAGCTAATGCTTGCTTATGCCTACCTCCTTCATCTCCATCACTCATAGCTACCTTGATCCACAAAATCATATGTGTCACAATGTTTGCTTTGTGTCCTAACATTAAAATCTCTTATGAAGAGAATCTCTCCCAATCTAGAGTAGTGTAAAATCTTGTTTGAGAGGTCTATTAAGGGGGACTCTCCTCCTCAAGGTCAAAATTAGAAGCAAAATTTAGCCCAAATGCTATTTTTTGGAGGTTTTTTTGGTCATAGGGCAAAATTTTTTGCCTTGAAAACTCAACAAATAGTCCATAGATATAAAGTTTACATAAAATAGTTTCAAATATGCCCAAAAATAGCTCAAAACAGAGATTGTCTTATAACATTCACACAACTTTCTAAAATTTTCACCTTTGATCAATGAAACATTTACCAACCTATGTACAAACTAAAAATCATAGGGGTCTCTTACTTTTTACTTTACTCCCCCTCCATCTCCCTCTCTCTTCTATTGTTGGGGCTTCCCAATAGCATAATTTGACACCCTCATAGGGGCAAGTAGTGGAGGGCAATGTATAGCATTTTTTCACAAGAGGTCTCCACTCTAGTCCAATGTATTACACATTAAGGTCTTGTGCGTGATGTAGACTCTATCATGTAGCTCTTTTTTAATCAACACCACCACTCCTCTTGATCCTCTAGTGGTGCCTTGGGGTCTAATGCAACTCCTACATGTGGAGTCTTAGACATGTCCATATGCTTTAGGCAATCCCCTCTAAAGACTCTGATGTGTCTTTGTGATTAGAGGGAGCTCATGGTTCTCTATCACCTCTTCCATCCTCCCTAGATGTGTGCATAGTGAGTTGTTACTATTCCATATACTGTCATCCCTATCTCTGAGATCTTTGTCCCATAGTTTGTGAGTTTGTCTTCAATTGCCTTGCCATTAATGATTACTCAATCATCTCTATACAACAGTGCCTTCTTTCCCTCCTTCGTGGTCTTGATTATCTTGGGCATACTCAGGTGCTTCCACCTACATCCTAGATCATTGTCCAAGTAGATGGGATCCCTTCAGAGTGCATGTAGTATGGCCTTCTTCCTCAAAAAGGCCATCGTCTCCATCTCATATCAAAACCTCAAAGTGAGTGTGTTTTTGTGATTCCTTTCCAACTCTCCATGTGTTTGTAAAGGGAAGAGTATTTTCCTTTTTATATCTAAGGCATATGCAAAAATTCTTACCATCCTCCTTCAGAAACGATACTTCCTTATCAAGTATGCTATTTATCCTTACATTCAATCACCTAGCTTGTCTCATCCTCTCTTCTTTCAAGTGTGGCCTTGATGATGTGCACCTTGTCCTTTTGATTGTCTTTTTCCACCTCCTTTTTGACATTCTTCTTGACTACCTCTACCCACCCTTGTTGCATGGCATCAAGCTTAAGGTCCACCACCTTGGATATTTCCTACTTTATGGTAGTGATTATGTCCTCTTGGATCTCCCCTAATCTCATCTGGTACATTTCAGTGCTGTTAGACTCTCTTTTATTTGTTGGATTTTTGCTAGCATATCTAGCTTCTCATTCTTCCATTATTTGGCTTCATTTTCAAGTTTTATGATCTTGTTTATAGGCTATGTTGCACTTGGTTAATGCTATTATCCATGATTTTTTTGTGTGTTGGTGATTAGCACTTTCATCGCTTTCTCTAGCATGTCTAGCTTGACATCCACACTCGACATCTATCAACAATGATTTTAATATCTATTTTTATTTTCATCTATCCCCCCCCCCTCCCCTTCAAGTATGCAAATACATTTTTTGGGGCAAGAAAGTTAGGGTCCAAGTTACCAAATATGCATGTAGGGACTAGGATGGATGTAAGTCGAAGACTAGAGTAGGGCAAGATGATGTAGGGCGGCAAGGCTAGGGTGGATGTAGGTCGAGGGCCACATTAGAGCGCGGTCAAGGGTAAAGGGAAAAAATATTGGGTAGATTTAGGGGTAGAGCAAGGTTGAGGGGAGAGGGTGGGAGGATTGGGGTGGGGACAAGAGCAGGGAAAGGGTAGGCTCAAGAGCAAGGTAGGTCATAGAGGGTGAGAGGGCTAGGGTGGGGGTGGGAGAGTAGGGTTGGGGGAGAGCAAGGCTAGGGACACAAAGAGAAAGAGAGAGAGAGAGAGAGAGAGAGAGAGAGAGAGAGAGAGAGAGAGAGAGAGAGAGAGAGAGAGAGAGAGAGAGAGAGAGAGAGAATTACATTCATTGGAGTCCTATCTTGCACCACCTACACTTATGCTTCATCTATTCATGATTACACTCTTAAAACTTTCCATTAGTGAGAACATCAGTGACCCTTGAAGAATTACCTTTATTGGCTACCAAACCTCTCTTTCTTGAGCCACATAGGCTTGGGGGCATTTTTGTTGGTTTGGGATCCTTGAGCCAATGCTATAAATAAAATATAGAATTGATACCTCATCGTGTATTATCATCTAAATGTAAATGTATCGTATTTGGTCCCTTCTAGTGCCAACAATGTCTTCTACTACGAGCACTTATTCAACAATTGACCGCTTACCCTATTCCATATATATTGTCCATATCTTTTATATTATTTATTAAGCAAAGGTTTTGTTGGTCTATAATATGGTAGGCATGTAAAATTTAAGATATGCTTATGGAAATGTATTCTATACTATTTATTAAGTAAAGGTTTTGGAAGCAAATGCAAACCTCTAAAAATTACAGTCTTCTTAACAATTTTGAAGTAAGAAAAGACTATCTACCTCTTCTATCTCCTCCTCCCATGAATCTCTCTCTCTCTCTCTCTCTCTCTCTCTCTCTCCCCCCTCAGAGGTCAATCACCCTTGAGGTGATTGCAAAAGCCAAACTGCACTAAATAAAGGATCATAGTCAAGAATGAAAGCCATAATGATGAGTTTGAAAGGTCCCAAGCTCATTGCTCCACCCATCTCTAATGGTACTTATAGTGGTGAGAGAGAGAGAGATGGTGAATGTACATAGGTGCAAACCATTTTGTGTTGATGGGATGGATGCCATGGGAGTTCATGCCATCATTAAATCAATTTGGTGCATAGGAAAGCAACATGGTGCCATGGAGATAGAGAGCATCAACATGGTACCATGGTACCATGGGGAGAGAGAGAGAGAGAGAGAGAGAGAGAGAGAGAGCAATAGACATCAAAGAGGGGAGGCTCATGACACAAGCATCCTACACATGTGGCATAGGGAATGAGTGAAGTAGCAGTATCCATAATGTGTCTTGCTTTGCTAATCACTCAACAATAACATCTCTCAACCATGGTTGTTTACCCATGTGATTAATGATAAGATATAAGAGGAGAATAAGCCAAAACAATAGAATAAACTAATGCAAATCCAAACATTAGTAGAGTTGGGGAAAAGACTTCTACTTGCCACATTTCTCCAATTTCAAAGGATCTTCATGGAGAAGCCAATGAGGACATTAGAAGAGCTTTTTGATGAATCAAACATGGGAATTTAAAGGCTTCTAGAGATTGAAGAAATTGGGAAGCAAAGTCTCTTTGCCTATTGAAGAGTTCCTAAGAATGAAAAAATGTAGAAACTGAAGTCTTTTTCCAATATGTGCTAGGATGTACATGTAATGTATGCACCTAGTGTGTACTTTTTTTTAGAGATTTTTTAAGACGATTATTCAAACTTATTGTAAACATTTTCAAAATTTTACATGTTGTGAGCTATAAGAGTATATAGACATCTTATTGTTTTTTACTAGAAGTATTGGTTGATTTTGTATCATTGCTTATCATTTGTAAAATTGTTGGTTATATGCAAACCACATTTTGATATTATTTTATATACATTGATGCAACATATAATCAAAGGTTTGTTAATGATAGGTGCCATTCTCCATCATCCAAGGGTATCCATATAATGAATTTAGAACATTATTTGAGGGGCACAATACAAGATGTATGCTTCCATTTGAAAGGTGGAGCAGGATTAGAAGCATGAGCGAAAGCAAGAGCTATGGAGGTTCAAGCAAAGAAGAGAGAGGTCGATGTCTAGAAACTCCAACAGCCACAATGTGTGTCTTTCCTTCCCTTATTCTATTGTCATGTAAAGAGTAAATTATAAAGTGATAATGATGGGCAGTTTCCACCTACAATGTATAGGTGTGTAGACAGGAAGTAGAAGTAAAGGTATGTAGCTAGGCACAAGAGGCCTTTAAACCCCAACAACCTCCCACTTCAAGGCGAAAATACTTGACTGTGGAGAAAAAAAGAAAAAAGTGATGGAGTATAATGTGTACATATATCTACAATAGGATGAGGAATATACATCTTCTCATCCTATACACCATCCTCTTCCTAAGGAAGGCATAACGTTCCATTGAGAAACTTTTAGTGAGCAAATCTATCGGATCCTTGCTTGACAAGCTCTATCTACTTGTTCTTAATCGCCTCTCTGATGAAGTCATAACATACCTCAACGTGCTTGGTCTTCACATGAAATATTGAATTACATGCAAACTAAATGGCACTTAAAGCATTTGAATGCAATGTAGTCATACCAAGTTCTATCTAACCATAGGGCCTCTTTGTAAGCCTCAACGTGCTTGGTCTTCACATTAAATATTGAATTACATGCAAACTAAATGGCACTTAAAGGGCATGGAGCCTAATGAGAAGCAGGCAGTTGGCAACTTGCTCATGATGTTGATATCGGCCCTTGTGACTCTACCTTTGGGAGAAGTGCTTAGGCAGAATCCAACCTTATGGCAAGTGTTGAAGCAGTGATAGAAAGACCAAATGAGCTTAGAGCGATTGACTTGCCTCTGACCATGACGTAGCCATGCAGATTCCTAGCTTGATCCTAAACTCAGTGCCTAAGTCCTTACAAGCTTTCTAGGAAGGCACAAAAATGCATGCAGTTCTACCTATCATAGCATTAGTGGATGCCACAAGAAAGGGGATCGTAGACATAGGAGCAAGGGTCAATGTACTTAGCCATGCAGTCATGTAGGCTTGGGGTAACCCACCTATGGAGACCGGAAGGTTTAATGCCATGCTGGCCAACAGAATGAAAGTTAGGCCATTTGGGCCAGTTCTAGGTGAAACACATATGTATTCTAGGGCACATGATGTCTAAGAACGGCATTGCCACCGACTTCTCCAAAGTCAAAGTCATTGTCGATTTACCACCACCCACAAACTATAAGGGAGTTTAGTGCTTCCTCGGACACACAGGGTACTTTCGGCAATTCATTTTGGACTATGCATTGATCACTAGACCCCTTTACAAATTATTGATCATATTCGAGAGGATTGAGGAATACCAATGCATCTACAAAGAACTAAAAAATGCTCTCATGATCGCACCGATCTTATGAGTCCCAAATTGAAACGTAACATTCTACGTGCACATTGATGCCTGGAAGTTTGCCATGGGAGCTATTTTGTGCTAACCTGGTGAATATAATCTTGATTATCCTGTGAGCTTTGCTAGCAGACAACTCACAGATACGAAGATGAAATACAATACAATGGAGAGGGAAGGCCTAGCCACAGTATTCGTTGTAAAGAAGTTTCATCATTATCTTCTGGCTACACCCTTTACCTTATTTGTTGACCATCAAGCTTTGCTTTATCTAGTATACAAACCTTGCGCTACATGATGCATAACTAGATGGTTACTTTTTCTTCTAGAATTTGACTTATTTGTGGTTGTATACAAGGGTAAGCAGCATTACATAGTAGACCATATATCGCACATATCCACAAGAGAAGCTATTAGACAAGGCATTGTAAGACAGCTTGCTTGATGCACACCTATTTAGCATGTCTAGTGAGACCTATTCAAAACCAATCTAACACTGTATTGGGGGCAAATGACATAGTCCAAGTCTTAGAGCATGGATTGCCTAGGAGACCTATATAGAACACTGGGCTAAAACACCTTATCCTTAAGATTCAGTCCTATCAGTTAATTGCCGGCCAACTCTATAGACTAGGATAAGATGGGTTATTGCGAAGATGTGTGTGTGAGTACAAAATGCATGATGAGCTTGCTGATGCACATGGTAGAATTACTAGAGGACACTTTAGTAGAGACACTACACCAGGCAAAGTGCTATAATCTCAGTTGTGGTGGTCCACCCTATTCCGCGATGCTGCTAAGTTTGTGAAGCATTGCAATAGATGTCACAAAACCAAAGTACCCACCTGTAAGGACAAGATGGAGTTGATCCCGATAATGGCATAACAGACCTTTGAAAAGTGGGGGATCAACTTTATTGGGCCAATCAATTCCACAGTGTAGTATTCACAAGCAAAGTACATCATTGTAGCAATGGATTATCTCACGAAATGGGCCGAAGCTTGGGCCACTAAGAAGAATGACACTAGGACCATGGCTAAGTTCCTTTGGGAGCAAGTGATCTTGTGATTCCACTGCCCCATCGAACTAGTTAGTGATCAAGGTATGCACTTCATTAATGAAGTGATTGCCCATTTACTATCCATATTTTTTATCATCCATAAAAAATCATCACCATACTATCCTCAAGCTAACGATCAGGCAGAATCCACGAATAAGATCCTAGTGAGCATCCTGACTAAGGTAGTCTCTGCATCGCACAATGACTAGGACAATAAACTCATGGCAGTGCTATGTGCCTACACGATAGCCTACAAAACCAAACACCATTCAAGCTGACCTATGGAACGAAAGCAAACTTGCTAATGGAGTTTTTCATTCCAAGATTGAGAGTGGCAGTGCAAGAGAGATGGGATGAAAAGAAGGCATGGATGGAACGCTTGGTAAAGCTAGAACATCTTTCTGAGGACTTGACTCCTAGCTACCCATGTGCTAAACTATGAAAAGACAAGACGCAAGAGTTGGTTTGACAAACATGTCAAACAACATGACTTTGAGCAAGGCGACCTAGTGCGACTCTACTTTGTAAAGTGCCATAAGCAAAAGATGAAGTTCAGAGGATTGGGGCCTTTCAAAGTCCGCAACATTAGCTGAACTGGCAACGTAGAGCTTGAGACCCTAGAGGGAGAGGGCGTAGGCTTCTTCAATGGCAGCCGCCTCACAAAGTACTACCCTCCAACACATCCATTACACGATCCTCCAATGCTAGAACCCCCTGTGAACATAAGAATAGCCACCATCACAAGGATAGAGGACAAGAATGAGGATGCAACAGCACCTGCCTACCTACACATATCAGTGTAACTGCCCAAAAGACACATACCTTGGTGGATGCACTTATTGACGAGAGAGCTGATTTAAATATCCTTACACATGATCATTGGATCCTCATTGGTCATCCCCAACTGCAGTCTACTAACATTGAACTCAACCTATTTGGGGGACAGTCCTACTCATTGCTAGGAAAGTGTAAAATAGCAGTCTCTATTGAGATTGAAAGCCCACCTATGATATTCTATGTGTTGCCTAACACTAAGGTCACCAGTAAAGAATTACTGCTCAGACACGCATTCAAGAAACAAGCACACTACAATGTCGACTATGACTCATAGTGCATTCACCTCGCCATTGGCAATGTTCGGATAGTGATGTCTTTCAACAAGGGCAACATAGCTCCATCAAAGCATGTTGTGCCACCGATAGACGAACTGAGTGTAAGGTCTAAGGAGGGGGGTCATGGCTTGTCCCACCCTACCAAGACAAACCGACTGCAACCCAAAGGAGACACACCCAACACTACTGAGCAATAGCTCAAATGGGTGCCTAAATGACAACTGCAGCCACCTAGAAGCAAACCACATAAACCCGTAACCACAAAACCTCACACCCTAGGCCTAGGAGACAGAGTTGGTGCTACACAAAGGTTGACGAATGGTCAAGCTGCAATGGGTGTTCAAAGACCTATTGCACGCTCAAGGCTACTATGAAGGCAACAACTGGATTTGGTTGCCCAAGACTATGAGCAGCATGCATACCCCTCAATCCAAGCCCTCCATCCCATCTCCACAAAATGGTAAGTCAACCAACAGTCCAAGTCCTGTAATCCAAGTCTATTGACATCTTCTATCTAGATGTTTATCTTTTCGATTGGATCCACCTTCATTGCATACTTAAGTAGGTAGTAAGAGATGGAAGAGTTTGTTACTCTTTGAATATTCATGTGCACTCCCCATAAGAGCAGTAACATTGGGTGATAAGGCACAACATTTCAGTGCTCATCTCCAAGATGGTAGTAGATGTATCTTTGAGTTTTAGGGTCTATTGTTGGTTTCAAATCGTCGCTTGAGTGAATGGCGTACCATGGCAGTTACTTTTTTTAATGTAGTAGACATGATAGTACTTATGAATTTGCTTTGCCATGATGAGGGCTCTTAGTTTTCTTGTCAAAATGCACTCATAATTGTTGGATGGAATGTAGATGCATATCTTTTATTTTTTCGACATGCAAGGATGATGATTTTTTTCTTCTTAATAGTAATTCTAATAAAATCAATAAACAATAACAATACTTCAAAAGCTTTTTAAAAACTAAATAAAATGAGAAAACATGCTATATAGCATGTCGAAGAGTTGGCACAAATCTCTTCATAATTAAATAATTATGGGAGAAGGTATCATTCCCCCATCCATTCAAAATATTCGGTTTGTTGAAGTTTAACATTTTCGTTTTTTTCAGTGCATTCGAAAGTTCGTTATCATTTTTGTCATATATTCAAAAGATCGTTTTCTTTCATTTTCGTTTCACTACTATTTAACTATTGACTAACATAAGTCTATCTACTAATACTGCAACTATTAATTATATATTAACTATTACAAATACTATTGATATTGCGAAAGTGTATCTAATTTACTAATTACACTAGAACTATTAAAATTACTAATAAACTTATTAAGTACTAATAATTTTACTAATAAGTATAATTACTAATACTAGAACTTCTAATTAACTATTAACTAGTACAAATACTACTAATACTACATAAGCCTATCTAATTAACTATTACTAATACTACATAAGTTGAACTAGCAGTCCCTCAATACCTCGCTAGTACCGAACAATTCGCTAGCTTCACCTTGCAAATACTACTAATATTACAAAAGTGTAACTAATTAACTAATTATACTACCAATATTCATATTACTAATAAGTCTAACTAATTAAGTACTACTAATATTACTAATAAGTCTACTTACTAATATTGCAACTACTAATTAACTATTAACTAGTACAAATACTACTAATACTACATAAGTCAATCTAATTAACTATTACTAATACTACATAAGTCTAACTAGCAGTCCCTCTGCACCTCGCTAGCACCCAAGCAATTCGGTAGCTTTGCCTTGCTTTGCATCAACTCATATTTTACAAGCCCTGCACTCCACCTTAGCTTGCCCAAGTCATCAACCCACTGCTTTGACTTTGCATGCACAAGTATTAAATCCATCCAACTTCGTCCGGCAATGGTGTTGAACCTAGTGAAGGCTTTGATGTAGTGATAATAAGTTGTGGCTATAGAGAATCTATCATGGCATGCTAGCTATTAACGATAGAACTAAGAGTTTGCTTTGCTAGGACTCAGCATGGCCACGTCGTTACCATTTGTAATGACAAATTGTAATTCCTTATTATCAATTAATCGATTCCGAAACTTGGCACTTACTTTGACTAAGTCTAACTAATTAAGTAGCACTAATAGTACTAACAAGTCTAACTAACATAAGTGTAACTACTAATATCACTAGTACTACTAATAAGTCTAACTATCTAACATTGATAATAAACTAATAGTAATACTATTAACAAGTCTAGCTAATTAACTAATACTAGTAATAGTACTTAACTTAGTAGTAACTAATATATTTAGTAAGTATAATAATATAATCTAATCGTTAGAACTAATGGTTTTAACTAAGTTGACAAAATCTAGTGTAAACGTTAAAACTAGGCATTTGAACTATGACATGACTGACTATTCTAAGAAAGGACGAAAACGAAATAAGTAATCATCTTGACTAATTATAATAAACTAATCATGTTGACTAATTATAATAAACCAATCATGTTGACTAATTATAGTAAACTAATCATGACAAACTTTAAATATTCTAAGGATGGATGAAGACTAACCAATGATGTTCACTAATTATAATAAACTAAAAAGACAAAGGAAATTTTTATTTAAACTAATCCTAAAAAGAATGAATGACGAATTTTTTGAATCCAACCTTAATAAACTAAAAAGACTAAGGACAAAATTATTTAAACTAATCCTATAAAGAATGAATGACGAAGATTTGAATCTAACTGATGCCAGAAGGCATATGCCACGGTGGATTCCGTGAGGTTTTACGGTGGATTCCGTAAACTTTGATGACCGAGGCTCATACACAAAGTGGGATCTTTGTGCGAGAAGTTGATGGGGACGCCTGTCCTTTTCGGGCGTTTCATTAATCTAGTGTGTACATGGGTGATTCCATAGCGGGTGATTCCGCAAAATGCATATTAAATTAATAAACGTTTATGAGTTTAGAGTGCGCACTCGTAATAAATTAAGGTTAGGATTTATTTCTAACCAGTTGATTTATTTATGTAGCTGAAGACTGCTAGGTATTCACTTTTGTCGGTTTAATTGTATTATTTTACTAACGATTGTGAATGCTTCAGTTGATGTGTAGAGATAGCAGCAGTGGCGGAGGAAAGCATTGGAGTTTAGCGAGTATTCGACCTATGGATTATATTTTGATAGGCGTCACGCCTATATTTCGTTATGTCTATTGAGGCGTCGATTATTGATTATTATTTTGTATGCACCTATGCGCACAAATATGTTATTTCTATTTGGGACATTATGTTGGGCGTGCCAGACTCTATGGGCACCGTCCGTTAGCTTTATTTCCTATTTTTGTAAAAGCAAACTCAAAAGCTTGTAAATTGGGCTATTATTGAGCATGAAGATGGAAATATACATAAAATACATGCTTTGTGAAGCGCTCACACAAGGCATGGGGGGAGATTGAACCCAATTGGTCTCTCGCTCTTGTCGTTCATGCTTTTTTTACATTGTATTTTGTGCAAAAAGGTAGAGTTCATTGTTCTTGGGAACCTTCCGGGATTCACTACGTGAGCATACTGCGATCGATCTGCGCACTAGTGGTATCAGAGCGGAGCTGAGATCAAGAGCTTCCAATCGCTACCCATCTCGTGCGAAGGCGGAGCTCCTGGAACGATCGGGCTCTACGGTCAATCTCGTCGCGAACCATCGATACAGGCAGACTTCTGGCGATCAAGAACCCCTGTTTCTGCTATCAGATCGCGAAGGACCAGGCTGTACAGGCGGAGGACCACTCCCTCATCTCCATAAACAAGTCGTGGATATAGAGTAAGGAACCTCCATATCTAACTTCTTCAAAAGCTTAGTATTAAAGCTTAAAAGCTTAAAGGAAGCTTCATAAGCTTTTTTTTTTAAAAAAAAAACTGTCATCGAGCTGTAAGAAGAGGTCCGAAAATTTCGCAACGTAAAAAAAACGGCTACCTCCCCTTCACGATCTATGCCGTTTTTGATTCATTAAGCCCCCTTATCAAGCTTAAGCTATTAAGCTTAATTCCTTAAGCTTAATCAAGTCAGACAAGACAAGCAAGTCAGCAACTCCAGGTCCTGTACTCCAGAAATTAAGTTCTGCAAGTCAACCGTGATCAAGTCCTGCAAGTTCACTAAGCCGACTAAGTTCTGCAAGTCTGCAACCCTGCAAGTCACCTAAGTCTGCAACTCTGCAAGTCAGACTAGTCAACTAGAGTCAGAATTGACTAGTGCTCAAAACTCCTAGAAGGGTTGTTCCTGCGCAGAAACTCCGAACTGCAAAGTTGTTCGTGGCAAGGTATTCTACCCATACGCAGGTTCGTTGAAGTATTTTCAGCATACGAAGAAGGAAATATCGCAGATTTTCTAAAGATTGAGAAAGAAATACCCAAAAACACATAGCCTTGTAACCCCGAATTTGAGCTACGCTCATCCCGCTAACCTGATTTTGAGTGAGAAAGGTCTTTTGAGTTTTACAGGATGACGGAACCACATATGGATGATCCTATGGCTGAAGACGACCTACCTGAGCCTACGATGGAGCAAAAGCTGGACTTAATCATGATGCAATTGGAAGAAGAACGAAGGGCTAGGCAAGCATTGCAAGCGCAATTGGCAAAATTACAAACGTCTACCGACAAAGAAGAACCTCAAGCTGAAGATTTGATTCGACGTACCATCGACGCCACTCTTGAAGCTCAAACCATTCGCAAGGAATCAAAGATAAGTAAACGAAGTTTCAAATTTCGCACTTTCAATGGCATACGAGAAGGAAAGACTGTTCTAGCATTCATTAGTCAGTTTGATGACTATTTCCATGAGGAAACTTATCCAGAAAAAGATAAAATCAAGTGTGTTACTAATCATTTGGTAGACAGAGCATCACTTTGGTGGACTGTAGTACGCAAGAGCATAGAATGTCCTGCTACTTGGAAAGATTTCAAAAAGAAGTTCATGCAGAATTTCCTTCCACCGCAATTTCATGAGAAGGCTATCAAGCAATGGGATCTACTTCAACAACGGGATCGTGAGCCTATACCTCAATATACAGAGCGTTTTTGGAATGCACTCCTACAGCTACGCATACTTGAAGACGTACCAGAGACGACACATAAGCGGAAGTATATGTCTGGACTTCTTGGGCATTACTACGCTGAAGTGAACATGTTCAAGCCTGCTACCCTTGAAGACGCCATTTCACTAGCTCATGACACTGAAGATAAGCTACGCGGTAGAGACAGACGACCACAGCAATTCCAAGCCAATGGTAATTATGGATCTAAAAAATTCAATTTCAATTTTAGAAGATTTAATCCAGGTCGTTTCTCTTCATCAACTTTCCGCAAGAATTGGGCTAAACCACCTGCATTACCATCCAATGTCAATCCAAATCCTAAGCCTATTCCACAAGCAAATCCAAATGTACCTAGACTTCCAGCCATTGCAAATAATGTAACCAAAGCCAAGCCAATAGTATGCTATAAATGCCACCAGCCTGGACATCTCGCAACAAATTGTCATTCAAAGAAGCCACTAGCTCATATCAACTATCTTGGAGCCATGGACAAAGACGAACATGAGGATATGCCTGACTTCACTGAAGATGAGGACGACACTACTACTATTTCCGATACTTTACCAGGTATGCCTACTCTACATTCATTATTGACTATGAAATGTTTGGTGCATGGAAAGGAAAAGACTATTTTGCATGATGATGGTAGTACTCATGATTTTATTTCAGCAAAATTGGTAAAGGAATTGAAATTACAGACTATACCTACGCATTATCGCATAAAAGCTGCATTTTTAGGTACTAGGTATAATGGTACACAGGAAGTGCAAGATTTAGATATTCAAATTGGTTCATATACTGAAAGAAGAAATTTCTTAGTTGTTCCATTACAGTCGAGTGACATTATTTTAGGAATGCCTTGGCGACACCAGCATAATCCAGATATAGATTATTCCACACACACAATGAATATTAATTTTCAAGGAAAATCTATTACATTATATGGTATACATGCATCTAATGTTTTTCCACTGCTTTCGCATACTCAAGCTAAACGTGCATTACGTAAGAGTAGTAAATCATATCTCATTTGGGTGAATGAATTGCAAGTAAAGGAAAATCATATGCACCCTAGGCATAAGGAATTTCTTGCATATTTTAAGGACTGTTTTGCAGAAGACCTACCACCAGGTTTACCTCCTTCACGTCCAGAAGACCATAAGATTGATTTGATACCTGGCACACAACCACCTTGCAAAGCACCATATAGGCACAACCAGATAGAGCAAAAAGAAATCCAGAGTCAAGTTGAGGAATTACTAAATAGAGGTTTGATTCGACCTAGCAGTTCTCCATTCGGTGCACCTGTATTGTTAGTCAAGAAAAAGAATAATACTTATCGTATGTGTATTGATTACCGAGCTTTAAATAAGATCACTGTAAAGAATAGGTATCCTATTCCTAGAGTTGATGACCTTATGGACAAACTGCAAGGATCTTCTATATTTAGTAAAATTGACCTTAAGTCTGGTTATCATCAGGTGAGGCTAGATAAATCTGACATATTTAAGACTGCATTCAGAACACAGTTTGGTCACTACGAATTTTTAGTCATGCCATTCGGATTGACTAATGCACCTGCTACCTTTAGTAGAATGATGAACCGTATCTTTCTGAAATATCAGTACTGTGTGATTGTTTTCTTTGATGATATTTTGGTGTTTAGTCAAAATGAGAAAGAGCATTATGAGCATTTGTCATTAGTTTTTTAATTATTGAAAGAAAATCAAATGTTTGCAAATCCTGAAAAGAGTGAATTCTTTAAGACAGAAATTGAGTATTTAGGTCATATTGTATCATCTGAAGGAATTAAAGTTGATCCTAAGAAAATTGATGCAATATTGAATTGGCATGTTCCTAAAAATGTGCATGAGTTACGCTCATTCCTTGGTCTTGCTAGTTTCTATAGGAAGTTTGTACGTAATTTTTCATTACTTGCTTTACCATTAACAAAACTTCTTAAGAAAGGAATTGTTTATCAATGGACCGAAAATCAACAGAAATCCTTTGACTTACTGAAACATGCATTAACCAATGCCCCTGTTTTACAGTTGCCTGACTTTAATAGACCATTCTTTCTAGTTGTGACCGATGCTAGCGGATCAGGAATAGGAGCCGTACTAATGCAAGACAATCATCCTATAGCATATTCTAGTTGTAAGCTGAAACCCTCTGAGCTGAAATATTCCACATATGACAAAGAACTATTAGCAGTTGTACAAGCATTAAGACAGTGGAAACACTACTTAATGGGTTCAAAATTTATGATAAAGACCGATCAGCAAAGTATTAGACATTTACTTAGCCAACCCCAAATTTCTGACCGTCATATCAAATGGGCTTCCTTTATTCAAAGTTTTCATCCTATCATTCAATACCAACCTGGAAAAGAAAATGTAGTGGCTGATGCATTGAGTAGAAGACCTGCAATTCATAATACTTCTGTCATATCTTTTGATTCTTTGATTGCTATGAAAGATACATATCACCAGGATATTACTTTTCATTCTGATTGGAATAAATTGATTCAAAATAATTTCATTCATGTTGATTCATTGTCATATAATGATGGATTTATGTTTTATGAAAAGAGACGGTGTGTTACTATTCCATTCCGATCTTTTGTTTTGAATGAAATTCATTGTTCCCCATATCAAGGTCATAGAGGTATCATATCTACATTACGTATGTTAACTAAAGATTTTTATTGGCCGCATATGGATGCAGATGTATCTAATTTCGTTTCTGAATGTTTGATTTGTCAAAGAGTTAAGAGACATCATGGTAAACAGTATGGATTACTCATGCCTTTGTCTATTCCATCTAAACCTTGGGAACAAATTTCTATGGATTTCATTACTGGTTTACCAAATACTAAATCTAACCATAATATGATTTGGACAGTTGTAGATAGATTTAGTAAGCAAGCATATTTCATTCCATGTAAGAAAACTTTAACAGCAGCACAATTGTTTTTGAAAACTGTTTTTACTAACCATGGATTGCCCAAAGTTATCATTTCAGATCGTGATTCTAGATTTTGTAACAATTTTTGGATTACCCTGTTGCTAATCTAGGCACAAAGATTGATTTCTCATCTGCATTTCATCCAGAAACTAATGGACAAACAGAAGCCACAAACAGCACTATTCTAGATCTTTTACGTGCATATACTATCTCTAAACCTCAGACATGGGACACTCATTTGCATTTATTACAGTTTGCATATAACAATACACCGCACACATCTACAAAGAAAGCACCGTTTGAAGTCATTTATGGATATAGATTATCTACACCTGTTGCATCTTTGTCTAATAGAATTCAGAGTGCTGATGATATTGCTAGTATGCATAACAATATTTTTGATGAGGTTAAGGATATGATTGCTAAAGCCCAACAATCATATACTAAACAAGCCAACAAGAAAAGACAAGCCATGAATTTCAAAGTTGATGATTATGTTTGGCTGAGAATAGAAAAACGTAGACTGCAAAGTGTAGATAGACATCCAGTTGTCAAACTAGCTCCAAGATTCTATGGACCATTTAGAATCATTCATAAAATTAATAATAATGCATTCAAGTTAGAATTACCATCTCATTGAAAAATTCACAATACATTTCATATTAGTTTATTGAGACCATTTAGAGGCCAATTACCTGTCCACCCTGTTTATGAAAACCCACCTTTATTAGAGGAAGAGACTAAAATACTTGAACCAGAAGCTATCATAGACACTGACTTTATGACCACTAGAACTGGCCGAAGGTATTCTAGATATCTAGTAAAATTTAAGAACCATCCTGTAGAGGAAGCACAATGGATGCACGCTAGAGACTTAAATGCTTTGCCCACTCTGTTAGCTCCACATTGAGCTAATAGCAATTGAGGTCAATTGCTATCCCACCCCGGGAGTATGATGCCAGGAGGCATATGCCACGGTGGATTCCGTGAGGTT
This sequence comes from Lygodium microphyllum, assembly GCF_053477565.2. NCBI lineage: Eukaryota > Viridiplantae > Streptophyta > Polypodiopsida > Schizaeales > Lygodiaceae > Lygodium > Lygodium microphyllum. The sequence continues at coordinate 101,322,210 of NC_141153.1, read as the reverse complement.
TTACGGTGGATTCCGTAAACTTTGATGACCGGGGCTCATACACAGAGTGGATTCTTTGTGCGAGAAGTTGATGGGGACGCCTGTCCTTTTCGGGCGTTTCATTAATTTAGTGTGTACATGGGTGATTCCATAGCGGGTGATTCCGCAAAATGCATATTAAATTAATAAACGTTTATGAGTTTAGAGTGCGCACTCGTAATAAATTAAGGTTAGGATTTATTTCTAACCAGTTGATTTATTTAATGTAGCTGAAGATTGCTAGGTATTCACTTTTGTCGGTTTAATTGCATTATTTTACTAACGATTGTGAATGCTTCAGTTGATGTGTAGAGATAGCAGCAGTGGCGGAGGAAAGCATTGGAGTTTAGCGAGTATTCGACCTATGGATTATATTTTGATAGGCGTCACGCCTATATTTCGTTATGTCTATTGAGGCATCGATTATTGATTATTATTTTGTATGCGTCTATGCGCACGGATATGTTATTTCTATTTTGGACATTATGTTGGGCGTGCCAGACTCTATGGGCACCGTCCACTAGCTTTATTTCCTATTTTTGTAAAAGCAAATTCAAAAGCTAAAATCTTGTCATATTTTTGTAAATTGGGCTATTATTGAGCATGAAGATGGAAATATACATAAAATACATGCTTTGTGAAGCGCTCACACAAGGCATGGGGGGAGATTGAATCCAATTGGTCTCTTGCTCTTGTCGTTCATGCTTTTTTACATTGTATTTTGTGCAAAAAGGTAGAGTTCATTGTTCGTTGGGACCTTCCGGGATTCACTACGTGAGCATACTGCGACCGATCTGCGCACCACTAACCTTTTGTCTTGCAAATGCGATGACCGAGGAACTGACGTATGCATCTCCACACACTTGTGTATAACTTTCCTTTCTTCTCAAATAATAAGAGATAAATTTTGTACAGTGAAGAGAATGGCCCATACTACTTAACTCGCCCCCCTTTATGTAGGCTTAAGGCTTTCCAACGTTCAAAGCTTTCCATTAAGCTTTTTAAAGCTTTTGTAGATTACAAACTTGAAAAGCCTAAAAGCTTTTAAACGTTTAAGTTTTTCTTTTAAAAAAATTCTACGATTTTGGATGTACGTGTATTTCTTTTTTATGAGCTTTTATTTTAAATAATGTTTGGCGATTCTAGTTAATCTATGTATTAATAGGAAAATCTGACTACTTGCGTCTTGTTTATGGTAGCACGCATGCTCGTAACATTCAATTCATTTCCTTCAATTTCATAGTATCTTGAAATTTTTTATGGTGTATGAAACATGTCAATTTGTTGGATTTTTTCTTTTATAAAATCGAGCACCAATGAAAAGTTAAATGCACATGATCGTGCACGAGATTGAGTTCCCCAGAGTTTTTAAATATTTTTCATCAAACATGTGGAAAGGTGGCCGTGAGTGTGTGAGAGGATTTTCAATAAAAAAGTAAAAATATATTTTAAATCCATAATCACTTGACGATAACCCAAAAAATAACAAAAAAGATCATTACAAAATGTCACATAGTTGAACCTATAAAAATGGTCTCTAATCCTTCGTTTAAAGGATAAGACCTTTATCTAGGTTATGGGAGCAATCATGACTTGCAAGAAGCTCTAATGCAAAGAAATCACGAAAGGCAAGTGCTCATGTGCAATACAAGAATCTATCAAGCATCTATTTGAAACAGATGTAAAGCTACCAAAGTGTGGAGAATGGTTCTCTCTCATCTGGGCCTTTCAAATCCACATAATAGACTGGACAATTGCAAAGGGGTTCTGAAAACATTGATATAGAAGTATCTTGGTTAAAGATAAGCTTTAAGATCAAGTGGTTTTGGACCATAACATGTAAATCTAGGAAACCAACTGATATAGCTTTGGCCACCATTCTAAGTAATGTTGCTTAACCACTTTTTGGATGTGTCAATATCTATTAATTAAGCTATCTATTCACATCTAAGTATAGTTAAATGGGTCCCAATTATATCATTTATTTGTTGGAATATTGCTAGGCCAACGATCTGCAAGTGTAGGCAATGTTTTAACATAAATGGCTATAGAATTTACAATTTTTAGTTGCTATGTAAGGTGTATTATCACATACAAACTATAGAAGGTAAATATGAGCATCATAAGTGCTATCCTCATCACTATCTCACATGGTAAGAGATCCCAAGTGATGGGATCAATAGCATGAGCATCATGCACACATCTTAAAGGTATAGACCTATCATCCGGTGTCAAAATTAAAAATTGCAAAAAGCAACAACCATTGCATGATGTGATTGATGTGACAGATGAGTAAGAAAGGTTGTGAATTATCGTGTGAAAAGGGGCTACAAAATTTTGCAAGAAACCATAGCACACTACTAGAGAAGAAATTGGCGGTGTGTGTGTGTAATCTTGTCATTATGTGCATCTACCATCATGTGCAAACATTTCACCCATAATCATATATGTGTCTACAAGAGTAGAAATTTGTAAGTGTATCTCTCGTAGTGTTTATAATAAGGATACAAGAGCATTGCCCTGTGTGTGTGTGTGTGTGTGTGTGTGCGCGCGCTCTCTTTTTCTTTAATTTTTTAAAATAAACTCTTCTTTTTTGAAAAGCAAGATATCTACACATTTAAAGTTAAGTGGACCACTTAACTAAAGTTAACAACATATAATTTTTTTGGGACATGCACCACCTTGTCGCCGCACCGTTGTATAAGCATATGCCCTAAAAGGCAATGCTAACAAAGCTCCAACCATCACATACTAAACGCTTGCAAATTAGAGGTAATGTGCATGCAAAAAGCCAAGGAAACAGGAGGAGGCGAGTTCCTGGCTAGTGGCAATTAAATCACGCGTGCTCATCAACAATTCCACGTAGCATCTCCTTCCATGCAAGAGTCGTGGATGGGGATTGCATGCACATGGTGTGAGAGAAGGGCTGAGGATGCGAATGAGCAAGGTGTGGTGATGGCATACGGAAGCATAAGCGGAGGCAGAGAGCAGAGAGCAGAGAGCGTGTGTGGAGACAGTGGAGATGCAGAGGTACAGTAGAGCGCCGCCATGTGTCGAAGCTCAACAGGGTGGTATTTCATGTGGCAAGCAATCTATTACAAGGAATGTCTGCCAACGCCGAAGGATGAAGGAGGCGTAGGGAAGCTAGACAAGGAAGGGTTCATGGACCTCTGTGGCTGCAGGTGAGCAAAGGACGAAGCATGATGGGAATGATCTTGGGGCAGTTTCTTAGTAGCGCATGGGTCACCAACCAAGCTAACTTGGAGGAAGGATGAAAATGGATCTAACAAGCTGCTATGCACATAATTACATCATGGAGAAAATGGCTCGAGACAATCTTCATTTAGCAATCTTCATTGTCAAAGGCGCTAGCAGAGAGGCCAAGAGAGAGGCCTACTATGGAAGTGGATAGCACAAGAGAATCTACATGTCATGAGAGGCCTACTATGGAAGTGGATAGCACAAGAGAATCTACATGTCATTCTGATATAAGAACATAAAATGTGTTCTTGTAGTGGTACCTCATTCTCACATGGGAACTACATCTACTTTTATGGAGGAGTGTAAGGGATAGTGCCAATGTTATTAAATCAACTAAGAAACCATGGTTGAAGCACCGTTCTCCCAACCAAAGAGTCCTTGTGGTAGGCATTAGTTGGCAAGATGCAAAATTGAATATTATTAATGTGTATGGGTTTAATGATGTATGCACGAGGAAAATTTCATGGCAAAGCCTTAAAGTCTTAAGCATTGTTAAAGGCCTAGTAGCAGATGACTTTGATATGGCCCTTGGGAAGCTAAATGCTTCTTCACAAGCTAATTAGACCTTATGGTGAAGCACATGAGACCTAGGATACATTGATTAATCAATTTAAACTAGTAGACAAATTTAAGGAGCGCCTACAACTTAGTGAGGGGATGTTGCCATTGAATTCATAGGTCACATCAAGTGTTGGGCTGCACTCAACTCATGGTACTATATGCATGGTGGGGATTGGCTACCTTTGGTGGTTGACTTGTGGGTGGATTATAGTTGTTTTCTCTCTAATCGCTCAGCCATTGATTGTAACATTACACCCTTTCGAGTTCATAGATTTGAAGGGCAGCAATAAATTGTTAGTTGCCAATTCAAGGCACTTAAAGTAGCACTATTTCCACCATATGATTGAAGGTGCAATCAACATTCTATTGGAGGACATAGCACACAACAAGCATGACCATTGGGGATATTTTACTAACACAATTCAACATTGTGTTAGGCCAAAAAAAGCATTGTTGTGTGGAAAGGAAAGGGTTGAGCCAAAGCATGCTAAGGTGGCTAGAAGAAGAAGATTCATTGCACTTGAGTTGGAAAATTTGCAGCTTGTACAGTGCATTGGGCACTCTACTATAGTTAGGAAATTTGAGGTGGTCACCTACTTTATAAGAAGAGGTTTGTTGGCAATCCATGTGCATGTCAACCGACTTCATCAATGTCTTGAGGAGAGTAAGATAAGTTTAGTGGCCTTGCATCAAGAGGATGGTAGCTGGGTCAGGGGTCAAAATGAAATCGCAATTATATGTAGGGAGTATTTCTAGTCAATTTATCAGCAAAGCAGTGCCCTGGAGCCAAAGGCAATCAATTTGGTTGTGAGCCTTGTCCATAAGGTAATCACTAATAAAGACAATGAACTGCTTGTGTATGGATTCTCTTCTGAGGAACTGGCAAATGCATTGAAGAGATTTGGGATTAGGACATCCCCAAGATTTGATGACATCTCACTAGAAATGATTGACTCGTTTTTGGGAGAAGATCAAAGGGGTAGCTATAGCAATGGTGAACATGTACAGGGAAAATGGAGCCCTACCTAAGTCATGGTCTAGGAGTATCATGTCCCTCCTTTTAAAGCAAGCACAAAGCTTGCAACAAAAACCATGGGCATCCAATTTCCTCGATGGGAATCAATTATATAGTCTTCACCAAGTTGTTTGCCATTAGATTGGCTATTGTGATGCAAAAACATATCAATCCCCATCTATATGGATTCATCAAGGGTGGAAGCTTTATTGATAATGTGTTAAATGTGGTCATGGCATTGGAATTGGTAGTTATATCAAGCTAAAGAATAGTGATGTTGCATGCAGATGTGGAAAAGGCCTTTCATAGAGTGGGTTGGCAATTTTTGAGACAGATTGTGCTAAGAATTGGCTTTGATGAGAAAATTGTGAATCTCCCCTTCATGCTAGCTTGTGAGGGTGTGGCCTTTGTGTCTATCAATGGATCTCTAATCGAGGCCTTTAGTATAGACAAGGGAGTCTAGCAAGGTTGTCCCTTGAGCTTGCTACTATTTCTTATTCCTACACCCCCAATTTTTTGCCTAATTGATAAGATGATTTGTGAGGGCAAGTTGGACGGGTTCCAATATAGAGGTAAAAAGTTGGCAATATAAGTTATCAATGAATTTATTATCATTATCAAGGCAAGCAAGCCAAATTTGGAGAATGCATTGAAGGTGTTGGGACCTATATGAAAGAGTCACCAATTTTTTGATTAAATTGAGGAAATTTTGTGACTTGTCTCATCAATGTTAGGATTCAATCATGAAGCTAGACTAGTGTGGAAGGGTAGTCAACAAGGGTTTGATTTCAAGTACCCTTGGTTTTTCCATTGGCCACAAGTAAAGAACTCCTCAAAAGTGAACTAGATGTTTTAGAACATTAAGAGGAAGAACACAAAGCGAAAAATTATATCTTGGTCATTGCATGTGAAGCTTGAAGATCTCCACCTAGCCATCACTTAGATTCTACCTTCCTCTTTAAGTGCTAGAACAAGTGTGTGCAAAAGGTTGGCATTCTTTGATAGAGAATTTCCTATGGGGAAAATTTAGGCAAACAAATTGTACTTCGATAGGTATGGAATCCTTGAAGATTAACCTAGAGAAATCATGCGGAGGACAATATTGAACGTCTACCTTTTGGCCCCCTCTAAGCCACATCTTGAAAGGTAATGGTTGCTCCTTGGCTAAAAGGGGTGCTAAAAGGGGTGCTTTCAAGGTGAAGCATTGGCTCAACTCATGTGGCAAGGTGCTCACCATTGAGTAACATATGAATGCTTGGAATTTGTCTTAGGCCTTTTGGGCCTACATTCGAAGTTGTTGCTCTAAAGATCCACCACTCAATAGGAGCAAGTTTTCAAAGTGGACTTGCCAACACTTTACCTCTTAACTTGTAAGGAAGGAGTATTTTCCATTGAAGTTGCACACACTTATCATTTAAAGAATCCTGGACATCCATGCAATTGCAATTGGGAACATTAGCAAGGCATGGGGGACTAAGGTTTTAGAGATCAAATTGGCCACCATCCTTGAGAAAGTTTGGACCTTAACACTCCCTCAAGTTTAGTATCTTTGCTTGGAGAGTTATTAGTGGAGCTTTTAATGATTGCCAATATGCTTGGGCAAACAGGGTTTGTGAATGGGAAGTGCAAGCATGGGAAAGAAAATACTATAGAGCGCATCGTCTTGAATGGATGGGGTACTGCTAGTGACATTTGACTGGATGGGGTACTGCTAGTGACATTTGACCTACTATGAACACTCGTATGGGTCTTTTGGAACAGGAATTGAGTTGATAGAATTTTGTATTATTGGGGACCAAGCTCAATGGCACTAGATCATTGTTATTGGACCTCCGTAACCTTAGAATCACAACACTCAAAAGAATAAGGAGCAAAAGACTGCATGTTTGAGGGGAATAGGCTTCAAGTTGCTTGGGATAAGATCCAAGGCAATGATGGCTTTGGAGTGCTGCATGAATGATGTGTACACTCGTAAGGGACAATTTGCCTTAATTTGGCGCTCTACATAATTGGCTAATCTCCCGTTGATGTAATCAAGCTAACATTTATTGAATATGCCACATCATTTCACTTCTAATGAGGTAGTGTGCACATTGACCATTGTCTAACCAACCTCGCATATATGTTGGTTTCACTTGAAAACACTTCCCAGAACTCTTCACAGAGCATCACCATTGCTAATGTTGCTGCTGCCGGACTCCCATCTTTTCACAATGTGAATTGGACCAAAACCATATCAAAAAACAGTGTTACAAACTTAATTTCAATTTGCACCTTGTTGCAAGACCCAGAACTAACAAAAAGGTCAAACCGTCGAAGACATTTCATATAATTAGGAAGACTCCTACACTAGCAATGTGGAAGTCTTGAGGTTTAATAATGAAGGCTAACAGCATGTCCACCATTTTGCCAAGAGCTTTGGAAGATTTTCTAACAGATTTTGTTGTAGACTCTCAATTGGTTGGAGGTTCTGCTAGAAATGCATTCAGAGAGGTTAAGTGCAACCTAGGTCAGTAATGACCACTTCACGAAATTTAGGGCAGAGAAGGTTACAAGACTGTCAATAAAGAACCTCATATGCTGATAGAACAGACACATCAAAACCAGCATGCATAGCACAATTAACAACAAATTACACTTCTTAATTGACCACACATGCTCAAGCATTGCGGGACATCACCCAAAAAAAAAAAAACTTAAGATGGTTCTGTAAACCCGTTGAACAAATGAAGGACAAGGAACAAACATGACTCACTAAAAGAAAGCCTAATATGTATGCAACAGATAGGACACTCTTACACCTAGGGTAAAGAACATGCAAGATTGTCAGAACCTAACACCTATATGGCAGGACACAGTTGATAATTATACCTAATTACTTGCTCTCGCACATGCAAATCCTTGACTACTAAGCTAAACATTCTGTTAGCTGACTACATGTTGGGTGTCAAATTATTAATGACAGCAGAATACACACCCTGGGTAGTAAATAACTGTTGGGAAAAACTAAGAATCCTGTTAGCAAATATGATTTTCAAGACAAGCCCTGGTTGATCTCCAAGCTACACATTAGTAGCAATGCTGGTACACACACAAAACAGAGAGAGAGAGAGAGAGAGAGAGAGAGGTGTGTGCAGAAATAAATAAACTTGTTTCTCAAAAAAGGTAATTTTTCCTTACATGTGATTCTTGTAAGCAATCCTTTAAAACCTTTTGCTTACAAGTATCATAAGAATCAATCGTTCTTCGATATATTTATAAACAGGTTAAATGCATGCATTAACCATCTACAGAAATTGTAAGAGCATACCCAGGCCTTCATAATGAGCAAACTAGGTCCTCTGACATTGAATGATGCCCTTCAACCAAACCAGATAAGCTTGGTTATAGACACTCTGGGACCAGCTTAGGATCCCAAGTCAATGAATTGATGGGAGTTCACAATGGTCCTACCAAAATGCATGTGACAAGCGCACAGAATCTACCTTCCAAAATTTACGTAAGGGAGGAGAACCTAAATCTTTTCCTCCCTCTGAAGAACTATTCCGCCTGCATCTCTCCTTCTTGATGTGGGATCTCTGTATCCATTGGCTCAGTAGGCTGTGAATCTCCAGTGCCAGCTTCAGGTCCACCAGCTGGGCTGGACTCTGAATCTTTGCCTGTGGGACCCTTGGGTTCAGTTGAAGGAGATGTGGGCTTTGGAGGTGGCGGTGGCCGTGACTTAGTCATGATAGGCTTACAGAACCTGAGAACAGCAAATAGCACCATCACAAAAACGTAAAAATCATTACTCTTATTTCCAAGTTGGTTTCTCAGACAGAGAAAACCACAACATTCACTTCTCCACTGCTTCCTCCATCATGGACAAATCCTTGTGATTCTCCACAACAAACAAGAATCTTTGCACATGTAAAATTCATGCATGCACCTGCCTCTCTCTCAAAACCCGTTACGTTACAAATATCATGCATTCAAAATTCATATATAAGATTGCCTCTCTTAAATGCCAGACTTGTACACAGCAACAAAATCATCTGAGCAGGACACTATTACTTCTGTATGAATTCAACACTAAAAACCCTTACAAAATACCAGCTGGTTTGATTATCTAATAAGTATGAAAAAAGAAAATGGCAATGAAGAAATTTTTTACCTATCTAGTGTTTCAGTCTTCTTCTTCAGCTCGGCACAAAGAAGTACAGGGTTTGCAGACTTGGGCAGCTCATCTTGCTGCTGCTTTACCTGCCTGAACCACAGTTCAGCTCTGTCACATTCAACAATCACCTGGGCAAATATAAAATATCCATGCATTAGAAAAATGCCCTATATATGTCCTACTTAAGATTTGCAAAGACAAAAGGACCCTGTACAGGTTTCTTTTGTTTTGGAAGGAGAAGTAGAGGAGGTTCTCTAAAGAGCATGCCTTTTCTTTCTCTGCACCATCAATGTGATCAAACTTTGGATCTTTCGACTTGGCAGCTTCACGGAAACTGTTGATACAGTAAAGTAGTTCCCGTATACATGGCCCCCGAGCTTCTTGCTCCTTGTATCTTTCCTCTATTGGATCTCCAAGCTACATGACACCAAAACATCGTCAAAAAAATCAGTAGCAATTCCCAAGGACCCTGCAGCAATGACTTCTGACTTGTCGTATATAAATTAGACATGAAAGAAATCCAGTAACAGCCAGCTACATCAACTCCATGACATGCACTCACAGAAGTAAAGCACAGGAACTATAGAATACTGACCTTCTTAAGCTCTTCCAGCTTTGCAATGTAAACACCTTTCGTCTCATCTTCTCCTTCTTCATACAACCAGTCTTCTGTCTCCTGAAGCTTTGACATCAGTTCCTCTCTCTCTGCATCTGTCGCATATTCTTGATACTTCACATCCATCTGCAGTTCATTAACACAACCATACAAGCACCAAGTGCCAAATCTGTCATACAAAATGGTGTTTAAACATTCAACAGAGGTAATTACACACTGTAAAACATGGAAGAGAGCAAACGGTGCAATAGCAATCAGTGTATCCAGGAATGCTTAAAAGGCATCTGATCAACATGCAGAGCATAAGATGCAGCTCTTTATTGTTTTCATCACCAGCATAGGATCCATCACTGAGAGCCCTCCTTCAGATCTTCAACTACTTATAGCAAGCCCCAATCTGCGTGAGAAAGGCAAGGGCCCCAACATCACCTTCTACCATGCCCATGGTGGAGAAAATCAAAACTCTTCCTCCCAATACCTATGCTGTAACACTGGGAACACTTGAGAATTTCTTCCAAGTACTATTTGGAAGAATAGCATTCAAATTGAACAACAGTGTTGCTCAACATTCTGAGAACAACCATGCACAAATATCACCGCCAGAATCGTGATCGTACAAGAGCTTGCAAGTACTAGCATAAGGTGAGTACACAACATCACCAGCTTAATAAATTTATTGCAAGAATGGACTGCCAGATCAACTATAAAATTTATTGAAAAACAATAATACCTTATTTCGCATGTCGTACACATAGGCTTCAACAGCATTCTTCTTATCTTTGGTCTCTTCCATAATCCGATCCTGCAGAGCCATTTCGTACTCCTTCTCTATAGCTTTCTGTAAATCAGCTTGAGAAATACCTCCAACGACAGCCTCATTTACAGCAATCTCTTTCCTCTTGCTTTTCTTCTTCTTTGCTACATCTTTCTGCATGTCCACAATGCAAACATTCCAAATTCTCACAACCATGAAGAAGTGCAACTGATACTTAGCCAACACATACTTATCCAGTCACAACCATCTCTACATGTTAGGGACAAGCAAGCCTCCCACTCAATACTACAACCTAAAAGGGCAGATCAAGAGACTTCACTAATAGATTTAAGTCACCTTTACTTGGTACATGAAGATTATATAATGGTCATATATGAATATACGCCACCAAGAAATCAAGATAATGAATTGAAACCAAAAGGGAATCAAAAGTCAGACTAAAACATCCGTTGGCTAGTCTTACCCCATGGCTTTGCTTATTACACCACAAAAATGATGAGCAATAGTTTCTAATTCAAGTCTTACATACAATGCCATAAGCTCTTTATGTTAACTCAGCTGAACAATAGGCATGTACAGAACCATGATATTCACCTTCGGGGTTTCCACTTCCATATTCATAGGCTTTGCTTCTCCAGCTGCACCATTTTCTGTTCTAGGCTCTGCCGAGCTGTTATCAGAAGCATCCATCTTCGCTGGACCTCCATTACCAGGAGCTTCAGCCCCATCAGCACCAGCCTCTTTATCTGTCTCCATGGCTGATGGTAACTTGTCTTCTTCGTTAGACTTGGAAACCGGAACTTCTACTTCTTCCTCTTCTATCATCTGCAATGATAGCAAGTGAGCAACACCAATAGCTAAAAATGTAGCACATCAAATTCAAATAGCAAAAATGAACAGAAAATCCAACATACAGTTGCTGATTCTACTGACACAGTTCCATGTAGATTCAAGCGGATCTTCACTTTAATCTTAGCCCTTTCAGTTTTAGTAGGCTGGAAAGGTCCAACCTGCATAGAGGAAAAAAGACATATTTCAACCTTACTGAACAACCAGATCAACAAAATCACACCTCCCTATGTCAATCACTTCCTGGCAGTGGCAAACCAAAAAAAACATGTCCAGTAGAATCTTGTTGTCAGGACAGTTTTTCCACTTTGTACACAGTCAGCATCTTAAGCAGTAGAATCCATCAGATATTGCTAGCAAATCAAATGAAACAGACCCTCAAGTACAGACCAACCCCGACCCAAATACATATCCAATGCAGAAAGGGAAAAACAGACAGCATTGCCTAGTTGAAGAGATATCTACGTTTTTTATATAAGTTTTACTGCGGTTCAATTAGAAGTTATCAGGACACTGGACACAAAACATACACTGCTTGCATCTTTCCTACTTAGGCCTCCTGTCCTCAAAGAAATAGAGGTTGCACAGTCCAGAGATATTAAGAGCAGAGGCACTGCAGGAAGCATTCTGAACTACCACATTGTTACTTACAGTAAATGTGTTGATCTTCTGGGGGGTCCCAGGAGGCAAGTCCTGCATATCCGCATACAATACATCAATAGTGAAAGTACTGGCCCTGTAGAAAGTCAGCATCTTAGTGCTGGGCACGGGATTGCCCTTTGGGAAGACGATACTATGAGTCTCTGCTGTTGCTGCTCCCTCTTCAGATTCTGGAGCCGAACCCTTCCAAGCTAATGCTACAGAGAATGGAAAGGCATCTTGCACCTGTAATCCAATATATTCCACGCAGACTTAGTGTATATCTAGATGAATTAGCACAATGCTACTCTGCCTAGCTTTAGAACTGTTACTTTGACCAAGATTACCCTCCATCCATCCCCACTTCCACCCCTGGCCTTCCACACACCACCACCAACCCCTTCCCTTCCCCTGCCCTGCCCAAGCCACCCCTCCCTCCCACCCAAACACACCTGCGTGCTTATTAAGGACACTCCCCACGTGCACTCTCTCCTAGGAAACAAAGCCTTCACTGAGAGTAATTAAAAACAGTACTTTACATTAATAAATAAGGCATATGGTTGAATTTGCATTACCTCAAATTCCCGAACCCTGAAAGTAGGGCTTAGCATGGCACATTGCAAAGCACAACCACGGGCTATACATTCACTGGCATTCATAGTCCTGCTTGGCTCTTTCTTGAAGACACCTGAGAGAATCTTCAATATGGATGGAACTCGAGAGCCAGATCCCACAATTTCTACAGCATAAAACTTTTCAGTTGGAATATCGGCCTCAGCTAAAGCTCTTTCACAAAGCAGCTTTACTCGCCCCAAGATAGGCTGTGCAAGCTTCTCGAAATCATCTCGCTTCATGAATCCCTTCACATCCTTTTCCTCCATTAGACACTCAATGTTGAGTGGAGCTTCAGGATTGGCACTAAGGACTTTCTTCAACTTCTCACAAGCAGCTCTGAGCCTTTGGCATGCCCTTGCATTTGACGGCACGTCAATCTTATACTCCTCCTTGAACTTGGCACAAAAATGATGAAACAGAACCTCATCAAAATCCCGGCCACCCAGAGAGCGGTCAAATGCATGTGCCAGGACCTTCAACTGCCCTTTCTTGAAGGCAGCAATGCAAACCTGCATAGCAGCATGTCCAACATCCACGAACACCACATTGATGGGATCACTCTCAGGCAAATCTGTCCTGTAGATACCATATGCAAGGGCAGTTGCAGTTGTTTCATGCATCAGACGGAGAGGACGGAGCCCAGCAATAGCAGCAGCGTCCAATACTGCTCTGCGCTGAACTTCACTAAAGAAGATGGGAATACCAATGACACAATCGGCAACATGTGTCTGGAGATTCTTTTCAGCTATGGTTTTAAGGTTCGCCAAAATCATACCCAAAACCTGGTGAGGAGTGAAGGATCTGCTCTCTCCGAGGTATTGGACATGGATGAGAGGGGAACCATCTGGACCCTCGGTGACAGCAAAAGGCAGCATCTGCAGATCTTGCTGAACTTCTGGGTCACGAAAGTGCCGACCCACCAGACGCTTGATCTGAGCCACAGTGTTTTTGGGATTCATGGTCAGGGACGCTGAGGCAGCTGTGCCGATGAATCTCTGCTTCTCGTTGAAGGAGACAAGAGCCGGAGTCTCACGCTTGGACTCATCGTTGAGGACCACATCTATGCCACGCTGCCGCGCAACAGCAACGATGCAATTCTCGTTGCCAACGTCAAGCCCGACGACACTCATGGTGGGAGGGGAGGGGGGAGGCAAGGCGATGGGGCACCCTCGAGGGGGCGAGGGGCAAGGTCGATGGAGACTATCGGGACCACGATGGGGGTATGCCTACAAGCGAGTGCGAAAAGGAGAGACGTTACCTGTGATGATGGGAGTGGATCTCAAAGCTATGGAAGGATCTGGGTCCTCCTCCTCTGCTTCTTCTACTTCTTCTTGTGGCTGCTGCTTCTTCTTCTTGATTGCTGGTTAGGGTTGCAGGGGAAGCACTTCTTTTGTCCTCTGTTTTTCGACTGCTTAAAGTCCTGCTGTACTCCCAGGAGAGAGAAAGGAAGAGAGAGAGAGAGAGAGAGAGAGAGAGAGAGAGAAAGAGGAAGAGAGGGAGACCAGAAGGTAGTGCAAAAATGAAAGAATGAAATGTTAATTAAAATCAATTGTCCATTTCTTCAGAAATTTCTGGAAATTTTAAGTAGAAGAGGAGACTCGTGGAATTTTCTAGAAGCTGCCGGTGAGCATCCACAACCCTAAGGCTTTAGCGCGCCTTTCCCCTACGCTTTGTGAATTAACATCGTCTACACAACAAGGGCACAAATAACTTGAGCACGTCTAGATATATATATGTTCCACAATGAGCATTAATTGATGAAACAAAGTCCACACTGAGAGCATTGCCTTATTGCTAACTTTCTTGGGCGTGGCAAAGAAAAGAAAACCATCATGACCTTTGTTGTGTGTAGGGATATCTATATTCATAGCATCTATATCAATTAATTGTAGAGGTTTTGGCACAAGGTACTTCCCAAGCCACCACATCCTTTGAAAACCTCACTCTCCTCCCAAATCTTTTTTCAAGAATGTAAAAGAGAAACTTATTTTCTTGTTGAGAATCTCTCTCCTAGGGCAATTTGGTGCAAGGTTGCCAATCCATTCCATATGCTCTCTCTCTCTCTCTCTCTCTCTCTCTCTCTCTCTCTCTCTCTCTCTCTCTCTCTCTCTCTCTCTCTCTCTCTCTCTCTCTCTCTCTCTCTCTCTCTCTCTCTCTCTCTCTCTATGTATGTGTGTCTATGCGTGCGCGCGCACATATATGCACGTGCATTTGTGCATGGCACATGCATGCACACACACGTGCACATGATGTGTGTGTGGGGGTCCATGCACCTGTCGTTTGAGTTTGTATATGGTGAAGAGGCAATTCTCCTATTCATCCTCAACTGAATGGGGGTCCATGCACTTGTCGTTTGAGTTTGTATACGGTGAAGAGGCAATTCTCCTATTCATCCTCAACTGAATGCATTTGGATAGCCCAATGTACAAGAAGTCACAAGTGGATGTAGCAAAGCAAAGGATCTTGAACGTGCAATTGCTTCAAATGGATAAAGGTGGAGCATGGGAATGCTACATGTGAACATGGAAAAACTAAAGGGATAATGTTAATGCCCACTTGAAACATAAGAATATGGAGAAAGGAGACTTAGTGCCCAAGTACAATATAGTCGACTCCTTTCATAACCACAAATTGGATAGAGAACTTGACCCGCAATCTTAAAAGTCCAGTCTTTCAAACATCTAATGGGTGATTAATTCATGATTCTGACTCTTGCTCTCATATCAATTATTCCTCTTCGTACAATCACCCAAGGCTTCCTCTAGAAGGATTGGCTCCTTCCTAGAATGTGTTGACACATAGTGCCCTAACATTAGCATTGGAATCGAGTTGGGTATGCCACTTCTCTAGGGCTCATGAGGTACTACTAGCTTGGCAATTTCTACATCCATACCTTTAACCCTGACTTTCAAAGTCTTCCAAAGGGAATGACTTTTCTTTAACACTATTCCCAATGGGATCGTTACATTAGTAGAGGCCAAGGTTGCAATCACGCATGGGTCTAACTATACTAGAAATTATTGGACCTCATGTCATGGCTATGCCGTGGAATGGGGATGTCTATCCTCTTGTTTAGGTGAATCTAAGGTAGATCTCCCAAAGGTATGTGCACCTATGAGGATTAATAGGGGTGTTGTATTGGATAAGTCAATTGCACTTATATCATTCATCGCCTTCTAGTTTTGCATTTCAACTTGCACGTCTATCACCTAGTGCTTGACCTTATCAATTACCTCTAGTTGAGGTTCTAGATAAGGGTATTCCCCTACTTTGGTTGTGGCAACCATTTTAATATGAGATGCAATAAGTGGTACTTTTTACAATGAAGGTAGTTGTTTTGGATTTGTATGGTGTCCTCATCATTGATCATCTCCATCACATGAAGAGACTCGAGGGTGCTAATGGGACGATTGCCTTATGCATGCTTGCTTTCTATTTAGGGCCTTGACATCACGTGTCGCTAAATTGATTACTTATTGCGCATTCTCTATTTTGTAAATTTATATCAATAAACTAATGACTCACTTTTCTTTAAAGTGTTGATGATGATCTAGCATGGCCATGAGACCATTTAGAGACCAATATTCCTAGTGCAACACTTAATGGGGTGATCAAAGCACTGTGACGGGAATATCTTGTACAGACAGTACAAGTTATGAAGGGGAAAGGAAGTATCTACCAAGTGTAAGATTGTACACAAGAATCAAGGAGTTACACATAAATGAAGATGGATTGAGTTCTAAGAAGAGGAAGTGCATTACATTGTGTATATGTATTTATGTGTGCATCCGGGGACATCTGGGAACGTTTACTTGTGTGTAATGAGCATTGCATTCATTTGGGGTCATCCTCTCCCTTACAAGTCAAGGTTTAAGGTATTTTCTCTCTTAATGAATTAAGAAGAGAAGTGATTCTTTCACCAAGAAAAAACGAGAGAGGTAATTCTCTCACTAAGAAAGACAAGAGACGTGATCCTTTGGAAGCGAGGAGATAAGTGATTTTCTCTTTCTAAGGTCTAAGATGACACAAGCTTTTGTGGGAAGTCAATCTTAAGGTTGAGCCCAAGACAATCTAATGAACTCTCCTTATTTATGGTTCAAGGTGGTTGCATGGACCATAAGTTAAGAGTAGAGTTTATGTGGAAGCTTTCACTCAACCGCCAAGACACACGGACCGCTTATTGTTTCAAGCGTTCCAAGCCGAGCACTAATGGCTACCTCTCACATAACCGACGCGCCATCCATATCTACGGGTGTAGTGAGCTTACCTACGTGCCGTTCGAGTTACCTCCTCTCCCGCGCACTCCGGTGGCTCCACGATCCAAGTGCAAGCTTCAAGCAAGCTCCATCCTCAAACTCCACGCTCCAAGCTCCATTGCCGCGAGCAAGACAAGAGAAGAGAAGAGAAGAGAAGAAGAGAGGAGAAGATGGAGAGCTTCTCCTCCTCGGTCCCTCACCCTCACACACTCACTCCCTCACACTCTCACACTCCCTCTCTCAAGCACAAGCTCAAGCAAGCAAGAAGAAGAAGAAGAAGAAGAAGAAGAAGAGAGCTACTTTTGGCCACCCACAAGAATGAGCTTCTCATTCACTTTTCAACTTTATATACAAAACCCTAAATCCCTTTTGGGCGATCATCCCCTTTTTTACATGGCCGGCCGTAGCCTAGGCCTTTTTTCCCATTGTCCTTCTATCTTCCTAGATTCCTTTCCACCGCCCGTCTATATTTACAAATTGCACGGGTGAGAGCCCGGCGCTCTTTTACAAGATTTCAGGGTGCGCCTTTGTATTTTAAAATGCGCATTTCCCCTTTTGCATTTCCCTTGTACTTTTAAGGTTGCCCTTGCACTTTTGGCCTTTTCTCCTCTTCTTTCTTCAGTCGGGCTACCTTTTTTCCGCCTTTGACCTGCGTCTTTTTTATTTCCTTTTGCTTTCTTCGTGTTGGGGTTAACAGTTTAAAAAGCTACTTTTCTTAAAATAGACATGGTGAATCCATTTTTAAACTATCTCGCAATAGAAAGCCGATCTCTAAAAGCGGGGTTATCGGAAATGACGAGATCTACAACTTTCGTGTTGGACGTTTTCATAGAGAGATATTTCAAAATTGGTGATGCAAAGTAGGTCCTGGAACAGCCACATCTTGCATGAAGATCAACCTTTCCAATCTTGGCACTCAAGTCTCTCTCCAAGAAGAGAAGCTCTTGAAGCCTATAAAAGAGGAGGCTCTCCTTGGGTGTGGGAGAGGTGAAGGAAGCATCACTTTGCATGCATCCAAGAGGAGAAGAGAAGGTACAAGTGTTGCGGAAGCTCTGTTGAAATCAAGTTCCAAGAGGAGAACAGAAGATGCAAGTGCTGTGGAAGCATTGTTGAAATCAAGCTCCAAGAGAAAATCCCTACACATATTGTGTAAGAGAGAAGGTGCAAGTGCTACGGAAGCTTTGCTGAAATCAAGCTCCAAGAGGAGAGCCCTACACATATTGTGTAGGAGAGAAGAAGAGACTCTAGAAGGATCAAAAGGTGCAAACTTCCAAGTTGTGCAAGTATTAGCCGGTTGTATACCATGCAAGGAACCGTGATCTTGTTCCCAAGATCTACAAGTAAGAACTGGTTTATATGTAACGGAGGAGCTTGCTTCTTGTCAATAATATAACTCCACAAGGGGGGGGGGGGATTGGCCCATCTTTCACCAATCCCTAGTGCTCTCTCTCTCTCTCTCTCTCTCTCTCTCTCTCTCTCTCTCTCTCTCTCTCTCTCTCTACATCTTTCTTTTCTCTCATATGTTCTCTCTCTGTGCTAGCATAATATTCACCATATATCTTTTAAGTATATAAGAAAGTCAAGCGTGTATCTCGGATCTTATAACATCTTGTGAAGCAAAAGTACAATCATCTATGACCTCTATATAGGAACTAGGCTAGATTTCTCCATGATTGTGATACCATGCCACCTAGCAAACTCCTCATCCATGAAACATGTTGAGGCTCTAGAATCCAAAAGTGCTTTAATATCTAGTTGTCAATGCAGTGTATAAACTCTTATTAACAACATAAAACTTGAAGGAGCCTTAGTAGACAAGGATGCGCCTTCTTAGAGTTCTTGATTTTTATCCTACTAGAAGACCCTAATTGTGGTTGCATATCCATGTTTCCCAAGAATGAGGGCATAGTAGAGCTTTGTACTTGCAAACTCTTGTTAGGGGAAACGTTGAGCAATATGTCCAAGTCCTCCACATGATACAAACACAATTCTTGAGAGTATCATTATTGCTTTCCTTGGGTGGACACTTAAGTGGATAATGGCTTGAATTGGGCCAAATGAATCTACATATGCTCAATCTTGGTTTCTTTTCTTCCTTGGGAGGGCATTATTGTTGTGGCATCTAGACTTAATGATACCATGTGGCACTTCTCTTGATGTCTTTTCAATAGATAATTATCATGTTCTATTGCTCGAGAAATAAAGTCGTTTAATGTGTGAACCATTGGTATTATCAACAAAGATATTTCACATCATCATTCAATCCCCAACAAAGTTGGCTAATAAAATAATGTAACTAGGAGGACAGCTACAAGATAATGGCCTGACTTGGGCCAAATCAATCTGCATAGGCTCGATCTTGGTTTCTTTTCTTCCTCGGGAGGTCATTATTGTCATGGCCTCTAGACTTGATGATGCCCCATGGCACTTCTCTTGAGGTCTTTCCAATAAACAATTATCATGTTCTATTGCTCGAGAAATAAAGTCACTTAATGTGTGAACCATTGGTATTATCAACAAAAGATCTTTCACATCATCATTCAATCTCCAACAAAATTGGCCAATAAAATAATGTAACTAGTAGGATGGTTACAAGATGTTAAAAGGCCTTCTTAATGTAGACTTGCCTCTTTGAGTTGTTAGAGTTGATTTTGAAGATGATGATACTTTCCATCACTATATCCATCACAACTAAACCAGATTAAGTATGAAGTCTTGCCAAATTGTTACAAGGGCGACAAGAACTTAGCAAGGACAAGGATTGTCGCCTCACAACTTACAAGAGAATAACTTGAATAAGAATAGAAATTGATTTCCTTATTACAAAAAAAGGATGAAGTACAAAAATATATCTATTGATGCAAGATTGGTGCAACACAAGACATAGGCACAATACTAAATTAAAGACAAGACAAGACAAGGCAAGATAAGAACTAGAGATACATGGCTTGAATTGGAATTAGAGAGGACTTGCGTTGTAGAAGCCTCACCGACTGATGTTGGTAAGACTAAAGAGTTTGTAGCCCATGACCCCTATTTATACTAGACTTGAGGAGGTTAAGGGGAAGCTTCCAGATGATAACATCATTGATTATATAAGCATCACTGATGTAAGTGAAACTCATGTAAGTGTTGATACTAGAATCTCCCAAAGAACCATGCCTTCTTAAACTCCTAACCAACTTCTCTATAGCTATGATCATCAACGACTCACTATCTTCCTGTAGTGTATATGGAAAAGAAATTGAGATTTCACCCTTTTGGTAGAATGTTTCCATTTTTGTCTTTGCCATTGGTATTGACTTTGGCACTTATTTCTACAACAGGCCCTTCTTAACCAATTGAAGTTTGGCAACTAAATGTGCTATCACCATTCGTTTCCTTTCCTTTGCCTTAATAACTTGATGAAATAAACTCCAAAAGACCTTTGCCTATATTGTGCAAGCTAGGTTATTTCCTTGGCTACACTAAAACGAAGACAGCCCTACCACAACAAGAACTAAACACAAACTAGGGCAAAAGCATGCAAAATTTATGCATATAGTTGCACCATGGATCTCATAACTTGAGCGAAACTTCAAATCTCTCTAATAGATGAATAAGACTGTCATCTTTAATAGACATATCCATTTCCAATGCATAAAATAAAAGGAAGAAAGGAGAAGGAGAGAAAAAGAGAACTTATTACACATTTGCATGGAGAGGAGGGATAAGGAAAATAAAATTTTGCACAATTGGAAGGAAGGATGTGTGATCAAAGGAGAGAGAAAGGGAAAGGAACAAATACCCACACATGTCCTCAATCAATTCTATCTCCAAAAAGTACACCTCTCCATAATTGATTTCTTTTTATTTTACACACCTTTCCATAATTCAATTCTCTTGTTTTATTTTGATAGATTTTCTTTTTTCCAAAGACTTTGAGAATAATATGGATACACATGTAAATTTTGCAACTAGCAATGGCCTTCATTAACGTGGACTTCATTAGTGTGGGCTCATCAACCACATACTAGAACACAAATTTACATATTTTTAGTTGATGTGTGATGTGAATGGATAAAAATATCATCAAGCAAACCACTTTTGTGCTTTGTTTTTGAACATGTTGAGGTGTTAATAACTAGGTTGACCATAGAATCATTAAAGTTTGCTAATCTTGTGTTCAATATAAGCCTTCTAACATCATCCATCTCATGTTGCATCTCAACTCTTTTGATGCTTGAATCCCATAGGCACAGTGAGGAAGAGTGCAACTATCTTGCAACAAATATAAAGCATTGTACTTGCCTATCATTTAAAAAAAGTCATAGTACTTTTGTCCTTTCAGTCAAGTGTCATTGTCCGCATACACAATATTGTGTTTATGAGTCCAAGCTTCAAACTTGAAACCTAATTCACTTGTGTAATAGTCAGTCTCTCTAAGTTTATGTCTTCACGAGTCTTATCTTTGTGTTTCATCCTCCATAGCCATGCTCTAAATCCATGCTTCTCAACATGGTATCAAAGCCATGGTGAGCATGGCTCAGCTCTACAAATCACTCTCTCAGCTCCTCTTCACCTTTGGTTAGCTTATGAGCTCATTCCTCACTCCAACTCCACTCTTCCTTTCGTGGCAGCCATAGCCAGCCTACACCCTACTTCCTTTGAGCTCCTAGATCTCTTCAACTGGGCCATGTATTGATTGGATTTCTTATATGGACCTCTTGTTCTACTCACAGGCCAACTTCTTATTACTTTACACCTCAACTTTGAGCACCTATAGCTAAGCATTGTCAGAATTTAAGGTTGCTCCCATATTTGCGCATGTTTGTGATCGTATGGCTTGATCTCTCTATACACAATGCGATTGACCTTGTTGCCTTAGGGAAATTGAAGCCTCCCTTATAAGCTTCCTTCACCTAACATATTTCACTAGACGATCTACTCTACAAGCTACTGCGTACAAAAAAACTAGTCACCTGGTCTTGCTAACTCTAATCCACCATAGCTCCTTCAACTTCAATCTAAAAAATCCCCTCATTTTCTCACTCCTCCAAGCCTACTGGAGTTCCTATCACTCTAATCTGAGTTCCTACTCAGTTCCCAGCAAACATTTGGGCATCAAACCAACAAGAAGGGGAAGATTTGTGAAGATTGGAAGGGTCAAGCAACAACAACAACAAACTAGTATCTCTTGATACTACACTACCATTGCTTGTGTCTCTTGACACCTCCAAAGTCAGCTCATTTCTGAGAATTCTAGTGCTGATTTGTTGCTACCACTTTAGCATGGGCAAAGACTCTCCAACATGTTGCTTGAAAGGAGTCGGGTTTCACACCTAGCCAACATAGATAAAGCTTATCTTGATGAAGAAGGGCTTATGAGCGATCACCAGCAGTTAGGAGAAGCAGCCTCGAGATGTTGCTCTTGTAGTAGCTTGGTAGAAAAGTGATGACAAAGCTCAAGCCATCATAAAGCTTGAGCTAGATGACAACTATATCCACCATGTGGAAACATATGACATGTCCCATGACACTTGGAAAAGATTGGATACTCAGTTTGGTGCACAGTCAAAGTCTTCAAAGTATGGCTTATAATTGAATTTTTCAGATTGGACATGAAACCTAACACATCTCTTGCAACACATCTGAATTACATGGAAAGTCTCTTAACCTCACTTGCAGGGATCAACATTAAAATGGATGAAGATGTATGCATTCATGTTTTGTTAAAAAGCTTGCCTCTAGACTACGATAATGTCTCCACTACTTTAATCAACATGCCAAATCCTAAACTTGTTAACATTTAGGCCTCTCTATTAGAAGAAGAATAGAAGATTAAAAATAAAGAAGAGCCAAGTACTTTTGAGGATGAACAAGTGTTGTATGTCAGTAACAAGTACAAAGGCAAAAAGGACCAACTAGTTTGTGACTTCTGCAAAAGGACTAGACATATTGAAAAGTTCTGTCATGCCAGGAAGAGATCTTAAAAGGCCTACCTTGCAACTATGAAGGAAAAAGAAGATCAAGAAGAAGAAGAAGAAGAAGGAGGAGGAGGAGGAGGAGGAGGAGGAGGAGGAGGAGGAGGAGGAGGAGGAGGAGGAGGAGGAGGAGAAGGAGAAGAAGACCATCAAGAGCAGAAGGACAAGCCTCATCAGTCCTTCTATTCACACTACTCTGATAGACTTTTTTGAAGCCTTGTATAACCTTGCCCTAATGTTCCTTTCATAAGCTTTGTAAAACTCCTCATGTAACTTTTGGCATTACAGTCTCTGTACACTTAATGAGCCCCTGTTACAGCCTCTAGATGTCCACCATGTTTTTGGTGCCCACACTTACCATTGTTTGCAATAGCCTTTGGTTGATCACCATGTTTGTGGTGGTGTGCCCACACTTTGCATGTGGTTATTCACTAAAGCCTCTACACACTTTGTGCCCTCTTGGTTGTGATTGAGGAGGGGTGTTGAGAGTTTGGCAATCACACCCATTTGTATGCCTCTTTGTATGGAGCAATGGGCAAGGGAAATGCAAGCAGTCTAGGAAGAGATGCCTGAATCCCATAGGCACAGTAAGGGAGAGTGCAACTATCCTGCAACTATAAAGCATTGTAGTTGCCTATCATTTAAAAAAAAAAAGTCATAGTACTTTTGCCCTTTCAGTCAAGTATCATTGTCCACATCACAAGATTATGTTTATGAGTCCAAGCTTCAATCTTGGAACCTAACTCACTTGTGCCACAGTTAGTCTCTCTAAATCTTTGTCTTCATGAGTCTTATCTTTGTGTTTCATCCTACATAGCCATGATCTAGATCCATGCTTCTCAACAATCTCAAATTGGGTTGCATAGTTAACTTGAGTCTAAGTCCTTGTTGCAACAACGAAGCTATTTAACTACTTTTCCTAAGTATTATTCCTTTTTCATGGCATGGATTTGGTATTTTCAACTTTCATATTCTATAAGTAGGATAACTCTCTCAATTAGGAGAGATATTAGAGCATTTGTGATATTGGTTCCCCCTAAGATACATTGTTGACTTGGAGTTGATCACCCTTGGGAGTCTCGATTTCCAAGTGGTAATGCAAGTGCCCGCACTAGCAATTTATGGCTCTTCAATAGCCTAATCAATTGTTCATGAACTTCATTTCTTACCTTTAGGATTTTTCTTATGCCTTATAGTAGGTTGTATTTCCAATAAGCTCTTGTTTATGTGTGGTTATGTTTTGTTTGATTTTCATTACCTTGTTTTCTTTCCCCCTTGTTTATACTTGAGTCAATCTCAAGTTTTAAACTTATTTTGTTTTGATCCCCATATGATTGTTTCTCCCCCACAAGTTTGTGGTTTTAGGTTCTTATAATTCACTGAATTCAACTTTTGATTTTTGTCTAAGTACAATGGAGCCTTGATTCTATGATCTTAATGCATTATGAACATATCTTTGTGCTCAATCGAATCTTTTTGCTTTTCATCAAATCAAGTGATCACATGCACAATAATTTCCTTTTCAAAAAACATGCAAGTTAGTTACCAGTTTGCTTTAGTCTTTTTATCCTCTTGGCCTATAAAATCTGCGTCATGGCTAGGTCAAAGTGACTTAAGAATAAGTGTTCCTTAACCTATTTTCTTGATAGGATAAGAAGGCCTAGGTGGGGATGGGTTAAGTGAATGTGCGTGATATTGGAATCTAAATGATTGAGTTTTAATCACTTGAGTCATTTGAAGCATGGTTGGCCTAAATCTTTGTGAGATGGGATGTTTGTTAGTGGATGCCTAAAATTTCCGTCTAAGGGTCGTCTCTTAGTGACCTAGGTGAGATAGGGTTAGGAAGATGGATGGGCGAGTAGTGTGTATAAGGTGGATTGCAATGGACTTGAGGGATGAGGATTTGTGGCCATAAAAAAGTAGTCCTAACCTAAGCTAGAGTGACTACAAAGGTGATGTAGGCCTAAGTGTGTATGTGGAGGGCTAATTGGAATAAACCCACTATGTTGCCCTAGGATTTAACACTAAGTTTAAGTCTATGAGTGGGTGTTTGATGAAGGCCCTACAAATGGGATATGGAAGTGGGTCATTTTTTTATATTACCTAAGAGTTAGGTGAGTTGTGTGCATGAGAGGCATATGAACCTAGCTTGAGAGAGAAGTATGTATAGACTTAAGAGGAAGGTGTGAGTATCTAACCCTAGAGTGGCTCTACCTACACCTAATGATTCAAAGCCAGCCGCTCCAATGATAGACATCAACCCAACGGGAATCCCTAGACTGCCAAGACCTATCATGATCCATCCACCAAGAGATGCTCTAGTGGACTTTGTGGAGAAACCACTAGAGGAAGACGCATATGTGAACCCTTATGTCTCCTATGATGAAGAGGGTAATCCCATATTGATGGACTATAGAATTGTGGATGTGCCTACCCTAGGTGTAGATGTATCTTTAGTGGATATAAGAGTGGTGGTCTAGTGCTTAAGCGGCTAAGAATGAGTGCATGTGTGTGTTTAGACCTATGTGTTCACAAGTGACCAAGTGCTAAGGTTATGTGGTATGGCCATGAGTTTGATACAACTCGTTAATGGGTGAGTGTGTACATGATTGCATAGGTGATTGTATGAGTTGCTAAGGTGGTGATGGTGTTGGCTTGAGCACACAAGTGCTTAAAAGGAGGTTGGCACAAGTATGTGCTAACACATGAGCAACAAGTCATGAATGCATGTGCACCCAATTGGTCCTACAGTGGATGGTTGAACTAATCCTTCAAGTGTGTGGATTGTGGAGATAATACCCATGAGTGGTGAATTGTGGATTTGCCTATAAGTTATGAATGCATGTGCACCCAATGAATGGTGAATTGTGGATTTGCCTATAAGTTATAAGTGTGGAGTGGTGAACTAAAGTGGTGAGTGTCCTAGAGATGGTGAGTATGAGTGTAGTCACGGTGGTCAAACCAAGTGGGCTCACAAGTGCTTGGGTAGATTGTGGTCTCATGAGTGAGTGAGACCAAGTGGCCACCCGAGTGTCTTGGTGGACCAAGTCCACAAGTGAACAATCATGGAAGTGAGCACATGACTACATGATGGATGCTTTGGGAAACCACTCTTCTCTCTTCTTGCACACCCTATGTCTTCTTCTCTTTCTCCTCTCTGGCCCCAACTAGCTCCCAAGTTTGTGTTTCTTTCTCCTTTGCTATTTAGTCATGTTGATGGCTTCTTTGTGTTCCTATGTGTGGCATGAAGCTAGCAACATACGTGCATTGGTTGTGGTCTCTAAGGAAGTGGATCATTGATTATGCAAGTCTTTATGATTATAGTCATAGTTCCCAGGCAACACTAAGGTTAGATGAATAACTAAGTGAGTACTTGACACTATTGCATTTCTTGCTTTTTTGGGTGACTATTCTTTTTGTGACTTGCTTTTCTAGTTAGAACTGGCCACAATTGGGCAATTGGGCTATAATCATGGTGAAATGACTACTTTTTATGCCCTATACTCTTGAGAAGCCTAACTTAGCAAGTTGTGGTGTGGAGGCAAGTAATAGGCCTCATGATAAAGGAACATTGCTTGTGAGACTCGTGCCAAGCAATGAGATATTCACAAAAGTGATGGAAGTGGTAAATCATAAGTGCATGGATACTTTTTCAGGTCATGCTAGCTTGGCCAAGGATAATTGGTGTGGCTTAGTCCATGAGCGACTACCTTGTAAGCCCTAAATGCCTCATGAGTTCATTGGTGGTGTGGTCGTTATATTGGCACTTGTGAGATAGCTAAGTGAGGTATGTACACTCGTGGTGAGGCTACCTTTTTATGGCCCCTCATAGTGGTAATAGTAAAGTAAGCCAAATAGCATTGTGAGCAAAAATTAGATTTGGGGCTTGTAGTGTGAGCAAAATATGACCCTTATGGTGCAATTGTTGTGAGTATGAGGAGGGAAAGTCAATTGATAGGATAGTGGCCTTGTGGCCACTTATCATAGGGTAGTAGTCATTAAAATTTGTGGAGGGGATGGTTCATTGGTAATTGTGGTGGCTTCTATCTCATTTTCAACCATACTTGCCTATTTGGAGTGTCAACATATTGCAAAAGTACTCAAGGAAGTCAATGTGCAAGTAGACTCTCTAGCCACAAATGCATCAACAACCCAATATCAACAAACCTTGCTTGTTATCTACTTCTTTCTAACACACACCCACCCCATCAATTAATTTGTGAGGTGCTATCAACCCAATGTGATATGCAATGAATATGCAAACCAATCCACACAACTATGATTGATAATCAAAAATATATTTTTAAGGGTTTTTCCAAGTTTTTGTTGTTTTTGCTTTATTTTCTTGTGTTTATGATTCTTAATCTACGCTATGCCTATGCAATGTAATGCTCTCCAAAATCAACAAATCCATCAAAAGAGCCATTTCAACCCTTTAACCTAATTACCCATATCCTGGTGTGTGAGAGGCACAAAAGTGAGAGATGGGTCCTAACTGTTCCATCCCACTCAAGCACAGAAGCTTCAAATTCCACATATCGATTAGAATACAAGTACCTCAACTAGTCAATTCCATCCTTATCTTGCCAAGGGGATCAAGGTGTTAACCTCTACAAGCAAGCACTCAACAATGGGATATGGGATGAAACTCTTATTCCTATAAGAGTTTAAAATAACCTTGGTTGAACTATCTCTCATCTACTTGGCTCACATTCCAATCTCCAAGCCAACAACTCTCTTTCCCTATCAATGATATGAAAGACAATAAATATTGAAGACTCATGGATGTAATAGGCTCACCTATTACATGCTTCTCATTATAGTCCACCTTTGAAAGGAAAAGTAGATGGCCATGCGATCCATGTGTATGTTTTCTATAAGCCAAGCCTTTGATTTGGCATCACCATGCTTCCCTTCAAATTGCCACAAACAAGCAAGATAGAGGTAGAAGCTTCTCCTTTGTGGTCCCTCATGCTCTCCCTCACCCACTCACAAACACTCAAACAATAATGGATGTCTCAAAATAAACACAAAATGAATGGAGAAGAAGAATAAGAGAAGGAAAAGAATGGGTTCAAGAGAAGGCTTAAATTTCAAAGTCCCTCACACTCTCTCTTTCTCACTAGTAATGGTGGACATAAGAAATGAAGAATTCTTAAATACACAAAGTTACACACACAACAATAAGCTATCTATTCACTAAATCGTTTTTACATATTAGGATTAGGGTTACGGTTTCCACCCAAGTTGGGTGCCTACCTACTTTTGTGGTTCTTAATTGAGCATTCTCTTAATGTATGCATACAACTTGAGCTTAATTGGACCTAGTCTAGGTAAAAAAGGAATAGATGTTGCCCACAATCATCATATCCATTGTGAATTTTCTAATTTGACACCAAGAGATGATATAAGTTCATAAGAGTGAGCCGACTCTCACAAAATGTTATAAAAATATAATGTTCTTGCATCTACCATTAATAGATGGAATAAGTTGCACTCCACTATGTGGATGGTACCCTCACATCTGTTATAGGTCTTAAAAATTGACTTTAAGAGATGATATAACTTGCATGGGAGTGAGCTCAACTCTCACAAACATTACCAAAATATAATATTCTTGCATATACAATCAATACATGGAATAAATTGTAATGTATCTTATAGATGAACTATTCCTTAATTGCATGCATTGTAATCCACAAAAATTTGTCTATTTCAAAATCAATTCTAGCACTTGACTTGCATACTTTCACTCCTT
The DNA here is from genome assembly GCF_053477565.2 of Lygodium microphyllum. NCBI lineage: Eukaryota > Viridiplantae > Streptophyta > Polypodiopsida > Schizaeales > Lygodiaceae > Lygodium > Lygodium microphyllum. Next base: position 101,293,728 of record NC_141153.1, on the reverse strand, counting down.
GAGAACTTTGATTTTGACTTTGCACTCATTGTCTTTTGCCTTTTGTGATTACAAAAATGACAAGAATCAAAAGACAAACCATGAGAGTATGGAAGTGTGAAGATTAGGATAACAAGTCCACTGACTATGACATAAATGGAGCCAATTCAAACAATACCAAAAGCCTCAAAATTTGGACATCTACCTGGTTGATAATGGCATAGTTAGAATAAGATCCAATTTGGAAGGTCTAGGGAACTTGGAGTTCTTGTGATCAAGAACTTTCACAATATCAACCCACAAACCTCATTTGAACTCTCAAACTCCTTGCAATTGAGAGAGGGAAAAATTAGACCATGATCTCCCAAGGGAAGTCAAAAATTTTGAGATCAAAATCAAATTTTAGCATGGGTAGTAATTGGAAGATCCCCAAATTAGCTAACATACATAAGACAATGAGAGATCTTTCAAGATGTGGTTGAGGCTTGCTTAAAGAGACATGGATCTAGATGTGAGAAATCAAAAGAAACCTCAAGATATACCTAAGCACATTACAAAATTTAAAAAGGTTAATCGCATCATTCTAATACTTTGTGGAAAGAGATAAGGTGAATATGATAAGCCCATCAAGGGACTAGTAAAAGGAAAGGAGGCAGACCTCCAAAAATAGAGACACCAAGTGTAGTAATACATTGCAAAGGACCTCATAGTGGAAGAAGAGAAGGAGCTAATCAACTTGCTCAAGGAGTTCTACAATGTGTTTGCTTGGAAATACACTGATCTCAAAGGGATTCCATCCCATATGTTAACCTAACACAATTCCAAAAAGCCCTAATGCCAAGCCAATCAAACACAATGACCCTATTTGATGAATTCAAAGATGATACACATATCATGTTCAAGAACAAATGGACAAGCTACTTAAGGTAGTATTCATATATCGTATTGAGTGTACAAATTGGGTATCACCCATTTTCATGATACTAAAATAGAATGGGATAACCCAAGAATGCATAAATTATGACAAAGTAAACATAGCTACTAAGAGAGATCACTATCCACACTACCCTACATTGAGCACATGATTGAGTGTTTGGCAAGAAGGCATATAGCTTTCTCAATGGCTTCTTAGGTTATAATCAAGTGCAAATCCACTGACATGACTAATGTAGATAGTAGTGGATCTATCTGAACCCCTTAAAGTGCTAGCTTTGGGTAAAGCATGGACTTATTCTAGGTCCTATTGTAATGGACACAAAAAAGATCTAGGACATACCACCAACAACTAATCCAAAAGGAATCCAATGATGCTTAGGACATACTAAATATTATAGGTGCTTCATGCTAAATTCTACTTTTATAGTAAGACCCCTTGGATGCTAAGTTGCATATGAAATACTAGAAAAGGCCCTCACAATTGCACCCATTATGCAAGCCCTAGATTGGAAAATCATGTGCATATCAATGCATTTAAAGTTGATATTCAAGCAATGTTGTGCCAACTCGGTGAGCATAACATGGACTTTCCACAAAGCTTTGGTAGCAAACAACCCATTGGTGCAAAAATGAATTATTTAATCATCAAACAAGAGGGGTCAGGAAATGTATATACAAGTTGAAAATTTTGTGACTACTTGCTTGCCATCCCATTTATTTTATTTATGGGCATTGAGCGTTGTTATATCTATTACACAAACTATGTATCACAAGTTGTGTTGCTCGATAGCTCCTACTTTTACTAGAAATTGACTTTAGCATGATTGTGAATAAAGAAAAGCAAGACTACATAGCCAATCACATGCCCGGGGTAACAAGTGGAAAAAAAGGTAATAGGACATCAACTAAGTCCTTATGGGGGCAAGTCATCTTGTGAGAAGTCAACCCCATACTAACCCCTCAAGCCAATGGCCAAGCAGAATCAACAAACAAAATACTGATAAATGGTCTTAGTAAAATTATGTTTGCCTCTAGAATTGAATGGGATAAGAAGCTCATTGAAGCTCTATAGACCTATTGAATAGCATACGAGATTGTCACAATATAGTTTTCATTCAGGCTCACACAAAGCAATGATGCCATTATGCTTGTGGAGCTCCTCATTCCTAGTTTGGAAATCGTGGTACAATAGCAATTGGAAGGCACCAAAGCTTGGGAAAATGGCTTGATAGAATTGGAGTACCTAATAGAGATACATGCTTAAGTGTTGAGAAGGCCAAACAAAGTGCAGTTCAACAAACACATGCAACCAATAGAGAACCTTCTAAAGATGCGATTAGGTGCTCTTCTACTAGCCATAAATAGAAAATGAAATTCAACCTCCTAGGAACTTATCATGTTTTCATTAGATTGGGCCCTCGAATGGAAGTAGAATGGATATGTAGTACTCCCCAAGGCATTATAAGCATAAATCTCCTATGAATGAGCCTTATGTTTCTCAAATCCATCACAATGGTAGAATAGACTTTGTATGAGGATAAATCCCCTATGAATGAGCAATATGTTTTTTTTAGGTCCATCACAATGGTAAAATAGACTTGGTATGAGCAAGTCAAACTCAATTGCCAACCTTATCCAAGTCACATGAATCATGAGCCTTAAGTTACAAACTCAAAATCTTGTATTAGGGCTATCACAATCACTAATTTGGAATCCTAGGATGAGCCAATGAATCCTCCTAAGTACTTTGAGTCAGATTTACTACAACAAGAGAGGTTAATGCTGACACTCTTATAGATGAAGGGTCTAACTTCAATATCTAATCATACTACATTTGGGACCAAGTTGGTCAACCATAACTAGTGCCAATTGTCATGAAACTCAATCCTTATAGTGGCACATCCTACTCCTCGCTAGGGAAATGTAAGTTCAATGGTGATGGAATTGAGAGTATTCCCTTACTCCTCTATATTCTTCCAAACCATGAAGATTTAGGGAGAGAGATTTCCTTGGTCAACCATTCAAATATTAGATCAAGTGCAACATCAACTATTTTGACAAACACATCCATTTAGCATTTTTGGGGGCTAGAGTAATCTCTACCTTCAGTTAGGAGAAATAGTTGAAGAAAAAGAGAAAGATAACACCCAAACCTCACCACGTATAGCCATGACTATCAAGGTGGATAAGAATTTGTTGTGAAAATTACTTGATATGCAAGCCAAACAAGTACAATCCAACAATGAATCAAAACCAACCAAGAAAAACAAAAAGACCACCATTAATAATGAAGACTAAAAAGTGCAAATCCAAGGAAACATTATTCTAGTCTCAACCTTCTAAGGCTACCAAACCTCAATACAAAAAGCAATTCCAACGAAGAAGAAACCATAGATGATGCATGCCTCACCAAGGTGGGTGCCCAAACTCAATGCAAAAGGGTATTATTAAGGAAATTGTTGTTTGTGGATTCCCAACATGCCCAACATCTTAGCCCTACTCAAAACATAAAGGTACTACCAATGTAATTGCCATTTGTGGATTTCCAAAGACACCCACAACCTCTCAAAACTCCCTTGATGACTCAAAACATAAAGGCACTACCAATGTAATTGTCATCAATGGACTCCCAAAGACACCCAACCTCTCAAACCCCCCTTGATGACTTTATCTCCAAATATTAAATGTATTCTCGCGGAGTAGATGAATGATATAGTGGTTGAAAGTACACATCCTAAACCCACTGTAGCTCCTTTGAAACCCACTCGTACAAAGCCTTACAGTGGCATAGATGCAAAACAGCTAACCATACCTTCTAAGTCTTAAGTAAGATAATAGATAACTATAGCGAGGAAAGTGCAACCAAAACCAAGGATGAACCCAACACAACTACCCAATCCACATCCAAGTCCATAGTACTAGTAGCCTTTGATTGTGGATCTCAAATCTAAGCAACAGAAAACTACTACCAATTCTATGGCCCAAGCCACCCTCCAACCAAAAGAGGATCAAATAGCCAAGTTGAATAAAACCCTTAATTAATATTTGCAAGCAAAAGACAAAGACCACCAACAAATGAGTTCGATCAAGCCACAACCACTAGTTTGCATTAATTTGGGCTTATAGTGATGGAATCCTTTATCTAACTTAACACAAGATTTGAAACGCTAAGAGAATCCCATGAAATGACCAACATAGGAATCACTAACATGATGATATGGTCAAGGTCATGTCCCGCTACTAGCACATCATATTGATCCAATACAAATTTTTAAAGATCCTACTAGAGAAGGATGCAAGGGCAATTAGACTCATTCCATCTCATGTGCTAGTCATCGAGATAAGGGATGAGTCTAAGTTAAAGAGCTCAAATATAGAGTAAACTCAAATATTCCCTTTGTGAAAGAATGCTATGCACACATGGTTGAGATCCCTTGCTGTCAGCAATTGATTCATGTCAAATGCCAAATAGCAATGTGAAATCAATACATTACTATCAGAGCTTTCTCAAGCTCAATGCCAAACTTGATGGAATGCTTATTTTTTAATTGCTTTGATTGACATGGCTATGGATACTTGTCACATAACCATTACACACTCTCATGCATGCCATATCGACCCCACCGACTTGTCTCCTCGTAGTAGCCTATCCATTAAGGCTCCTTAATAGCTCCACAACTTAAGACATTCTCCTCAAATGTGCTCCATCTCCGTGGATTTAATTGCTCCAACCTCACCTTGTGAAGGTGAAGAAGAAGAAGAGAATATGAAAGGAGAGGAGCTTCACACACCGGTCCCTCACTCTTCCTCTCTCACTCTCTGACAACTATATCCATACAAGTAGGAAAGTAGAAGTAAGAAGCAAGAAGAGAGCTCTCCCAAGATTGCACACCATAAGAATAATCTTATCCATTTACTTTTTGGTCTTTATACGTGAGGTTAGACTGAGCACTCTAACCCTCTTTTTGGCCCAAAACTAAACCTCATTTGATTTATACACGATTCTTGGTTTAATTTGTCTTTTCTAGTTTAAAGTGAATTGAAGCTCCATGGCCACAACACCTATGTTTATTATGGCTGATTATCCTTACTCATAAATATTTTACAATTTGTGTAGGAACATGCTCAAATCTCTTTAAAAATTATAATGATAACATAATGTCCATTGAAAAATTATAATAATCTTGGTGCAACTCAAAATTTAATATACCATTACTTCCAATGCTTGCATTTTTTTAAACTTCTTTATTAATTCTTGTTCACCTTCTTGAAAAGAGGTTAACAATTACAATATGACTCCACATACTATGAAACCATTTCTCAAAGGTCATCATTACACAAAACCTCAGGGCTATAACTCCAACACCACCAACTATTGGACAAGGGTTTTGCATGAAGAAGAGCTACAAGTGGCTAGTTGATTTGGGGCACTAAACTTAATAACCACTGTCATCACCTATCTTTGCATCTTGGTGTGTTGACCATTCAATCTAGATCCCCTTGCAAAACTTCAATGTGACCCCAACTTTTATGGTGGATGACTAAAGCTTAGGCACATCACTACCCTATACATAAATAGACATCTCCACCTCTGTGTGAAGAAATAGCAATTCATTGCTTATAATACCACACACACACCAAGAGTAAATCACCATCACCTTGCTCAATCTTGCAATGCTAGGAAGTATTGCAACTCTTGTTCTATAGGGGAAGCAATGTTATCCAAAGTAAAAGTAAAGCTTCAAACCTTTTGATTTGCAATGCATCAACCTTACTTCCTTGCACCGAATAATTCTCATATGTAAACATTGTGCTCATTTGCAAATCACAAAACAACAAGGACTAGTTCCCATCAAAGACATTAGTAATGAAGACAATATTGTCTTTGCCACCATAGAGCAATAAAAAGAGTTTGCCCTAAAGCCAAAGATGAGGGACTATGGGGACTTGTAATTTTGACTATTGAGCAAATTGAAAGCACTGATATGACAAATAAATTGGTGGAGTAGTGGGGAAATAAAATGCATGGAAAAGTGGTTTTTGACCAACCAAAAATATGGCATCATAGAGTTCATGAAAATCTACAATCTAAATTCCAAGTTTGGGCTCATTGTGCTCAGAATTGGAAACAAATAAGAAACCTATCACGTCATACTCACACCTCAACTTGTGGAAGAAGCCTTAGGGATTGATAAACATCAGAACAAGCCAAACATCACACGGGAAGGCTTGTTCTTTAGTGTCATACTTGGGGGAGACATGTGTACATCTACATAGTTCCTCCATACAATGTTCACCTACGTCAAATCAAACGCTTGCACCATTAAATCCCCAAGATTTTGATGAAGACAACTTGGTTGGTGGAACCATGAAGTGAAATATAGAAATCTATGAGTAGAAATGGCAAATGAAGCAATAGTGAGAGCTCAAAGGGTTCTCTATAAGCTTTTAAAAGAAGAAATCACATGCATAAATGCTAATCTAGGCATAATTGTATGCAGTAGTGCCATAACTAGGGTCATTAACACAACTTTGGGCTTACTTGATGTTCCACCACCCATTGTATACTTGGACAACCTAAGAGCATCCAACCCAATCTAGTCAAGTCTTAACCCCCAAGGAAGTGGGCTCTAGTTCTTTGGGGTAAGAAGGAGAAGCAAAGGAAAGTAAGAATAAGAAAATAGATAAGAAAAAGGTAAATGGATGAAGCAAGATAACATGTTGAGGAAAAAGAAAGGGAATGGGAGAAGATGAAGAAAGGTGAGAAAAGACGTGTAGAAGCATAGTTGAAGAGGCTAAATTCAAAGCTATGATACAAGAATCTAGGAAGGAGTTTCACACCCTAGAAGCCACTTCTACCAAGGAGTACAAAGGCACTATCATAGCAATGTGGACGTCCTTTGAAGAGGACATCAGAAAACAAAAGGAGCTCTTAAAACAACATGTTTAAACAAAATTAGCCAAAGCCAAATAAGGAAAAAGTTCCAACAAGGGCAAGGAGATGACAATAGATGAATCTCCCTAAATGGTTTTCCAAAATGATCTTTCTTGGAAACAATGCGTGAAGTCCAAGAATGGATGACTAAGTTAAAGAAGATGAAAGCCACGGAAGAAGTAATGGTCACATCTCAAACAGGGTGGCATGTTGATTCAACCAATGACTCTCCAGAATAACCCAAAAAATTAATCCACAACTAGGGAGTGTCTCTACACTAAAAAAGGTGTGTGAGTGACTCATGAAACATGAGGCCAAAGCAATTAAGTGATAGGAACTCTAGATATAATCAAACAATGAGAAAGTAGTTGTTTCACTCCATGATCCAACTTTGGGACCATTGGACACCCTCTTATTTTCCACAAGGTTTGAACCACTATGTACTTAGGTTAGCTCTCACCTAACCAATTGTGCATATTACAATGAAAGCAATGATTCACCTTGTAGTGAGCTTACTACCACAAAAAGGCTAGAAAATCCATAATTCAAGTGCATACCCTTTGCTTCTTGTCTTTTCTTGCTGCAGATACATGAGAAAAAGCATATGAGAAGATTAGAAGGCTTTAAGAGAAATGGAAGGAGCTTCACTTGGCATTGTCCCTCACACCCTCTCACACTCACACATACGCATGCACATGTGCACACACACACACACACACACTCTCTCTCTCTCTCTCTCTCTCTCTCTCTCTCTCTCTCTCTCTCTCTCTCTCTCTCTCTCTCTCTCTCTCTCTCAAAAGTTGCAAAAGCAAGAGCAAGAAAGTAGGAACATAAAGTTTGCAAACACAAGAATAGCTTGTTCGATTCACTTTTATCCTTTAAATACAAGAGATCTAGGGTTAGGGTTTCCCCATTCCCCTCGGGCATCTAGCCTTCTTTTTGGAACCAAAGACCAGTCTCCTCTCCTTGCATGCACCTAGACTTAGTATAACATTGATTGAAAATTAATTTGCACATCTCTAGCCTTACATGTTACTCACTATCAATATAACTTGCATGAGGGGGATCCCCAGCTCTCATTTAAATCGTTCCATCATACAATGATTTCAACAACTCCAGTTCAAAAATTATAGGCCTTCTATTTGTATGTGGTTGACATTTTCCCCCTCCTAGATGAGTGTCGGTCCCATGGCACTCATGCCAAAAGTAGCATTATATGGCTAGCAAGAGATGTTGGGATAGTATATGAGGGAGTTTTGGTTGAGAAGGGATAGTGGTTGATGCTGCTTGTAGGTTTGGAGGTATTATTGGCTCTGTTGGGGTTATGCTTATTGAATAACTGGTAGAGTTGTAGTGCCAGTCGATTAGTATAGTCAGTTATGCATTGTTTAACTTAATAGGCCACTTTCCTTTATGTTATATCTTATCTATACTTTGTGTACATTGTATTGTGTGTCAAAGAAAAAAAAAACAAACCAACAAGAAAACATGAGTGAGCTTCCTCTTATGTGTATGGTGTGTGTTTGGCATAGCAGCTCAAGCAAGTCTCCCCACCACGCGATTCTTGACAATTTTGTGGGGGGAAGAAATGCAAGACCAAATTGCCAAAGACTAGACCAAGAAACCAACTCAAAAGGACCCAAAAGTCAAGGCCTTCAATAGACCTTTAAATATCATAACTAAGTAATCATTAATTATAAAATAAATGTAAATTATAAAGAGGAAGATGCATGTTAGGATTCATGTTTTCCCTTGATAGTGCAACAGTTACATGGAGCAGAAAAAATCAACCTACAGTTGCTTTATCAAGTACAGAGGTTGAGTATAGAGGTACTACTATGGCAGCATGTGAGGTGGTATGGCTGCAAAAGTTATTGGGTGACTTGGATGTGCTGGGAGATGGTCCAATTGTCATTCACTATGACAACATGAGCAGCATGTAGCTAGCTAGGAACCCAATGTTCCATGCTAGGATAAAACACGCTGAGGTGCACTACCACTTTGTGAGAGAGAAGGTACTTGTAAGAGAGATTGACTTAGTATATGTCACCACACAAGATCAGATAGGTGACATTTTCACAAAGCCATTAGGTGCAGAGAAGCTTCGAAAGTTTTGAAGCTTACTTGGAGTTGTAGAGATACAGTTGAGCTTGAGGGGGAGTGTTGAGATGGCAAGCTCAACATGTGCAGACATTGATGATGAACTGCCTGGCTAGATAGGTCCACGCGTCTACACTTAGCATGTCGGTGGTCATTATGATCCTCACATGGCCACTAACTTATCATATCATATATTTAGTTTGTTGAACCTACCTACAAGTGTCATAGTTATAATGCTAGTCGATTAGTATAGTTAGTTATGCACTGTTTGACTTAGTAGGCCACTTTCTTTTATGTTGTACCTTATCTATACTTTGTGTACATTGTATTGTGTGTAGAAGAAGAAGAAACCAACAAGAAAACATTTTGGCACAGCATCTCAAGCAAGTCCCCATGGTATTAGAGTAGCACCATTGAGAGAGGCTAGTTTTTGTCAAGAATCGCATGGTGGGGGGACTTGCTTGAGTTGCTGCGCTAAACATGCACCATATACATAAGAGAAAGCATAAAGAAAAGTGGCGTGTTAAGTGCATAACTGACTATACTAATTGATTGGCACTACAACTATGCTAGCTGTGGCAACAAACTAAATATAATAAGTAATAAGTGTAGACATGCGGACCCATCTAGCCAAGCGGTCCATCATCAATGTTCGCATATGTTGATCTTGCCATCTCTAAAAAAATGATATCAAGCTTCCTAGCTTAGTCTAGACTTTGCCAATTTGGTCTTGCCTCCCCCCAACCACGAAACCCCTCCCCCCCCCTTTACAATTCCTCGCTTGGGAGAGTGGGTCATAAAGTATAATATTTTTTATGTTTTAATTATTTTATTATTATTTACAAAGAAGTTTGATTGTTTTATTTATGTATAGTAGACAAAGGGTTGTGAATCAACAAGTCATAAAAATCTATTATACTCAAGTTTAGCTAGAGTGTCCAGGGCATTGAGTTATATAAATAGCTCACATAAATAAGACATGATATCATTGAGGAGTGATGGGCCGTTGAACCAACTCGTGACATGGAGCTCTTCTTTAGTTAGTGGATCATTGATCAATGATAGTGAAGCAATTGCTTGGGTAGTGTTGGCATTTGAGTCTTGATGATGGCGTGTAAAGATATGGTCTCATAATATGATCTTAGATATGCTCAAAGCGCCACCCTTGTAAGGTGCTCCCAATGATCCATGGTGCTCTACATTGTAAGGCACCAATGATGAGGAGAAGCCATGTGTGAGCCTAGAAATTGGTTAGGTCTTAATTTGTATATCGAATGAGGTCTATGTGATTGGATAGCAAAAAGGTGACCTTTGTGGATCTAACCTTTAGGTTAGATAGAGTAGCTATGTTGGTAGTAACTTGAGGTACAATGCATTGAGTTGCAAGGTTTGAGAGTTATTAGGTGCCCTTATTTTGGGGTTTGGGGGCTATAGAAGCAGCCCGTAGCTGGGGTGTCTTAAGGGGGTGAGTGACCCCTTGACGACAGGGATTTGAGGGCAATGCCCTTAACTCCTTGGCTGACTAGGAAAGTCTCGTAATATGGTTGGACAAGTCGACCATATTACCTTCCCCAATTATAAAAGAAAGAACCCTCCAAGTCCATAATCAATCCATCTTTTACATAGTTACAATTCGTCCAACTAGCCTTAAGCTCTTTGCTCATCATCTATCTGGATCACCTTCTAGGCTTCATAATGGAAGTGCACAAGTGAATAGAGCCATCTTTGAAAATAAGGAAGTTACTATTCTTCTTATATTTGTTGTGTATTCTCTACTCCTTACTTAGATTTTGTTCACTTTGCTATGTAATTTTTACATGGATCCTATTTGAGAAGACAAATAATTTTACATTATTCGACCATAGTGTGTCAACCTTATTTCATGCTATAGCAGATGGTGTACCATCTTTTGAGAAAGCGAGTGGTTGTATTATTGAGATGGTGTAGCCTCTCGCGAGGACAGAAAGGTCCTTAAGAAGTGTTGCCTTGGTGAATGAAGGAAGTATTTGGCAAGCTTGTAGTTGTTGTTTGGGGATCTCTTGAGCTAGCTACTTTTTATCGACGTTAGCTAGTTTGAGGTCGATCATAGCAAATAATTTAGCAAATATGCCAAACATAGAGTTGAGCTACAAAAAACATTTCGATGAGGACTTTCTTGCTTTAGATGAACAAGTCTTTAACCATTTTGTAGTTTGATTGGCATTGATAGAGTTTCAACTTGGCTAGCAAATAGGATCCATATTTTCTCACTCTATATGGGGGAACTTGGCATTGGTAAAAAATGATTATCATCTTGGGCAAGTTGGGAATAGATGTGGTTGTGCCAACAACCACACTGTCCAGTGTAGAGGATTGAGAGGTGTGTTGACTAGGAAAGTAGTAGTTGGAGAAGGAGTGGTCAATGGGATAGAAGGTATTGATGAATATTTTTCATGAATAGGAGTGCTACACGGAGGGTCAATGGGGACTTGATTGGTAGGCACTATGTTAGCAATCAGCTTGCTTGATTTATGGGGTGTCGTCAGAGCTATTGTGGTGGTTTGTATATGACAAGTGGTCCTGTGTGCAATAGTAGATAATTTTGGAAACTAAAGTTTATATCAGCCTCCATAATACACTTGCATTTCAAGAAGGACCTTTGGAACCCATGGGTCATTAGGTGTAAGTTACTATGGGATTGGCAATGTTAGAGAGTGTGTTTTCACATGTTGTGAAAAGTTGCATGATGAGGTTTTGGGTTGCCAGTTCCATTGAGTGTTGGAGTTGATAGGTGACTTCTTGCAATCTTGGTTGCTTAAGAGCTAGGCCAAGACCATGAAGGCTTTATGTGTTTGGTCATATTGAGATGTAGGGGTGATCTAAGTTGGCTTGGATCGCTGTTAACCCCAACACGAAGAAAGCAAAAGAAAGCGGGAAAGACGCAGGGCAAGGGTGGAAAAAACAAAAAGAAGTAGCCCGACTGAAGTAGGAATAGGAGAAAAGGCCAAAAGCGCAAGGGCAACCTTAAAGGTCCAAGGCAAATACAAAAGGGGAAAGGCGCATTTTAAAATATAAAGGTGCACCCTGAAATCTTGTAAAAGAGCGCTGGGCTCTCACCCGTGCAATTTGTAAATGTAGACGGGCGGTGGAAAGGAATCTAGGAAGATAGAGGGACAATGGGAAAAAGGGCCTAGGCTAATGGCCGGCCATGTAAAAAAGGGGGGACAACCGCCCATGGAAATTAAGGGCATGTATATAAAGTTAAAAGGTAAATGAGAAGAGCATCCTCATGTGTGGCAAACAACGCCTTCTTCTTCTCCTCCTGTTTCTCACCTTCGTGCCTCCTTGCTTGTGCTTGTGAGAGGGACTGAGAGCGTGAGAGTGTGTGAGGGAGTGATCATGGGAGGGCAAGGGAACTTGGAGAAGAAGCTCCCCATTCTCCCTCTTCATCTTCTCCTCCCCTCTTCTCTCCTCTGGTCTTGAACGTGGCTATGGGGGATGAAGCTCATGGGAGAGGGATTGAGGTTGCTTGAGCTCGCCTCAAGGATCGTGGAGCTGCAGGGGTGCAAGAAAGAGGAAGGTACTCGATCGAGCATCAAGGTAAGCTCACTACACCCACAAGGTAGGCGTAGCGCGACGGCTATGTGAGAGGTAGCCATGGCTGCTCAGTTCGAAACACTTGAGTAATAAGTTGTCCGTAGGTCTCAGGGTAGAGCTTGAAGAGTTCCCACATTTTGGTTCTGTTGCCGGGACCAACGGATTCGAGCTTTGAGCGCCGCGCGCAGCAGATCGAGAATGGAAGTAGGGTTTGCAGCCTGAACCAGTGCTCGAGATAACTAGGAGACTTAGGAGGTTTTAATCTGAGGAACATGTAAGTATTTGGGTTTGTTGGAAGCATTAGATTAGGACTACTGTTTTGCATTTCTGTTTTTCATATTGGCTGCACTAGATGGAGGTTAGATTAGGGTAAAACCAGATAAAACAAAGGTTCTGGCTGCTGCTGGAAACAGGAAAACAGGGGACCAGACTCAAGCTTCTAGGTGAACCAGGGACAGGGAACTGGCTATAAGGTTTTGCAGTGCTGGGAAAGAACCTTAAGAGGCCTGGGAGGCCAGGACAAACCTCATTTTCTTAGTTGGCTTTGTTGTGAGAGAGAGAGAGAGAGAGAGAGAGAGAGAGAGAGAGAGAGAGAGAGAGAGAGAGAGAGCTTCTGGTTCACAGGACGAGGAAACGCAACCCCGATTCCAGGCGCATTCGATTCGTACCACTTCAGGTGAGTCCAGTGAGTTCCAGTAGTGCTCTGATCGGTTATGGGATGCTTTGTGATGATTGAGTGCAGAAGACAGTAGGGAGGATTCAAACGCGCCAGAATTGCGCCCGTCGCCGACGCAGTCGGACCAACTCGCAGTGGTCTGATTCCCAGAATCGGACCACCCGAGTTCTGGAGTCGGACCGCGTCCGACTCCCAAAATCGGACCGTCCGATTGCGAGTGAGTCGGACCAGTCTAGTCTGATTGCCAGGATCGGACCAGCCCGATCGGACGTGCCACATGGCACTCAGACTGCCCCTTATAATCAGACACTCAGCTGTCTGCTCGGACCAGCCTGTCCGATCAGACGCCTCGTCCGATCGAAGGAATCGGACCCACCCCTGTCCGACTCGGACCAGTCTAGAATCGGACCAACATCGTCCGACTGTTAGAGTCGGACCACACCGGTCCGATTGCCAGAGTCAGACTGTCCAACTCTCAGAGTCGGACCACCCCGGTCCGATTTCCAGAATCGGACCATCTTGCCAGAACACAAAGATAAGGATCTTTTGCTGACCTGACCACAGACCTGACCCCAAGATGCAACCCTGAACACCCCCAGAACCCAAGTTGGTCATTAGAACCTCAGAGATTAATCGAACTCAGGGTGCAGAAAGAACATAGAATAGCCGGGAACTGAGTGGGAAACTTAAATTAGACTAAGAACATGGGTAGAAACAAGGTGGAGTTTGCATTAAACTCTTTTTGCATCGGCATTTCACTTTTGTGCTCCACTAAACCTGCATAGCAAGAAAAGAGAAAAGCCTGTTTTCGCACCAAGCACCACGAAAGCACTAAGCACAACGTGCGAGTAAGGATCGACGCTACTTTCAAATAACAAGGAACACATTTGGATACCTAATAACATTAAGGAACCCACTAGTAGGAGGAGACGCTAAGACTTAGACAGGTGCCTAAGCACCCCACTAGTAGTGCCTGGAGAAAACACAAGGACACGGGAAGCAACAAGATAGAGGAGTGGAAGCTACCGGAGCTGATTGGATTCATCGATGACCTCGTGGAGCTGGAAACAGAAACAATGTCGGGATCAAGGGGCGATCAAGGGGAAGACCAATTAGACCTAGGAGAATTTCCAACTTCGGTCCAAGAATTGGTCCACGACTACGATCTACTCACCAGAACTGAGATCCAAGGTAGACCTGTAGAAGAAGTGGTGGCTAACCTGGAAGAAGAGAGAAGAGCTATCAAGAGAGCATTGGAAGGCATAATTGCCTACAACCATGAGCAAAGGGCTAGAAGGCTGTAGGAGGATGTGGATATGTACGAGGCTAGAAGAGTGCTAGACCTAGCAGGGGCAGCCAAGTCCGGACCGAATGTAGAGAGGGAACGGGCAGTAGAGGCTGGCATGACGTTGAGCGAACTGGTGGCAAAGCGACTCATGGACAATACATCCGTGGAGCAAAGTGCTACTGCCCTAGCCAGCGCGCTACTGTCAGGATTGGGAGTCACGCAAGGAGCTAAAGGGTAGGCTAGAATCCCTATAGTAGTGAAACAACTAGCTCGATACGAACCTAGCAGTGACCCGTATAGCTTCATGGAGCAGTTCGAGCAAGTATGTGAGGCAAACGGTCTTACTGACCTTGCGCAGAGAGCCCTAGCCTTCGGCCTGTGTTTAGGCGACAAGGGGAGGACCTGGTACTCTAGTCTGGATGACGCAGAACATACAAACTTCGCTCGCCTTAAGGGCCTCTTTATCAAAAGGTTCTCAAAGGCAGGGTATTCGGACAACCTCATTGTTAGATTAATGAATATCTATCAAAGGGAGAAGGAGGACATTAGGGATTACGTTACTCAGGTGCGTAGCCTCTACAAGAGAATCCTTGCCAACGAGCGACCTACCGAAAGGGCAGTGTCTACAGTGTTCATGAATGGGATTCGGAGTGAGGAGCTCTACAAGGCTCTGGCCAGTAACTCCACCTTACAACGGGACGTGCTAGCTCGAGTCTTCGAGGAGGCAATACGTGTAGATGATCAACTTAGAGAGCGAAGCATGAGGTCTACCAACCAGGATAATGCAAACCAGAGGGACCCTAAGAGATCAACCCCCTTAGGGGAAAAAGCAACTGCTAGTGCGCAAGACAAGGGAAAGAGTGCAGACCATGACCAAGGGATGGCAGAGATGAGGATGGAGATTGCGCGGTTACAAGAGCTCGTTAGAAAGCCGGTGAGATCGCATGTACAATGTGTGTACTGCGGTGGCAATCACCTCCCAGTGGAGTGCCAAGATCCTAGATCTCGGCCATGCTCAAATTGCGGTAGATTCGGACATGATGCAGCACATTGTAGAATGCCAAGGAGACTCCCGTATACGCAGCAGTACAACCCTCCATACTTAGGCAGTAGGCCACCTAATTTCTTGGGCAGGGGAACCCAGCTAGCTCTTCCAGCACCAACTGACCCAAGACCTGTCGTGCCTAGGCTGGAGATGAACCCGACTGGCATACCTAGGCCACCAGGGCCTTTTGTGACTCACCCACCTAGTGACGCTCCTGTCCACTTTGTGGAGGAGCCCAATGAGGAAGAGGCATATGTCAATCCTTATGTATCCTACGACGAGGAGGGCAACCCAGTCCTGATGGATTACCGGCTAGTATTGGTGATGGCCTTAGGAAGAGGACGAGGCAGAGGCTTTGAAGGGCCAAGCCAGGATCCGGTCACATGCTGGACTTGCAGCCACCCATGCCACATTTCATCACGCTGCCCAGAGCGAGAACAAGCTAACAAGGACAAAGCGGATCTCCAATGCACAGAGTGTGGAATCACACACCTGTTTCCTGACTGTCCTAGGCGGAAGCCATTAACGGGCGCTGCCAACATGCCATCGGTGCCCTTGGGGCTCTTCGGAGTTGAAACTTTCGGTAGTGAGGATATGCCCGTCCCACTACATGCTATGACGCGAGCTCAAACGAAACAAGCAGGCATCTCCTTACCAGGGCCAAGCAACCTTGATGCAACCTCAATAGGGAAGAAAAGCCGGAGGAGACGGAAAAAGAGTACTGATGCAAAGATAACCCTTAAAATCGAGGAAACGACTACGTTGGTGATGGGAAAGAGGGTCACAGACACAGAGGTAGAGACCTCCGCTCCTAAGACAATAGAGCTAGGGAGTGCCAAGGTAGGAGAATATCCCCATCCCAAACGACAACTCAAAGCTATAGCCAAGGTCAAGGAGTGGGTCAAGGATGCCCAAAAGCACCTTGAAGATGCTGAACCCATATTGGAAGACCCTATGGACGACTTCTCCAGTGTTAACACACCGGTCTCACCCTCAAAACCACCGGCTGGGAACATGCCTGCACCCCTAAAGGCGGTTCAGCAGCAAGGCCAGGGGGAAGCTTACCAGGGCAGACAGGTTGCATGGCCTAGAACTGCTAGCCTCAGAGGAAGACAAGGGTCCAATAGCCTCCTCACAACTTTGCTGTCCGCCCTAGTAACTCTGAGCCTGGAGGATCTACTTAGGCAAAATCACTCCTTGTGGCAGGAGTTAAAAGACTCGATCGAGGGACACGCGGAACTGGTGGGCACTAATCCGCAAGATCACGACGCAGTTACACAGATCCCAAGTCTAACTCTACACACAGATCCTAAGTCTTTGCACATCAATGCTTTTTGGGAGGGCACTGAAATGCACGCAGTTTTGCCCGTCCTAGCCTTAGGGGACATGACTCGGAAGGGAATTGTAGACACAGGTGCTGATGTTAGTGTGCTAAACCATGCGGTCCTAGAGGCATGGGGAAACCCTCTCGTAGAGACCGCTAGATTCAACGTCACGCTAGCAAACGGCATGAAGGTAAGACCATTTGGGGTCTTAAAGAATTGGCCGGTAAAGATTCCCGGTGTGCAATTCTCGGTAAACTTTATTGTCATGAAGGGAGTGGATTACGACATACTATTAGGCCGACCTTGGATAAGGAATGCACGAGTCATAGAGGATTGGAGCAATGGATTGATTTTCCTAGGGAACAGAACTAGTGCAGTGAGGGTAGAGATGGACACTTGGACGACGTCGTCTGTTGACCTGGCTGCCATTTCAGCCATGCTAAAAGGCAATACTCAACTGACCAAGCCCTATGGATCGCTAGCTAGATATATTCCCTGCCCTGAGGATGAGAGGGATTGGATGCACGTGCTGGCAACCATTGACCTACCATTCTCGAATGAGGAAGGACCACCTCAGCAGGCTGCTAAAACCGCCACAGTACCAACTGAAGAGCCAGTTGTGCCGCTTTGCATGATGGTAGGAAGCTCGCTCAACCCAGGCAAACTGGCCTCGTCTCGCATCCCCAACAACAAACTAGAGCTTCAGGAGATCGTAGAGTATCTGTCCGATAAATTGAACGGCAATTTGGCCGCTAACTTAAAGCCTCTACGTGACCTTCTAGCTAAACCAAAATGGAAATGGAACAAAGTCCATGACCTGAACTTGTTATACAACTGGGCTTTAGTTACTGACAACAAGGAGCATGAACAGGGAAGCTCAGGGGATGATGAGCAGTCAGAAGAACAGGACCTGGACGATGAGGAGTATGAGGACTGTCGCTCTGCGGGAGAAGAGAGTGAAGAAGAGGTAGACACGATAGAGTACGACACGGAGGGAAAAGCGATAGAGCAAATCAGGGCAGACTTAAGGCCTAGGAAGGAAGGGCTCAGTCGAAACGAAAAAGGAGTCATACTAATGGAGTGTGACAGATCCTAGCTGGAACAAATAGAAGCCGTAGATTACGGGCAAGCTGGAGTGGCACAACGGTGGGTAATCCCAGTGCTCAAGACAGATTCCCCTACCGAACTAAAACCCCTTGGGGAAACACCTTCCTCAAGTGAAGGATGCGAGTTCAACTCAGATTCGGAAGTCAGTACTGAGAGTGATCCCGAGATACCGCAACCATCTGAGGTCAAACGCACCAAGGGAGACTTGCCAGTCCACCTGAGGCACAGGAGGCTAAAAGAGGAGGCCAGGAAGCAAGCAATGGGCTCAGAAGCGGAAAGGCAGAGGAAACCACAGGATCTGCCCAAACGGTTTACAAAATTTAAAAAGGGTGACGGAGTGGTGGTCCTGCTAGGTGCAAAGAGAGAAGGTCAGACTAGTGAACCGATAGAGGGACCTGCCAAAGTCAAGGAGGTTAACTTGGCTGGAAAAGGCAAAAAACCAAGACCGGTATTCGTCGCAGATGACTTGGCGGAAGAGGAAGAGACCAAACTTGTTGTGCTTCTGCAAGAGTACATCGACGTATTTGCCTGGACACTGGACGGAACTTAAGGGAGTCGACCCTAGGGTTGTGACCCATAACATCCCAATGATTCCAGATGCAGTGCCAACCAAACAACGACCTTATCCCATGAATCCTAAACACGCCCATGCAGTGAAGGAGGAGATTGACAAACTCATGAGGGCAGGTTTCATATATGAGATCGAGCACACGGACTGGGTGTCACCTATCGTGATTGTCATGAAGAAAAATGGAAAAATCCAAGTGTGCGTCAACTATAAGAAAGTGAATGCCACTACGAAAAGGGATAATTATCCTTTACCTTATACCGAGCACATGCTGGAGAGGGTAGTAGGGAAGGAAGCCTACAGTTTTCTGGATGGCTTCTCGGGCTACAATCAGGTACAAGTGCACCCCGACGACAGGCACAAGACTGCCTTTGCCACCGAATGGGGCGTATTTGCCTACATTGTCATGCCTTTTGGGCTAATGAATGCACCCGCAACTTTCCAGTGCCTAATGTGCACCATCTTTAAGGACATGCTTAGGCGCGAACTGGAAGTGTTCGTAGATGACCTATGTTTACACTCTAGTTGGGACGAACACTTGAAGGAATTGCGAGCTGTCTTTGAAAGGTGTAGGCTATACCACCTCTCGCTAAACCCCTTAAAGTGCCAATTCTGGGTAAAACACGGATGCATCTTGGGGCATGTAGTGTTAAGGAAGTCATTGTTGACCTACCGCCACCCGACAACTACAAGGGAGTTCAGTGCTTCTTGGGACACACTGGATATTATCGACGATTTATGCTAAATTATGCATTAATAGCTAGACCTTTGTACAAGCTGTTGATAGTGTTTGAGTGGACAGAGGACTGCCATCGCGCATATGAAGAATTGAAAAAGGCTCTTACGACTGCACCAATCCTGCGAGCCCCAGACTGGAACGTAACGTTCCATGTGCACATAGACGCCTCTAAGTTCGCTATTGGAGTCGTGCTATGCCAGCCTGGTGAGCATAATTTGGATTACCCGGTGAGTTTTGCCAGCAGGCAGCTCACAGAAACCGAGATGAACTATTCCACAACAGAAAGGGAGGGGTTGGCCATGGTATTTGCGGTAAAGAAATTTAGGCATTACCTATTGGCCACTCCCTTTGTCTTCTTCGTTGACCATAAAGCCCTACTGTATCTTGTGAACAAGCCTTGCGCTACGGGGTGCATAGCTAGATGGTTACTCCTTTTACTGGAGTTTGACTTCTCTGTGGTTGTACGCAAAAGAAAGTAGCACTACATGGCCGACCACATGTCCCGCATACCCACAGGAGAAGCCACTGGACAAGGCGTGCCTGATGATTTACCGGATGGCCATCTTTTTAACTTGTCTAGTGAACGAGAATTGTTTAGAGCTGATCTGACGCCTTATTGGGCCGATGACATAGTGCAAGTGCTAGAAACTGGACTACTGGAGCGACCCATTGAGAAAGCCAGGCTGAAGAGACTTATCCTGAAAATTCAGCCCTATTAGCTCATAGCTGGCCAACTCTACAGGTTGGGACAAGACAGTTTATTGCGCAGATGCATGTGTGAGCACGAGATGCATGACGCATTAAACGAAGCACATGGCGGAATCGCTGGAGGACACTTTAGTGGGGATACAACAGCCCGAAAGGTGCTACAATCCCAGCTATGGTGGCCCACCCTATTCTGCGATGCAACTAAATTTGTAAAGCACTGCAATGAGTGCCAAAGGACCAGAGTGCCTGTGCGGAAGGACAAGATGGAGCTGAGCCCTGTCATAGCCCGACAACCCTTTGAAAAATGGGGCATCGATTTTATTGGGCCTGTCAGTCCCGCAGCACAATATTCCCAAGCTCGATACATCATTGTGGCAACCGACTATTTAACGAAATGGGCAGAGGCACGGGCCACGAGGAAGAATGATGCTCGGACCACTGCTAAGTTCCTATGGGAGCAGGTCATTTCACGGTTCGGTTGTCCAATCGAACTTGTAAGCGACCAAGGTGCACACTTCATTAATGAAGTAATTGCCCACTTGCTCTCTACCTTCCTAATAATTCACCGGAAGTCCTCTCCCTATTACCCTCAGGCTAATGGCCAAGCCGAATCCACAAACAAAATTCTAGTCAATGTGCTTACAAAAGTTGTGTCTACTTCGAGAAGTGACTGGGATAACAAGCTAATGGCGGCTTTGTGGGCCTATCGCACTGCTTATAAAACGGCTATAGGACAGACGCCCTTTAGGCTGACTTACAAAACTGAAGCCATTCTACCCGTAGAATTCTTCATCCCTAGTTTGAGGCTAGCAATCCAGGAACGTTGGGAGGGCAGAGAGGCTTGGACCAACCGCTTAGTAGAACTTGAGCGCTTAACGGAGACCCGACTCCTCGCCACTCACTCTCTGATTTGCGAAAAGGCTCGACGAAAGATGTGGTTTGACAAACATGTCATGCAGAGAGACTTCGAACAAGGGGACCTTGTTCTACTGTACTCGGTAAAAGGACATAAACAGAAGATGAAGTTTCGAGGGCTAGGGCCTTTCAGGGTATGCGTAATCGGTAGGACCGGAAATGTCGAGTTGGAGACACTTGACGGTGAGGGAATAGGCTTTTTTAATGGCAGCTGCATTAAGAAGTACTATCCTCCTTCACATCCATTACATGAGCCGCCCATGTTAGAACCCCCACTGAACGTCCGCATGGCTACTGTAACTGACCTGACAGATCAGGATGAAGAAGTAGTGGCACCGGCATACTTGCGGATTACAGTTGCAGCAGGAGCGGTGTATTCTTTTGACGCCTTGATTGATGAAGGTGCTGACTACAACATCCTAACACATGACCATTGGACACGCATTGGTCAACCGCAACTACAGCCCACTAACGCTCAACTCACCCCGTTTGGGGGCACCGCTTACCCACTCCTAGGGAAATGCAAGGTGGTCGTTTCCATCGAGTCTGAAAGTTTACCGGCCTTCTTCCATGTGTTGCCTGGCACCAAGGACGTTGGTAATGTATCATTGTTAGGTCGCACTTTCAAGAAACAAACCAATTGCAATGTGGATTACAACCTAAATCACATACATCTTGCCATTGGCAATGTGCGCATAGTGACGACTTTCAGCAAGGGATGCCCTAACTCCCCCACTTTTACGAAGCCGCCGATAGAAACCCCCACGACCAAGCTTCAACCCGGGTCTAAACAAACGAAAATCACGGCCTCATGCCGAGTTCTCAACCCCAGACCCATGGCCACCAGGAGCGCTCACAAGGCCAAAGAGTCCAAGTTTCTATGGGTGCCGAAACGGCAAAAACCACATCAGGGTAAACCACCCAGGTGTGACCCTAAACGTCCAAAGTATCAACCGTCCCGACCTAAGAGGCAGTCTAGGCACTACCGCTGTAGACGCACAACCACACGCCGCTTTGGATTCCCAAAGACCTCTTGTAGGCACAAGGATACTATGAGGGCAATCCCTGGATTTGGGTGCCTAAAAATGGCCAGCTAAGAAGCTCATCTACAATCAATCTATTCCTAACAAGAGAGGGTTACACTAGTGGCACCCAAAATACAATTAACAGGCCAGGGCCAGCAGTGGCTAACAAGCCTCAGCTCATCTATCGACCAAAGCAAATGCCCCAGGTCCTAAGCCTACCTAATCCTGAGAACTTACAAACAACGATTACTGCTAACTCAGAACCAAGTACAACCCCCGTGCCTCTAGAGCTTCCTACAGCATCTCAAAGGGCTTCCCAGTGCGAGGCCCGACCCGTGACACCAATGAGGAAGTCACAATTATCTAGTCCACTTGCACCAGCCCCACCAGAGGGTCTTAAACCTTCATACGCAATACGACCTTTCCTCTCTTTGGCTAAGGACCTTGCCGCAACTTCTGGGGACGATCTAATAGCCTGCATTAAAATGTTAGATGAAACTTTCACTACATTTGCTAGAAGCTACGAGAGGCTAGACCTAGGTCTTCTTGACGAAATGCTTGCTTCGGCGGTTCGTGCACTACCATGCACTTGGGAGGAATACGAACTTATGAACACTAAAGTTTCCAAAATTACTGCCGAACTGATAGCAAATGATGAAATCTCGACGGATCAGGCTGCACTCAGAAGGCTTATTACCTCTTATCGCAAGCCTTCGCATTCTGCTCCTGAACAAGAGCTGCAAGAGCTCATGCAGATGGCAAGCTCACCTTCCACATTCTTGCAGCAGTGGTTTACACTAAGGATCCAATGGGAGAAAAAAGGTCGTCGCATAATGACCAATGTTGAGCAACGCAGGGCAATCAAAACTATCGAATATGACCCCACATACGTGGCACCTATCTCGTTTAGGGTCTTGGCCATCACCCGTAATCAGCATCTGGATGACCATGTGCTCGCCCACCCCTACATTGACCAATTCCTCACCCAAGAAGAATTACATGTTGCGAGTCGCCTCAGTACCGGAGATCTCTTCCACGATGTGTTGACCTACATTTCCCAAGTCTCCATCCAACCATCCACTCTGGATTGTCATGCCCAACTCGAATACAATCCAAACTTCTACGATTGGCTATTAGCTAGGTAAGTCAACCCACGCGAACAAGTGCTTCCCTTGTCCTTCCTGTGCTAATCCTAGGAAGGATTCTTTGCAAGATTCCTGACGGAGGGGGGAGCACGACCAAGAGCAGAGCAAGGATGAAAAATTATGTTATCTAGCTAGCAGATTGTTAATTAAGAAAGTTTCTATGGAGGAAGGTTGCAGAATAAAACAATAGCAATGGTCAAACCTCTAAGCAAGTGTGCCCACTTTAAGCCCATCTATTCTTCTCTTAAACTTAGTTCTAATAAGAAATGTGCCGATTGTTAGGCATTAAATGTTGGCATGGTGTGTTGACAGGTCACCGCCATGGCAGGACAAGACAAAGGAGGCAAACTACCATTCTCAGAAGAGGAAATGACCAAATTCGGCATCGCCATCGAGACGCGCGGATTCAGTCACTTCACTTTCAAGCACACACTGAATCTGGACGAAGCCATCATGGAGGAACCTGCTATCAAGGACTTAGTGGACAGATGCCATCTCCACAAGTACATGGAGAAGGTGGGACAGGCGGTGGACTACAGCATGTGCGCGGATTTCCTGAGGAATTTCGACAAAAGCAGGAACTGTGGCACCGTCACAGTAAGGACAGGGGAGCAAGAAAGGAGGATCGAAGTGCCCCTCAATGCAACGATTGTAGAAAAGGCCCTGGGGCTTATGCCAAAGAAAGAGAGAAGGCCGAGGCGAGACGTTTACACCATGCTGGGAGTCAAGAAAGAAGCGGTGCATACTGTGGATGGAATCAGCTTGGCTGACATCCCAGACCCAGTGGTGAAACTACAAGCAAAAATGATCCATACCCTCTTCTCGGGCCAGCGTTACAATGCGCTGATGAACAGGATCGGGGTCTCACTGTTGGAAAGCATAGCAGCAGGAACCCCTGAAGAAATAGACTGGAATGGATTTGTACAGAAGACCATTTAAAGTTCAGCTGCCCTCCTCACTCCGGCGGAAGCACTAGCAGAAGGAGAGTTCCCTGCCTCAACAGCGCGTTCCACAAGGAAGAAACCGGCGTCAAAAGCGGCTATAATCAGATATGGGGGAATTCTGACAGCCATCATAGATGAAGCAATAAAGAATGAGGGCGTCATGGAGGAGGAAGCGGTGCATCAAAGCTCAGCTCACCATGGCGGAGGGAGATCGAGTGAGAGAACAGTGAGCGACGAGGGAGAGCAGGAAGTGCCACCTCGGCGAGCAATCAAACCCGCAGAACAAAGCAAAAGTGATAGGAAACAGAAGGAGAAAAAAGAGAAATTAAGTAAGGAAGAACGGGCTGACATCAAACAGGCTAAGAAAGAGTCTCGAAGGGCTGAGGAAGAAAGGAGGAGGAAAGAGGAGGAGGAGTTCGCCAGAATAGGAGAGGAGTCAAAGAAGGCGGAAGCGGACAGGAAAAGGAGGGCAGAGGAAGAGGCTGAGAAGCAACGACTCCAGGAATTGGCCGAACTGGCAGAAGCCACCCGAAGGTTGGTGGAAGAGACCCATGGGGACGGAGAACTCGAACCCGCAAGCCCCGGCCATAAAACCGAAGCCAGTGCAAGTGTGGAGGCAGCACCAGTGGTCGTAGGCAAGGGAAGTCCCTCCTACATCCACTCCCTCCTTCCTTTGTGCCAACAACAGCCGAAATCACGACCACCGCTGCTGCATACCCCACGCCTCTTCTCGATGCGGCATAGCTCATGACCATGATGCAGATGCTTGTAAGCAAGGTGGCCGAAATTGCCCCTGAAACTCGATTGAAAAGGCCCGCCACCGCAGATGCAGAGTCTCGGCAAGATCCCAAACGACAGAGGCTAGAGGCATCGACCACCACGCCCAATACTCCCATACCTGCCGCAGACTATGACACATATGTGGCCGAGTTACTAACATAACTGGACAAGGCAAAAGAAGAAAAGAAGGTGGTGCTGCTGGAACTAGAGAAAGAAAAGGAGACGTCAGCAGCCCTTAGGCTAGAGGTCTCAAGGCAGGAAGCTGACAGACGGAGAGAGATGAAGGCCCTGCGAGACCAGCTAGAAGAGAAAACAAAGCAAGCCCAAACCAATGAAAGTCGCCTTAGGCAAAGGCTGGAGGATGAGGAGCAGAGCCTGGTAGCGGAACAAAGGAACATAAAACTTCTAATGCAGCAATACAGTGATCTTCAGCAAAGGGTGGCCCAAGTGGAACAGCTCTATCGGGAGGTTCAGGAAGGTGAAGCCACTGTTCCACAAGAATATGCAGCGGAGCCCCAGTCATGGCACGAGCAAGAGGAACAAGACAGGCTAATTAGGGAAATCGAATTCCTAAAAAATGAAGGGCCGGGGGTCTCAGCAGCTGAAGCCAAACGACTACAGGATGAAGTGTAGAGACTGCAAGACACGTTGGAGACCTCCCAGGAGGATGTTGAAGCCCTCATGGCCATGATCTTTAATCAGAAGAGGCTGCTCCGCGCTGAAATCCAGAGCCTAGAACAATTGGTCCAAGAGAAATCAGAAATCCTGACCGAAGCGCACCACAGGCTTAGCATTGTTGATCAAGCAAGAGGGATCGCTGAAGAGCAGCTCGCTCAGAAACTAAACGAAAGAAACTAGTTATGGTTCTATTCAAATGAGCAGCAACAGGTAATAACCACCCTGGCGGGCCAGCTAGAGGAACAAAGGCAAAAGATGGAGGAGAGAGCCGTGGAGTGGGAAAGAAAGAACTTTGACAGGGTGAGGGATTTAACAGAATGGCTTGCAGGGCAGAGTGTGAAAGAATGCTGGCTGAGGCTAGGGTTAGGCTACAGAGATAACAACTAAGACCCAGCGACAGGCTTTTCTCAACACGGTGCTCCATGTGACGCAAGCCGAGGGTGATGATACAGTGGAACAGGTAAAAAGAAAGTTGGAACTAAGCACCCGGGCGCTACGATACGGCCTTCAAGAGCGGGAGCTTCCAACAAGAACATGAATAACTAAAGAGCAACAGTTCTACTACCTGTGTTGTACAGGCCTTTCCACTGCGGAGCTCCAGGAGTTAGGTTTTCAGGAGCAAGAGAAGCCACCGCCACCACCACCAGTCGTTCCTCCTGTGGTAGCGCGAAATGCCGAAGAGGGGCCGGGACTTCGAGCAAGTTGAGGAAGATGAGCCGCAAAGGATGCCGAGTCCGCCTCAACCAGAGATCCTACAGGAGGAACCTGCCGACGCCGAGCTACCTGAATGCATAATTGCAGCAAGGAGAAGGAGGCAAGAGTTAGCAGAAGAGGCCCAACGCCGAGCGCGCATACTTCCACGACAACTTCCTGAGGAGCCCATGCCACTGCGAAATGATACACATCCTGTAGATTGGCCCCAGGAGTTGGTCATATGGCGCCAGAGAGAGCTACATAAGAGGCCACTCGAGCTCTCATTCGCTTTTCCACGATCCTTGGACCGGGCCCTACCTCTAGGAGTCGTAGCCAAGATCAAAGATCTGGCTAATGAACTCGCAAACAAATGGATGGAAGAGAGAAGCATAATAGTAACCAGGTGGAGGCAAGAGCCACGAGAATACTAGGAAGACAAGGTCGGTCTAGTTCCCAAATCCGTCCAAGGCTACCAGGCATAGCCAAAATGGCGGAGGAGGATTTGGGACACCAATTTTGATGCCTGGACCACATTTCGTAGCTCCCTCCCCGAAGAGCGCAATGATCCTATCTACATGCCCTACCCCTGTAGGCATGGAGTGGATTACAACAGAGATTTGCATGGGGATTTTGACTTCCCGAGAATCTATAATGTAAATGCTAGAAGCCCAGAGGAGTGCTTAGCATTTAGGGCAGAAGATATACTTCCCTCCATAAATCGTTTCCTTGTAGATTTCTCTTCCTGCCCCGATCCAGCATTCTTAACCACTTGTAATTACCTCCGACTTCTCAAATTCTTGCTACTCCAGAAACCTACCGCAGAGGAAGCCCATCTCCCTCCACTCTTTTTTGATCGTAACCTAGGAATAGATAGTAGAGCCATGGCGAGGTTGATGATGCGCGCTACTCTCCTCCCAGCCTTCTGCTTAGAACTATTAGAAAATATGAGTGACACCCGTTTTGCAAGGTGTAATCACCACTTTTTGTCCACCACTCCTCTAAGAACTAGAGCCGGTATTAAGGAATACCTACAAAGTCGCACATTTTTATCACAATGCTTGCGACCACCCCGTGACTAAATAGGTGCCCCATGCATCGCCCAATGTCCTCTCTCTCATTCACCAAAAAAAAAAAAAAAAAAGAAAAGAAGAAGAAGAAGAAAAGTGCTTGTTGCCTTCGTTCACTATTGTGGTGCACCATACTCACTACATCTAGAGTCCTCTCTAGCCCCTCCCCCACTTCACGCTCAGGGCACATCAAGGGCAGGACTTTCGGACCTGTCACCCTGAGTTTCGCATCGCATCTCAGAAGCCGCACAAACTAGGTCCTCAAGTGTGGGACATTACCAAGGGCTTGCCCAAGGTTAGACCCATCTCCCAGTTCCACTCGCACGGGCACCATGCACTGCACAGTGAGACAGACACACCCCCTAGGAAGTGCACCACTTTTCTTGCAGGTTATGTTCATGTTTCCAGAATGGGCTGCTTGGCTGAGGGCGATCGTCTACTACATCCTCCAATGACAAGGAATTTTTCCAGAAGTCCGACATGACCCCGTTACTGCAACGTCAGGAGCTTCGCTGTGAAGGTTTCAGTAGCTCCACAGATTTCATGCTGACAACCATCCACCCACTGATGGGCTGCCATTGGCATAGATCTTGGAACCTCACCGTCCGATGATCCATGCCCACTACCTCAAGATCTACGGATCGCTTATTAGCACCACAAGCCTGAAGACTTTCACCTCAAAACCGAAGATCCTCTCCTCCCAGACAAGGGTTTTTCAGCCCATGCCACGGCTTTTCACGACAAACAATGTTCAGAGGGTTTCTCCAGAATAAATCCCTCCAATACCATCTTCCTAAGGGACTGCTTCTTGTTTCAAGTGTTTCGGATACTCAAACGATGACCAGTTCTAGAGGGGCGCCAGAACAGTGAGACAGATGCCGCAATTGTCAGCAAGCCTAAAGCACGCTGGAATCTCTCTTGGGCATCGTCATCAAACCCCATCACCTCTCATTCACAAGCCTCAGTGTCCTCCAACCGCCAGTCACACCAACCACTAGCATCCTTTATCCCACTACTTCCCGCCACAGTGCCATGGGATTGGCACTCGTCTAGGCAGGGGGTAATGTTAACCCCAACATGAAGAAAGCAAAAGAAAGTGGGAAAGACGCAGGGCAAGGGCGGAAAAAACAAAAAGAAGTAGCCCGACTGAAGTAGGAATAGGAGAAAAGGCCAAAAGTGCAAGGGCAACCTTAAAGGTCCAAGGCAAATACAAAAGGGGAAAGGCGCATTTTAAAATATAAAGGCGCACCCTGAAATCTTGTAAAAGAGCACCGGGCTCTCACCCGTGCAATTTGTAAATGTAGACGGGCGGTGGAAAGGAATCTAGGAAGATAGAGGGACAATGGGAAAAAGGGCCTAGGCTAATGGCCGGCCATGTAAAAAAGAGGGACAACCGCCCATGGAAATTAAGGGCATGTATATAAAGTTAAAAGGTAAATGAGAAGAGCATCCTCGTGTGTGGCAAACAGCGCCTTCTTCTTCTCCTCCTGTTTCTCACCTTCGTGCCTCCTTGCTTGTGCTTGTGAGAGGGACTGAGAGCGTGAGACTGTGTGAGGGAGTGATCGTGGGAGGGCAAGGGAACTTGGAGAAGAAGCTCCCCATTCTCCCTCTTCATCTTCTCCTCCCCTCTTCTCTCCTCTGGTCTTGAACGTGGCTATGGGGGATGAAGCTCATGGGAGAGGGATTGAGGTTGCTTGAGCTCGCCTCAAGGATCGTGGAGCTGTAGGGGTGTAAGAAAGAGGAAGGTACTCGATCGAGCATCAAGGTAAGCTCACTACACCCACAAGGTAGGCTTAGCGCGACGGCTATGTGAGAGGTAGCCATGGCTGCTCAGTTCGAAACACTTGAGTAATAAGTTGTCTGTAGGTCTCAGGGTAGAGCTCGAAGAGCTCCCACAATCGCACCTCTTTGGAATTGAAGATTGTGATTATGTGTGCATCTACTAACTATAGGTGAATGTGCTTATCAACATCATTAACATTGTACTTAGTGTTAAGAACTTGGACCATCATTCCAAAAGAATGTCAGTGCCACTCCCTTTGAAGTTTGGGAGAACATAGAAGAGGAGTGGGATGCTCTTAGTCTCAACAATAGTTGTCAATTTACACCAATGAGGGCAAGGTCATCCTTTGTATGGATTTAGATTTGTATTTGCAGGCTACAACTACCTACTGGCCTAAGTTTTTCCAATAGCAATAAGAAAGCATGTTATAGTTAGACCCCTCATCTATGAGAGAATCATCCACAACAAACTTAGTTGTAGTAAGGCAGAGACATAGGAAGGCTGTTTGAATAAGAGGCTCATCTTCCATATCCAAATTGTTAATAGTAACAACACGAATGTTTATAATGGGGTCAATTGGATTTGTTTTGAAGTGTGGTGTAGGGATATGTTATTGTTTTTGGTCATAGAAGGTCTATTCTATTTGTAGTAGGGGACTATCATTGTTTGCCATGGGTGGTTCATGGGAAGGGTGTCCAAGTGTATAGTACTTCTTTATTCTGCTATTGTTAAAAGTAGCTGATGGGTTGGCCATCTAGCATTTTTTACTTTACATTCCCTATTCAGTTGATTATAAAGACATGGAAAGGTCAAAGGCCTTGAAGTTTTAGTTTTTTATTGTGGCCTTTAATTGAATAGAGTAGCACAGGATCCCCCTTCTCAAAGGATCGTTGCTTGACATGCTTGTCAAACTGGGACTTTCATCAGGCTTTCTGAGCATGCAAGGTATGACTGGCTAGTAGACATGTTTTGGTCATGTGTTTAAGATC
Organism: Lygodium microphyllum; assembly: GCF_053477565.2. Lineage (NCBI taxonomy): Eukaryota > Viridiplantae > Streptophyta > Polypodiopsida > Schizaeales > Lygodiaceae > Lygodium > Lygodium microphyllum. Next base: position 101,263,727 of record NC_141153.1, on the reverse strand, counting down.
TTCTAGATGATGTTGCCAAGTTCTAGTGCCTTCCCAATGTTCTTGGTTAGTAATGTGTAGGCTAAGGACTAAGGACTCTACATGCATAATGCCATCTATGCCATGTGTACCTCAGAATGGGCTTTCTCTTGTGGTAGTCTTGTAAGGTGTTCAATAGGCCCAGAATGCTGACATGAGCTTATGATCCCAATTTGAACATGAGACTGAGATATTTTTTGTCAATACACTAATGAGAACTTTGTTCGTGACCTCTACCTAGCCATTATCTTGGGGGCAATAATGACTATACTTCCTTTGGATGACCATGAATGCAAATAGCAAGTGCTAGATCACTTCGTTAAGGAAGCGTGTCCCTTGGTCTCGTTGATGATTTTGATGGGGCGACTAAAACATGAGACGACTTGCTCCCAATGCAATTGTGCAGAGGATTATGTATCATTCTTATAGGTTTCCCTAGCCTTAGCCCATTTGGTCATGTAATTTGTGGGCCACAATGATGTATCAATCCCTGCAAGCATTGTTGACTAGTCTAATGGGTTCCCTGAAGTTTATAATCCATTTTTCAAAAGTTAGTAGGCAATAATTGGTATGAGTTCTATTTTATCATTTCGAATGGTTAACTTTGTTTGTCAGTACTCATCATAATGTTTGACAAATTAGGCCACATCCTTAAAGAGAGTGGGCCACCACAATTGGGCTCGAAACACTTTCCCAAATGTGGTATTCACATCAAAGCATCCTCCAGCCATGCCACTATGTATCTTGTGTGGTACATCTTCAATTTGAAGCTTGTAGATGCATCGTCGAAGATCATCGCCCTAGGTGATTTAACTTACCAATGATTAATTGGGAGGTGTGATAGTTGAGCATTTTCAATTGGTCATTCTAGTAGGCCTTGCTTGATAATATGCACAATGCCATTGGCCCAATGAGATGTGAGATTGGCCTTAAATAGATGAGCTTCCTTAGTTACCATGGAATATATGAGCATTAGGGTGTTGATCGTCAACTCCTATGGGTTTCTCACCATTGGTCACTTGTAACAAGTGGTTGGCAATGTATTACTATTTTCCTTTGCACAAAAAAAAAAAATCCAATAGTAAAAAGAGCCATCTAGTGATGTGCCTTACGGCATAGGGAAAGTACAAAAATTCTCGATGGTCAACAAAGAAAGTGAAAGGCATAGCAAGGACATAGTGATGAGACTTTTTCACCATATACACCATTGATCCCTCTGTCTCAATAGTATAATAGTTCATTTCTACCTCGATGAGCTGTGGACTAGGAAATCTCACAAAGAAATCCGTATTATGGTCATCGGGATAGCACAACATTGATTCAATGAAAATTTTGCAGGTGTCAATATGTACATGGAATGTTATTGTCTAATCCAGGGCTCTTAAGTTGGAAGGAGTCATGAGAGCCTTTTCCAATGCTTCGTAGAAATCTTAGTGTTCCTCTATCTAGGCCCATGTAATCAATATATTGTAGAGTGGTCATGCAATAGTAGCATAGTTTAGCACAAAGCGTGGATAATATGTGGTATTATGGCCAAGGAAGCACTACAACCCCTCTAGGTTGGTGGGTAAGGAGAGATTCATGATATTATGCTTGACCCATAATTGACACTTGAGGGGATTCAAGGAGAGGTTATATTGCTTGCATCTTTCAAATACTAGGTGGAGCTTGTTTAGATGCTCTTTCTAGTTAGAGTGAATACAAAGGTCATTGATAAACACCTTGGGCCATTAGCATGTCCTTAAAGGTAGTGCACATGAGCCTCTAGAAGGTTGTTGTTGCATTAGTCAAGCCAAAAGACATGATAATATAAGCGAATATCCCCCATTTAGTGGTTGTAAAGGTAGCTTTTGGTCTATCATTTGGGTGGATTTGCACATGATTATATTATGAAAACCCATTTAAAAAGCTATAAGCTTCCTTCCATGATACCCATTTTGATCATGTAAATCTTTTGGTTACAACATTCAAATATATTGTAATTGATGCATATGCAAAATTTCCCACTCTTCTTGAGTACCTCAATGATTGAAGATACCCAGTTGGTATGGTCAATTTTGTAGATGGATCTCCCTTTTAGTAACTTATTGATCTCTTCTTTGTGACATGGTGGGCATCGAGGATTTGTAGGATAGGGTCGTTGTTTGATTAGCTTGGAATCATCTTTAGGAGGAATTGTGTGGGCGATAACTTGCGGTGATATACTCTTAAGATCAAAATAGTTCCAAGCAAAAACATCATGGTATTCTTTTAATAATTTAATCAATTATTCCTCATCCTTCACTCCAAGCTCCTTAGCATAGGTTTGTTTAACATGCCAAACTTTGATTTTGGAGAATCAATGGAGCAACTGATGGAGGAAACCCAAAAAAAAAGCGGGATTATGAAGCCACGGTTGAGGAACTGAGGGAACAACCACATAAGGTTACAAATTTTCAGCTCCCATCTAAACTCCTCATGGAAGAAGAGCAAGTAAACCCTAAAGAGGTGGTACAAAATATCAGGTAGCATAGGAAGATCTATTAGTGCAGTAATTAGCAATCATGCTTTTAATGACTGTTAGTTTTGTAGCACATGAGCACAAGATACCAAACTGGGCTTCATCTTATCTTGAAACTTACTATAGTACTAGTTAAATCGTTTGAGACAATGACACCCCTACACCAATTGGGGCACCCTGATATCTCACTAGCTCACTAGGCTTCACAACTTTGAAGCAGAGCTAAAGAATCCATTGATCTGAATCTCTCCAAGATAGGAAAAATAGCTCTATCTTGGCCTAATTGACCTTGGAACTTGAGAGTAGAAAGAACTCCATATATATCTCCATCATGTAGGAGACATACTCATTGTCGGCCTCCACTATCGATGCATTGTCATTAGTAAAGAGTTGGACTACCTCTTGTGACCCATTAGGCAAAGGTAAACCCTTGATAGTACTAGCTTGGATAGCTTTATCTATTCTATGGATGAGAGCATCTGCGATAAGAGCAAAGAGCAATGGTACCAATGGACAACCCTACACGATAGACCTACACAAAGCAAAAGGGGAAGAGAAAACTATGTTAAGATTAATAGCAACAAAGGTATAATTGAAAAGGGTGGCTACTAGATTGATAAAGATAGGTCCAAATCTAGAATGAAGGCCCAACTAACTCTATCATACGTTTTATCCCAATCCATGTTGATTAGGATAAATTTGGATTGTAGAGCAAGAGCATAATCCATAGAATAGATGAGGTTTTGATTGCATCATGTATCCATATTCCATGGACAAGTCCATATAGTTTGTTATGGATGATTTTGGTAAAGAGGTGTTTGACTCTAAGGGCTAGAGATTTAGCTAGCACCTTATAGGAAAATTTTAACATGGTAAGGGGTCTTCAATTGGTGATCTTAATCCGATCTTGAGATTTCGGGACCAATTCAATCACCCCCTGCTTCATGGCCAAGAGGCATCTAACCTGCTTGCTTTATATAGTCGAGGAGACTTACCAAGTTAGGTAGCCACAACTTTTGAAAGGTCTTTACAAGGAATCCATTATGATTAAGAGACTTGCCTAGTTTGAACTTGAATATCATTTCCTTGATTTCCTCCAATGAGAAGGGTCTCTCTCATAGCAGTGCCTCGTCTGGTGCAATGGGAGATATAAACTCATCTAGAAAGACATGAAACTTATTTTACTCATAACTTGGAGAAGAAAAACTCATTATGGGTACCACTAATAGCTCCCATTGCCCGTTTAGATACAATCCCTTTAGTTGCATCGATGACTTCAAGATCTTGTGATTTGAGGAAATCCTCAATGTTAATCAAGCACTTATGCAACATGGATGGAAGACTTTGCTTTGCAAGCCATTACTTGCACATTTCTTTTTCCATACACCTTTTCTTGGTAAGATAGATGTGCATTCCTTTTCTTCTACTTTCCTAGAAACAATTTAGAAGGATAAGTCATTTGAAAGAACCTCAAACTTGAACTCCATGGTAGATCACGTGTAGAATTGTTGTTTTCCACGTCTAGAGATTCGTATTGAAAAAAACTAGTGAATAAATTCAACAATTACCTTTCCTACTAGTTATTAAACTTTATAAACTTGAGGTTGTTGTAGCACTTCTTTGTATATATTATGCTTTTTAGATTGTTTCCACACTCCCATTCTTGTTGCATGAGCTTAGGTTGTTGTTGCAAGAATTCAAGTTGCATGAATTTAAGTTGATGCAATCCATCCTAGAAATTTGACATTTCTAGTATATCTAAAAACTCCTCAAAACTGCTACAAGCCTATAAATTCTAGCAAACTTGAAAAATCATTTTGCGAGTAAAAGATCCAAATACTTCTTGTACCATACTTTTACTCTTATCATGTAGCTCATCAAAACAATGAAAAACTTGCAAATCCATTACATCCTTGACATGAGAAACTTCTTGTTGTAGTAATGCTTTCTCTTTTTGAAGTTGATTGATAACTAATAAAGCTTCAATGGCTATAATTTGTGACACATTTTTCTTCTTTTCAAGTTCAAAAGAAACCCAATTAATCATGTTAGTTGGAGCTTGATTGATGGAACATATATGATGTGAATCTTAAAGAAAAACACAAGAATTGTTGATTTTTGTAATTCTTGACAATCAATCAACTTTTGCAAACTTGAAAAATGTTGAAAACTACTCATTTTCTATTGTAAAATGTGTTGTCCTAAGAGTTGCACATATGAACAAATGGCTAGAATTTTATAGCTCTAGAAACTTGCCAAATTTCTTCAAGCTAAACAATGCAATGAATTGAAATGGTATCCTAAATGTTGGAAATATGGATATGAACAAAAACATCTAGAAATGGTAAAGTTTATACTACAAGTAGTGACATTTCAAGTACTTGCAAAGATTCTTTATTGAAATTTGACTTATGAGTTGCGCTATCCTCTTGAATTGCAATAAGACAACCAAGAAAGTCTTCCACAATGACATCTTCAATAATTAAACATAATTTTGAAATTGATCATCCATGACAACATCATGTTCTTGAATACATCATTGATCTCGATCGTTAACTAATAATCTTCCATGTTGACAGCTTTATTGCATCTTCCTTCTTGAGTAAAGGTAATTTGAGATTGATTATGACAATTTCCAAGATACCAAAATATAGCAAATACCTTAAAGTTATCGATGCAAGGTATGTGAAGCTCCACTCTCCCATTGGTGAGCTCCTCAATTGGGTTTGGGGCATTCAAGGATTCTAGCTTCTTTGGCTCTTGTCCTCTCTCACTCCCTCGGCCTCAATCTTTGGCAAAACCATAGGTAAAGGGGACCAATTATCATCACTTGAACTTACATCCAAATCTAAATTCAAAACACCATCACATTTCTCCTTGAGCTTCTTAACTTCTCTAAACTTCTATATGCAATCTCTGAACATGCTTCAAACTTGAGCAAGACTTAACTTTCTTGCCTTCATGATCATCATGCCATTCATAAGCATCATCAAAGCTACATGTTCAAAAGAACTCAACCTCTCCCACACTTTATCCATCCTTGAACCTAGACCTTTCTTTGCTTGATGAAGAAAACTTCTTGCACATACCATGAAACTGCTTGTATAAATCAATCATATAGAAATACTCGAAGGATTTTCCTTCGTCATGAGACTCATAATTTATAAACATATGATTTGAGATTTATTCATGCTCAAAACAAACTTTTCTTTGCTTTTTCTTCTTTCTTGATTTACCCATTGAAGTCAATGAAGATCAAACTTGCTTAAGTATTTCTCTCTAGTAGTTAGGCTATTTTTACAAATTCTACAACTCAAGCTACTTGAAATTGACTTCTTCAAGTGTTTCCTAAAACCTCCCATCTTAGTCAAGTTTCTAAATTTTAGGAGCTCTCCTCTAGTTCATGTAGTTCAAGTTATTCCTATCATTTTTGTAGCCTCTTGATGCTTTTGCACTATATGTTGTTCATGAAACTTTTGTAATTTTGGTTATTCTTGAAATTGCTATAATTCAAGTTACATTTTATTATTGTATCTTAATTTTGTCTGACTTTGCACATGTGAACAAATGAGTAAAGCCTCTGACAACTAATCCTCAGGGTTGATTTCAGAAAGAAAAATAATTTCCTCTCCTTATTCTTTATCTTATCTTCTTCTACATCTTCCTCTTCTTCATCTTCAGCTTGAGAAGCATTTTATGTCAATTCATTCCTCATTATTCCATTTTTTGTTAGACTTCTTTTTATTTTCCACCATGACATCTTGAACATTTATTTTATAGGAAATCACTTGAATTGTACTACTAAAAATTGTCAAAATTGCAAGAAAATACATGAATTGCAAGAATTTGCTTGAATTGTAGGAAAATACATGAATTGCAAGAATTTGCTTGAATTGTAGGAAAATACATGAATTGCAAGGATTTGCTTGAATTGTAGGAAGTTGCATGAATTGCAAGAATTTTCATGAATTGTAGAAAACTTTCCACATTCTTGTCTTCCTCAAGAGTGCTTGAATCTCTATTCGCCTTGAAACAATTTGAATGCAAGGATGACATGATACCCTCCATTTATAGAAACACACCAAAATTCTCCATTAAAAAATGCTCTAAATTCTTGAAACATCTTCAAGATTTTGTCATGAAAAGAGAAACCATATCTCTTGCATCTTCTTGGAAAAAGGTCCCTTTCTCTCATTAGCAAACTATCATTACCATCCTACCCATTCATAGGCTCTGCCCCTAACAGTGTCCTTCTAGGTCTAATACCTAAATCATGAGCATGTTTTTGCACCATGAACCAGGCAAGATTGCTAAGGTGTATTGGCCTATTCTATCATAGTACAAATAAGAATAATAACCAATCTTGAAAGCTACTTGAATACATCAAAAGATAACACTGCAATCCATCTATTTCTTAAACAAGAAAGAGATTGAAAGAATCATTTAATCTTCAAGAGAATGGTATAAAATTTTAGGTCAAGAATAGGTGCTATCCTAAACATTATCATACTCAAAGAACCCCAAAAGACTACATAAGCATAAAGGTTAAGCTCCTAAGGTTGACATGATAGCCTATATAAGCGTAAAGACTAAGGTCCTAAGGTAGTAATTTGAGCCTCAACATGATGATTAAAGGAAGCATTCCCCCTCCATAAAGAAGTATTGCCTATCAAGCCAAGATTTACAACCAAGATGCCTAAGAGGGTTAAATGTATGGGTATTTTATTGGACTTGCAAGTACTCAACTAAGTCTAGAAGACCAAGCTACTCCACTGAGAATCTCCATGTTTCATATTCTCCTCCTTAAATGAGCAGTGATTCCATGGAAGCCTCCTTTCCTTGGTCATGTTGGCCCCAATGAGAGCTAAATGGTGGCGCATCGGATGGTACTCTTATTATTTCAAGAAGACAATTCTTCCATGCTTGATTATCTCTCACTTACTTGTCTAGTACTTTTACTCCAAACCACTAGGATTCTATTGACACTCTCTCTGCAAGCAAAAAAGAGCTCTTCCATGACTTGACTACCTCTTACTCGGCCGACTTGTACTCTTGCTCCAAGACACTAGACTTGTCCTTACACTCCCTCCCTATGCAAACAAGAAACTAAGAGATTCGAATTGTAGTATACTTAACTAATCACCTTCCTTCATGCTCGTAGGTGGTCTCATGATTCTAGTAGTGTGACCCTCAAGTCACCACTTCAACTCCTTTATAGTTGCATCGAGAAGCTCCACTACAATAAGAAGAAGATAGAGAAAAAGAAGAAGAAGAAGAAGAAGAAGAGGAGGAGGAAGGAGAAGAGCCTCTCCCTAGTCGATCCCTCACACACACTCTCTCATTCTCTTCCTCACACAAGATCTCTCTCTATCTCCCTCCCCCTCTCTTTCTCTCTCAATCAATCAATCAATCAATCAATGGTGCACAAGAATTTTAGATAAAAAGGTCGAAGAGTGGAAGTTCCAAAGTTTACACACACAAGAATGAGCTCTCTTTTCCATTTTCCACATTATATATATCAAGGTCAGGGTTAGGGTTTCCCACTTAAAGTTGGGTAGCTCACCCCTTTTCCACTACATTTGTGACTTCTAAGTGCATTTGTGGACATAATTTTTACCCAAAACCTTTTCTATAGTTGTGGGGTTTTAAAATGTGATGCAAGAAACAATTACAAATTTGGACAAGGTCATTTGCATTAAGTAATTATAATCATGAATTATAGCTTCACCCATAAATAAAATTTTAGAAATATTACAAGAGTGCCTTATGAACAAGTGATGTTTAGATTTACACATTAAGCTCTTATGCATTTGGTCGTGATCCAATTTTTTCATTTTAGCATCCTTCAATCTTCTTTATCTTTCTTGCTTTTTCTCTAGCTTATTTTTAGAAGCATTTCTCTTGTGAGGGTAGTCCCATGGCACGTTCCTTTGGTGTGATGTGATGGTCTTCATCAAAATTTTTAAAAATCAAAAACCTCTCTTTGATAACTAATCATTATTTGGTGATAAAATCCTCAACTTGAGAATTTATCACTATTTGGTGATCAAATCCTCAACTTGAGAATTGAACACTATTTGGTGACAATATTCTCAACTTAAGAGACACCTTATCACATATTGCTATATACTTTTATATGAATTTCTATGGATACCCATACTCTTCCTTTATAGATAAAGCCGTTTTAGGTTATCAAAACTTAATTTTAATGCCAAAAATTTCAATATTAGTGATCATTTTGATTTTGGGGCTAAAAACTGACCATATTTTTCATTTGATTTGTTCGAGGGCCTATATTTTTAGCCTAAAAATCAAGAATTCGCCTAAAAGAAAAACATTGGGACTCTTCATAGGATCATAATTTAGAGTGTGCATGGAACTCAATGGATGGAAGGAAAATGTATAGATTGGTCATTGCTACCATTGAGGAAATCATGGCTAATGATATTGGTGGGTACACACTTTCTATCTTTAATTTACTCGCACACAAATTGTACGATTCTCGAGGGCGTGTTTACCCAACAATGGGTCGATAAGGTACAAGTTGTATGATTCTTGAGGGAGTGTCTACCCAACAATGGGTTGGCAGATAGGTTTGTTAACAAGTTGTAGAAGCTCCTTGCCAATGTTCCACACTTGAGAATGTGGTTGGTCATAGGCTAGGTGGTGCAATGTGTAGTTTAGGGTGATAGCTTTGTGAGAAAGCATGAGATATCTTGCCCTTGATGGACCCTAAATTTGTGAGCTAGGGAGGGGGAGGGATAGGGATATCAAAGAGGCCGATCAAGCCATGGAATGTCTCTAATCTTTAGGACCCCTAGATGTAATGAGTGCATGTGTGATTAAATGAATTAGAGCTTTGCTCTCTTTGTATTGATTGTTTTTTGTGAACAAACTTTTATAATTGAGCAATAGGTTACAATGTTTGAGATAGAAAACCTTTGCTTGAGGTATTCTTGAGGTGATTTTGGAAAGAATGGTGCATATAGTAGGCAAACCTATTGTTGTGACAATATCCTTTAACAAAGTAATGTAGTAGGACAAAAGTAGCAATGCTAAGAGATATAGATATACTATTGTCAAGAGTTGATTTTAACGTTAACATCAAAGAAGAGTTGGGGCAATCCATCTTCATATATGGTGGATTTTTGCTCTAGAAATCATATCAATAATTAAAAATACAAACAAAGTTGGATCAAGGCAATTGCTAAAGTTCATGATCACGGTAACAAATGACTCCTTCAAATCCATGGGTTGAAACATGTGTGTCTTTTTTGGGCTAGTAGCACGCATATTGGAGTCTTTGGAAAGTTTACCTATCATGCTCCTTGGGATTGTAGTCATTGCATTGCTTCCTTGTGTATGGGCAATGAAGCATGTCAGCTCTATTGCAAGAGTAGTAAATGCAAAACCACACTTGTTCATTTTCCTTTAGGATTATATAATGTCATTTGGTATTACATCCTCCATGTCTCTCGGGGCTTCTTACTAAGACAAGAACCTCGATTACCTTGGAGCTTGCATGCCTCCCTAAAATTAGTGGTATTTTGCTACTCTAGCCAATTTTTTGCTAAATTCGTAGCTATTTTGATGAGAGTCTAAATAGTTTGGGTCTACTTATAAAAGTGTAGATTGTATGGATAAGTTTCATAATTGTTAAGAAGATGTGGTGTCAGGGCCAAGAATGAGATGTAGACAATTATATCTAAAGTCATGTCAAATTGACCTAGTTAACTAGCAACATGCAACTCTTCCTCCGTTAGGAGTTTGCTAAGAGGAGGGTGTTCTTGTTCCCTTAATGTATGATGCCAGGAGGCATATTCCACGGTGGATTCTGTGAGACCATGGTGGATTCCGTTAGTTTTTTTATTCCACAGTGGATTTCGTGAGGTTTTGCGATGGATTTCGTAAAACTATATTTATTTGCCGAGGCTCGTACACAAGGTTGATTCCTTGTGTGAGAAGTTGATGGGGACGCTTGCCCTTTTCAGGTGTCATGCTAATTTAATGTGCATGTGGGTGACTCCACAGCGGGTGATTCCACAAAATACATATTTAAATTAATGGATGTTTATGAGTTTAGAGTGCACTCATATTAAATTAAGGTTAGGACAGAGTTCCAACCTATTTATTTATTTTGTAGCTGAAGATTGCTAGGTATTCACTTTTGTCAATTTAATTTTATTATTTTCTAACAATTGTGAATGCTTCAGTTGATGTGTAGAGCAGGCGATGGTGGCATTGGGAAGCATTGGGCGATAGTGTGTATTCAAATTATCTAGAAGAAATTATCATTTTTTATGGGCACATGTCTTATCATTAAAGGCATGGCACTAATATTTATTTAGGTGCACTTATTTCTTGAAGCGCTTGACAAATATTTATTATTTTGTATGCGTATGGGCGCATGGTTTAAATATTTCATTATTGGACATTGTATTTGGGCACAGCCCGACTTTTGGGCCGCCCAACCGCTTTAATCTTTATTTGGACAAAAGCAAACACAAAAGCTAAAGCATGCTTATTGTAAAATTTGGCTATTTTTGAGCTTTGAGATGAATAAATTTATAAGTACATGCCTTGTGAACCACTCGCACAAGGCCTGGGGGGGAGATTGTACCCAATTTGTCTCTTTTCTTCATGTCGTGCAAATCTATCTTCTTACTTTTGGAGCTTAAGTAGAGTTCTTTATTCTTGGGGACCTTCCGGCACTCACTACGTTTGCATCCAACATCCGATTTGCGCACCAATGTATGTCTTATAAGGTTGCCAACAGTTGTAGGAAAGTGGAAGCCAAGAATGAGGTGTAGACAATTATGTCTAAAGTCATGTCAATTTGACCTAGTTCACTAGCACATGCAACTCTTCCTCTGTCAAGAATTTGTTTAAGAAGAGGGTGTTCTAGTTGTTGTCCACTTAAGGAATGTCTTATAAGGTTGCCAAAACTTGCAGGAAAGTGGAACCTACATAAATTGGATCACACATGGAAGTCTTTATAGACTTATGTACGATCCTTTCTCAAATGTGCTCTATCCTTCTACTTTCCATTCTAGCTATTATAATTTCTCAAGGCTCTTTTAGCAATGCTTCGTGTGAAAGGAAGGAACTCGAGGCTCTTAGCTATGAATTTGGGGACGAGCTATGAGAGCTCCTTGATAACTAGAGGATAGTGAGTGTATATGCGTTCTTGCTCTTCTCATATCACTAGTCCTGCTAGAAGTTTTCATGCTCCTCAACTAGAGTATTGATATTACCTTGAGCATACATGCGAACAAGTAATTATATTATGTTTTTGATCTCTTGGAGGCACTTAGTTACTAATGGATTCTCATTTTTCACAATCTTTTTTGCCATTTCCATAAAAGATCTCATGAATAGTTTAGGCTTCAAGTTTGCTAGTTTTGGTTGAGAAGCACACATCTTGGTAGTCATAGTGTCAATCCCGCTCTTTGACTTGGAGTATGGATCCCATTTGATTAAAGCAACAGGGTCTTGTTCCTTGGGTTGAGTTGATAGGCTTAATTGTAGCTAAGAGCTATGATAATTTAGGTTCCACTTGTTGATCCTCAAAATGTTTAATGCATACTATCACATAAACTTATGTAAATGATCCTTTTGTAATATAGATGAGATTAATAGGGCAAGTAGCTTCATGTTGATATTTGATATCTTTAAAATTAATCATGTTAAAAATTAAATTCACAAGATTTTGAAAGGGTCTTTCAAAAATTTTCATGGGCCTACTCAAGCTTGGTCCACAACTATTAAGGATACCAAAAAATTTCATAGATATATGAAGATGAGAACCATCAATCTCAAAGAGAAAGAAGAGCCATAAAGTAGATGACTCTCATGAAGCTTGAGAATAGCAGAATCTTACAGGGGAGGAAATTTGCATGATATTCTAAAAGCCAAGATGAACATTAGTGTTGGGCTTCTATGCAACGGATTTGATAGACTCTTATATTTTTAAGAGTTTCTTTCCTCCTCAATGGTGTTAAGCTATCTCTCACACAATTGACTTATATGTTGGCTACAAACCATTTATGCCACCACCTTGATGCAATGGATCAAGTGCTTTTTCTTTTGTATAGATTTCTCTTACAACTTGACACAATACAATCAATACCTCTCCTTTTATGTATAGCCAAAATAGAAGACAATTAAAAAAGGAGTATCAAGCAATGGAAAGTCAAAGGGATGTGATGTATCAAGTTGCTTTGATTTTAAATGTATTCCAAATATATTGTTAATCAATGGATTATCATATTCTTTGTAGTTTGATAAATCCTCTTCTCAATTCTTGTAGCATATGGAGTTAGTATGAGAGAGTTATATGTTTTTGAATGTGGACTAGTTGTGCAGAGAGGGTGTAGGAAATTAATAGTTTGAGCTATGTTTGGGCTATTGAAACTAACGTTGAGTTTTCTTTAAGACTTATAGAGTAGGTTGTGAGCTGTATTTCCTCTTTAGACACCACCTCCACTTGACTAAACATTAGAAAGTTGTGATCAATTTAGTACATGTCAATCTTATGAATAATGTTGTACATGATGTATAGACAATGATAGCAACCTAAACTATCTACACTCAGAGTTTATCTAAAGTTGTAGTGGAGAATTATAGAGAAGGTTGTTGGCTCCATTTTCTATTCAATGTCATCTTGATCTATGGTTAAAAAGTTAAGATTATGAAGGTAAGGTGTAGGAAAAATGAGGTTGATCATACCTTTGTTCGGGATGTCTAGATAGCAAGTACCTCCTTTGTACCTGAAACTTAATATCCATTTGAGTTAGTGCATCATGTTCTTCAACTTTTATGCAAGATTGTATACCTATGTAATGCAATATACCACTCAAAACTTGTTTCCTTCTAATACTTAAGTTCCTTTGAGTATGATGCATATGTCATGATAGATTTGATGTACAACATCTAGTTCCTATGATTAATAGATTTGAACTCTATACCCACTCACAACAGTGTTCGAAGTGTCTCTATTTAACATTAAAAATTTTCCATAGCCATGATACATTGCATCAAGTTCCTCCTAATCGTGTGCTTAAGATCCCACCAACTTGATGTAATTAAGTTTGCCAATGTATGTAAATACCTTTCACTCTATCTTAATGCATTTCTTCAAGTTAAATAAACTAGATGCTATGCATCATGTTACAATGTATTTTTGCAATAAGTTAGTTATATACCTTGAAAATTGCATTGTTCTGCATCTTCACAATTACTGTGACAAAATTGCTATCTTGCCTGTTTGGGACTTTTTGGAACAAATTATGATGTATTTTGGTTATTTGTGGGGTCCATGATAATAATAGCAACAAGTAAAAAAGAGCCAGAATTTTTGGAACACATTATAATGTATTTTGGTTAATTAAAGAGAATATATTATAGAAATAACATTATGTAATGAAATATTTGACATTAGGTTAAAGATATGAATAGATGATTAATTAGATGTTATTTATGGATATTTGGCTTGGTAATAAAGTACCAAAATTTTAATAATCCTAAAATTTTAAGATCCTTGTAATGTATTATTCTTTTGTTGTTTTCTTTGGATGATAAGATATGAGATATTGAGTCAATGATTTCAAAATTACAAAAACCATTACCATTCCAAAGATTAGGCTATTTATAGCAATAGTTTTAATATGTTGGGTTAAAGGCCAATGGCCAATAGTTGGCGAGGCACCTCTTATATAAATGTATACTATACAATCATATATAGGTGAAGAAAAACAAAGAATAAGAGTATCATTCATTGTACCCACTAAACTGATCTCTTATGTACTTCTCTTTTTCAACCCTCTTGCACTCCGTAGCTTATACCTTGCATCCCACCATTGCTTCCCTCTCAACTGGTATTAGAGTGGTATTCTTAAGAGTTCATGCTTGGAGCAATGAATGCGAGGAGTGAACCTTCATTGTGAAGATCAAGGAATCAAGCTTCTCTTCAACATCGGTTTTTGGTAGAGGTACTATTTTCATTACTAATCTCAACATCTAAGTCAAATAGGTGCTCCAAACTTGAGGAGCCATTGAGGCTCAATATGGAGGCTTCCATAGCATGATTTGGTTGCATTTGGGCAACCATTAGTGGCTATAATTGAAGCAAAACAACACGGTTTTGGATGCTTGGGAAGAGGTTTCGTGCATTCGTTTGATGTATGCAAGCATAGGGCTTGCTTAAGCAGGGTATGACTTGTTATTTACAAGTAGGGAGCTTGCTTGCCAAAATCATATTCGATGAGAGAGAGAGAGAGAGAGAGAGAGAGAGAGAGAGAGAGAGAGAGAGAGAGAGAGAGAGAGAGAGAGAGAGAGAGAGAGAGAGAGAGAGAGAGAGAGAGAGACTTAATGGTTTGTTGAGATAGTGGTATCTGTTAGTTAGCTGTGTTACTTCTTCAAATACTTTAGGAGGTTATTTATGATGAAAATGACTTGGGTTGATGCATTTTGGTGATTTGGGATACCCACACCATTGTTCCATGTTTTTAAATATTTAGGAGGCTATGAGGCATATAATTTATCATATAAACCTTTTTAGCAACATTTAAATTAAGGTCCATTGAGCTAGAATCGATTTTACATTGTAAAACAAGATACATACGCTTTGGAGGTTGTTTTCTTGAGTTTAATCATCAAGTAATTCCAAAAAAGGAATGCAAAAAGATTAGTATTGCTGAAGATTGTCAAACTATTTTGATATTGTCTTTGTTGTTACGATGAGCAATTGGTTTTGCATTTTTTTTGGCATTGTAAACAACTGACCATATCTTGGTTGCTTGGTGTGCATTTGTCTTAGTTTTGGACTCTTGATGCTATTTTAGCCATTATTTTCATTTATGGGTGCTTGTATTGCTGTCAGTTTGTCTCTTTTGAGCTTGCAATTGGGCATATTTTGATATTTTGTTGTCTATGACATATTGCACTTGTTATGGCTTCTTCATCCATGTTTAAAAATGCATTATTTAATAGTGAAATTTGGATAGCACGAATTATGCTTATGAAAAAGAGAAAATCTATAATGTATTGGTTCAAAAGAAGTAGATTAAGCCAATTAAATGGAGGGATGTTAAGCTTGAGGTAATGGATACTGATGTATGGGAAAAACATGAATGATTTGGCATGTTTCACTATAATGTTGATACTCTCAAATTTGTGTATTTTAATGTAAAAGACATGGAAGGTGGTGCATTTGGTGTATTGAACAAGCTTGATGACCTACATGAGAAAGAAAATGTAGTTTTGCAAGTTTACTATTTGAAAAAACTCATTGATCTTTGCATGGAGGAGAGGGCTTCTATGTCCAACAATCTCAATGAGTTTAGTACTATTTTCAACCAATTGACATATCGGAAGACCACCTTCTATGATTCTATTAAGGCTATGTTATAATTAGTCACCTTGCTTGAGAGTTGGAATGCTTTTAAAACAACCATCATATTTACGTGTTCTATAGACAATCGACGTTTTCGTCTAATTGTCAGCTTACATTGAGAGCAAGGACATGAGACACACTGATTAAGATACGCCTCGTGATCTTGAGCATCACGACCTTCATCGTTTTCCATTTGGTCTACATTACGACAAACAATTTATTTTTGTTATCATTCTTTTTTTCTTTCTTAATTTATTTGAGAAGGGATTTTTTCTCTTGTAACTCAATAAAATTAACGTATGTAAAGTCTCCACCCATCCACAAATTAATGTATGTCGGAGTGTTTCCCGTCTCGTGGTATTGCACCGGGACCTCACCACCACTCTCTCTTTGTTTTCTATCCATTCATTCTCTTCTCTCCTTCCATCTCTCTCTCTTTTTCTCTTTCTTTATTATGTTGTATGTTTATTCCCTCTCTCTTGTTCCTTCTTTCTTTTTCTCTTCCTCTCCCTCTCTCATTTCCTTTAACAAAACATCTCTCTCTCTCTACCACTACCACTACAATAAACAAGAAAAGAAGAAACAACAACAACTACTACTACAACAACAACAAACAAGAAAAGAAGAAAAAACAACAACAACAAAAACAAACAAGAAAACTAAACAACAATAAACAAGAAAAGAAAAAAAACTACTACTACTACAACAAAAACAACAACAACAATAAACAATAAACAAGAAAACTACTACTACTACTATAACCACGACTATCACTACCACAACAACAAACCACTACCACTACCACTACCACTACAATAAACAAGAAAAGAAGAAGAAGAAGAAGAAGAAAACAACAACAACTATTACTACAACAACAACAACAAACAAGAAAATAAGAAAAAACTACTACTACTACAACAACAACAACAAACAAGAAAACTAAACAACAATAAACAAGAAAAGAAAAAAAAGTACTACTACAACAACAACAACAAACAAGAAAACTACTACTACTACTACTACTACTACTACTACTACTACAACCACGATTGACTACCACAACAACAACAAACAAAAAAAGAAGAAATTAAACAACAACAACAACTACTATCACTACCACTGCCACTACTACTACTACGATTACCACAACAACAACAAACAAGAAAATAAGAAATTAAACAACAACTAGTACCACCACCACCACCACCACCACCACCACCACTACTACCACAACAACAACAAACAAGAAAAATAGAAAATAAGAAATAAAACAACAACAACAACAATAACAACAACCTCTCCCTCCCTCCCTCTCCTTCTCTTTCTCTCTTTCCCTATTATGTTTAATGTTTTCTCCCTCCCTCTCTCGTTCCTTCTTTCCTTTTCTCTTTTCCTCTCCCTCTCTCATTTCCTCTCTTTCTCTCTCAATATACATAATTTTTAACAAAAACAAGAAAAAGAAAAGGAGAAAAAACAAAAACAAAGTAAGAGGGAACAATGTACTCACCACAAAGGCTCGAGGATGGATTCGGTAGCTCCTCTTCGCGACGGCGGCTCCTCTTCGCCCCCCGTACACTTCCTCCTCTTCTTTGCAAACGACGGCGGCGGCGGTGAGAAGCTTTCCTTCTCCCTCTTTCTCTCTTTCTCTCCCTCTCCCTCTCAAATGCAAGATGGAGTTCGCTCTCCCTTTCGCTCTCTCTTTCATTCGTTCGTGCAAAATGACGCGCTTGAGTTTCAGCCCGTGTTTTTTGGCCTGAGTACCGTCGCTATTTGCGATGCAAATAGCGACGCCGCTAATTTATGTCGGAAACTGCCGTCGCTATGTGCCTATATCCTTGTAGTGTAATAAGCATGCACATGGCATTGTTAGTATAAGAGATATAAGTTTGTCATTACCTAAGGAATCTATTGCTATCTTGTAGAATGTATACAATGTTCCAAACTTGACTAAGAGCCTGATTAGTACATGACAACTTGATGATTGTGGTTATAGGGTGATCTTTAGAGATCATACATGAAAAATTGGCAAAGGGTCTCTTGTTGTTGTCAAAGGGCCTAAATTTGGTACTGTGTATGTTTTGCATGTTTTTGGGGTTAAAGGCCATGTTGTGCCTTAATTGAATAGCCAAGTATTTCTTCATGGTATCATTGGTTGAGAACATGTTGGTTTTACTAGAATGAAAGCTTTGTACTATTTGACTGACCTTTTGTATTTTAACTTCTCTGACCTTGGTTTTTGTGAGCATGGTCTTTTTGCCATTTTGTGAGCATTGTCTTTTTGGCAAAAAAACCAATTTGTTGTATAAGAGAGATAGTGGTACTATGCCTATGATCTCATTAAATGGAGCTTCATATTTTATAACTCTCATAGATGGTGCCACTAGGAAGGTTTAAGCTTACCCTCTTCATAAGAAGAGTGATATGCTAGATGCATTTCAAAAGTTATTGGCTTTTGTAGAGAATCAATCAGGAAAATTCCTCAAGTGCTTAAGAATTGATAATGGTGGTGAATACACTTTTATGCATTTTACAAGCTTTTTTGCTACTGGTGGTATCAAAAGAGAATCGTCAACTCTTGAGAATTCTACTCAAAATGGTGTGGTTGAGAAGCTGAATGGGACCATACAATAAAGGGTCCATAGTGTACTCTTTAATGCTAGTCTCACAAGTGGATTTGGGCTAAACTTGTAAAGATAGCATTGTGTTTGATCAATAGGTCTCCTAGTATGCCATTAGATGACATAATTCTAGAGGAATTGTGGTTTGGAAAGAGGCTTAGTTATGATCACTTGCATGTCTTTGGTTGTGAGGCATTTATGCATGTATATAGGAACAAGTAGAGTAAGCTTGATCCTAAGTCTAAGAAATGTATATTTGTTGGATATGGAGATTTAAAAAAATGGACTATTGCTTATGGAATTTTGACTCTAAAAAGGTAGTATACAACTATTTTTAATAAAGACAAATACACAACCAACCCATTAAAACAATTGAGACTGGTGCACAGATCGGATGCTGTATGCTCGCGTAATGAACGCCGGAAGGTCCCCAAGAATAAAAGAACTCTACTTTTTGCACAAAACTCAAGGTAGAAAGCATGCACGACATGAACAAGAGACCAATTGGGTATAATCTCCCCCCATGCCTTGTGTGAGCGCTCCACAAAGCATGTATTTTATGTATTAATTATCTTCAAGCTCAAATAATAGCCCAAATTACAAAATAGTACGCTTTTGGCTTTTGAGTTTGCTTTAGCACAAAATAGAAATAAAGCTAATGGGCAGGTGCCCAAAGAGTCAGGCATACCCAATACAATGTCCAAATACAAATATCATAATTGTTCGCCCATGCGCATACAAAATAATAAATAAATATCCAATGCCTTAATAAATAGGCGCGATAAAATATAGGTGCCATGCCTAAGGTATGCGCCCATCAAAATATAAGTGATAACTCAAATACACGCTATCCTCCAATGCTTTCCTCCACCACTGCTGCTATCTCTACACATCAACTGAAGCATTCACAATAGTTAGTAAAATAATACAATTAAATCGACAAAAGTGAATACCTAGCAGTCTTCAGCTACATAAATAAATCAACTGGTTAGAAATCAATCCTTACCTTAATTTATCACGAGTGCGCACTCTAAACTCATAAATGTTTATTAATTTAATATGTATTTTGCGAAATCACCCGCTATGGAATTACCCATGTACACACTAAATTAATGAAACGCCCGAAAAGGATAGGCGTCCCCATCAACTTCTCGCACAAAGAATCCACTTTGTGTATGAGCCCCAGTCAACAAAGTTTACGGAATCCACCGTAAAACCTGGATTCTTTGTGCGAGAAGTTGATGGGGACGCCTATCCTTTTCGGGTGTTTCATTAATTTAGTGTGTACATGGGTGATTCCGCAAAATACATATTAAATTAATAAACGTTTATGATTTTAGAGTGTACACTTGTGATAAATTAAGGTTAGGATTGATTTCTAACCAGTTGATTTATTTATGTACCTGAAGACTGCTAGGTATTCACTTTTGTCAGTTTAATTGTATTGTTTTACTAACGATTGTGAATGCTTCAGTTGATGTGTAGAGATAGCAGCAGTGGCGGAGGAAAGCATTGGAGGATAGCATGTATTCGAGTTATCACTTATATTTTGATGGGCGCATACCTTAGGCATGGCGCCTATATTTTGTCGCGCCTATTTATTAAGGCGTTGGATATTTATTCATTATTTTGTATGCGCATGGGTGCACGATTATGATATTTGTATTTGGACATTGTATTGGGTATGCCTGACTCTTTGGGCGCCTGCCCATTAGCTTTATTTCTATTTTGTGCTAAAGCAAACTCAAAGCCAAAAACGTGCTATTTTGTAATTTGGGCTATTATTTGAGCTTGAAGATGATTAATACATAAAATACATGCTTTGTGGAGCGCTCACACAAGGCATGGGGGGATATTATACCCAATTGGTCTCTTGTTCATGTCATGCATGCTTTCTACCTTGAGTTTTGTGCAAAAAGTAGAGTTCTTTTATTCTTGGGGACCTTCCGGCGTTCATTACGTGAGCATACATCATCCGATCTGTGCACCAGAGACATGCAAAGTAGTATTCTAGGAGGATGGACAACCATCACACGAGCAATATGGATGGCCTATCCCACATGATGTAGGGCTTGGAGAGCTAGTTAATGTTGAGATGGAAGTGCCATAAGAAGGTGGACAGCCTCATGTTTTACAAGATGGATAGGTGGGATAGCCATAAGCCCCTATTGAGCCAAACTATGAGGGTTTCTAGACTCCCATAGATAGATACACTATGTCTCTAAACTATGTTAAGGTATGGATTATAGTGAGCCTTCTTATTATGCTACTACTATGATGAGAAAAGACAAAGGGCTATGCAATTAGAGATAGAATGGCAACATGAACTGCTATGCAAACAATTCTACAGATTGACAGTATCTCCATTCAATGCATTGCTTAAGTATAAGGCAATATTAGTAGCCAAGAAATGCAAGTAGGAGAAGGGGATTGACTTTGATAAGATGTTCTCACTAGTATTCAAGATGACAGCCCTTTGTAGAATACTTGTGTTGGTTGCCAAAGGGGATATGGAGTTGGTTTAGATAGATGTACACATATCTTTCTTGCATAGAGATTTGCACAAGAATATTTATATGCAATAGTATGAATGATTTATTATGGAAGACAAGGAGTGATTTGTGTGTAAGATACATTAGACCTTATATGGTTTTAAGACATACTCCTAGGGAACGATATCATAAATAAAAGATCTTCAAGAGGTATAAAAATACACTAGAAGTGAGACTGACTACTGCCACTAGAAAGGCTCAAGATGGTAGCCTTATGATCTTAAATTCTCTACACATATGACATGCTAATTGTTGGGAAGTCAGCCATGGATGTGGATGTAGCAAAGAAAAGGTTACATGAAAACTTTGACATGAAGAACTCAAGGATTAATACTAGTCATATTCTTGGCATGATTATTATGTGGGATAGAGACAAAGGGATACCGTATTTGTCTTAAGAGGAATATATTGGAAACATAATGGGGTCTTCCAATATGGAGAGGGGGAAGGCTATGAATGTTCAATTGGTTCCATATTTGAAACTTAGTCAAGAGGACAACCCCAAGTCAAATGAGTAAAAGGCTAAAATGACTAAGGCTCCTTAGCTGTTTGCCAACCATTCCCATTGTATAGGCAATGTTTGGATATATAGCAACCATGGCATACATAATTTCATTAAAGAAAAATCCCTACTACTCTCATCTCATGTGTAATTGGGTTATAGCAATATATATATATATATATATATATATATATTGCTTTGTGATCCAACGTATAACACAATTTATCAAAAATATGTATATAAGCAATACTATCTAAATGCTTTCAAAGGGGATAGATTTGGTTTTTTGAATGTATGCTTCTCCTCAAGTATCATACTATGTACAATAGCCATGGATGTCTTATTTATAATGTATAAAATAGTAGCACAATTACTTCAGCCCAATAGCAATGAGGTAAAGTCTCTTTCAAATATTAGTGCTTGAGACACCTCTATAATATGTCTACTTTTCCACTCCTACAACTCCATTTTGTTGTGGAGCATATCTACATATAAATTGCCTTTGAATACGATTTTCCTTTAAAATTTAGAAATTTCATTGGAGAATTACTCTCCTCCTCCATTTGACCTTAGATATTCAATATATAACACTATCTCCTTCTCAAACAAATATTTAAAGTCTTTAAAGTTAGTGAATACCTCATTCTTCTCATGCATAAAATAAACTCGTACTTTTTGAGTATGATCATCCGTGAAAGAGACATATTATTTATAACCACTCATAGTTGTAATCTTTGTAAGTCCCCACGCATTAGAATGTATCAATTCAAGTGGTTTCTTGCATATATGCTTTTCATATGAAAATGCATGTCTTGTCCGCTTTTCAAATTGATATGTTGCACATACTTCATGTATCCCATCAACTTTGAACTTTGGGCAGACATCCACAATTTGTTTTGACTACATATTTTTTAAACGCTACACCTTTACATGACAAATCCACTTATGTAAAATTTCAATGTTAGTAACAATACCTGAACATTATGTAAACATAACAACATTTATTTTAGGCAGATCTACAATTTGCAGGCACACTTACCTTTTACAATCAATTTGTAATCATTTTTACGGTCCTTTACATAATAACCATAATATGTGAACTAAACTTGCAATCCCCATTCCATCATTTGACTAATAAAAACTAGGTTCTTAGTTATATTTGGTACATATAACACATTGGCCAAGTGTTTTGTTTTATCATCCTTCATACTCAAGGAAATATTTTCAATGTGAGTAATGGGATGGGCTATATCATCCCCTATCTTCACATAACTTGAAGACTCTAGCTTGTACATCTCTCTAAACTAGCCTTTGTGAGAAGTCATGTGGTTAGAGGTACTTAAGGCTGGTTACACACCAAGTGACAAACAACCAACCCCTACCTAGAGTGTGGGCATGTGCTTTTTGAAATTGGGCATAGACATGGACACCGTACCTTTACACATCAAATGGATACAATTTGTAAAAAAAATCAAAAAATAATAAAATTATAAATTTTTTGGTTGGTCGAAAATGCAAAAAGTGCACCCTTGTTCGTCACTTTACAAAGTGGGCAGGGGAGACTCCCCGTCCAAAAATGGGCGGGGAGTTCACCTGCTTAGCAAGTAAACAACACGTCATGTCCTCTTGAGTGTGTAAAATATTGTGGATGTCCAACCCTAGAATAAGTGTTTGGATTGGTTAAAGCTTATAAGCCGGGTGTTCATCATCTGGTACTAGGTGCTCCGCGCCTAGACTCGCCCCGGCGCTTCGGGGCGGGCGCGATTTTTGTGGGTGGGGGCGGGTGCTGGACGCCCTCGCATTCTCTTTTTTTTCTTGTGGGGGAGGTGGGGGGGCTGCCATGTGGCACCCGCCCCCCACCTCTGATTAACTAATAGTATAGATGTAACCAGAGCCTACATACGCCATTTCAAGGTAAAAATTAGCCAAAGGGCAAAATTTTCTCTATTTTGGAAACCTTAGAGCTAATTTTAAAAGAGAGCTATGAAAAATTAGCCAAAAATGAAGTTTCCCATTTCACCCCGTCTGGGAACAGGTCGAGTCGTCTAATGAGATATTCGCCTCCTGTCGATGGTAGCACATACTTCTCCTTGGGTGATTCAGCCGCCTACACTCGATCATCCTCCCTATGCATCTTGCTTTCTCGTTTAGCTTGGTGTCCTCCATTTCATCCAACACGAGGTAAGCCTTGCTCCCCCATTGTTTTTTGTAGCAGAAGAGAGAGAGAGAGAGAGAGAGAGAGAGAGAGAGAGAGAGAGAGAGACATGGCTGGTTGAGGTGTGTCTCCTTGTGAAAGGATTGTCTCATTGAAGAATTAGATTAATTGATCGTTTGTGAGCAAGGTCGCAGCATTGTGCATGTATGTCTGGTCTTATCTTTACAGCATGAATGAGGAGTAGGATATATTTTTCAGCATTACATTCACATTGGTATTTCAGACATGCATAACACTTCTCATTATTTTAATGCATTGAATATCTATTTCGCTTTTCTAGTAAAATAGAATTCCCTAGTAAGAGTGCATGCTTATTTGTCAATGCAGGGTTCCCCAAGCATTTAGAACTCTTTTGATCATCCCCTCACCTACAAAAGTCTCATGGTAAGCTCTTTGAACCTCTTTGTAGATCTTATCTATCAGGTATACTAGTACTTAGTCGAGTTTCATTTTGGTTATTTAGGTATACATTAAGGTATACGAATTGATCAAGTTTGAGAAATTTTCGTTAAGATTTGACAAAGTATCTAATTGCTTTGGTCAAGTGATTTTCCTCATCTTGGTATGTTCATTAGTTTCTATCCTGTGCTTGGAAGTTTTGGTCATTCAAAGTAAACCACCATTTGTTTTTCCAAAAGCATGGAGTGCTTTAGTCAATTTTATAAATATTTGTATGTAATATTGCTTATCTAAGACAAATCATGAGAATATTGAAGAATCCTATGGATTATAGGAAGATTGGATCAGCCTTCTTCATAGGAAGCATATGAGAGTTTGAAAGGTTTTGAGCCTTGCCTCACCATATTGAAGATGACATCATTTTCCTCTCTCGCGCTTTGTTGTAAGATTTTAAGAAAAGGTGATGGAGTCCATCAATACAAAGTTGAAACTCTTGATACTTGTAACATTAATTAAGTATGCATTGATCTCTCGCGCTTTGTTGTAAGATTTTAAGAAAAGGTGATGGAGTCCATCAATACAAAGTTGAAACTCTTGATACTTGTAACATTAATTAAGTATGCATTGATCGGAACTTCTAGGGTATCTCTATGAACTTTTATTTGATATTTTGTATTTATATTCCTTGAGCAATTCGTTTTAAATTTTTATCTTTATTGTATAATTATTGCTATTGAAACACCGAGGGTTATTTTTGAGGACTATAATGTATATATTATGAACATAGGAGAAGAAGTTACAAGATAAGAAAGTGATGTTTCTATTCTAAAGGAATGGCTCACCTCCCCCTACTGACTTCTTGTGAGAGGCTAGGTATTAGATGGTCTAGATTTACCCATTTGCTCTGCCTATGTAGGTGGTACACTTGTTCTTTGATGACCCTCTTGATCTTCTTCATAATGCCAGAGGGTGGTAGGTTTGTCTTAGATAGGTGGTAGTAGGAGATGGCTTTTC
This sequence comes from Lygodium microphyllum, assembly GCF_053477565.2. Taxonomy (NCBI): domain Eukaryota; kingdom Viridiplantae; phylum Streptophyta; class Polypodiopsida; order Schizaeales; family Lygodiaceae; genus Lygodium; species Lygodium microphyllum. Next base: position 101,238,516 of record NC_141153.1, on the reverse strand, counting down.
CAAATCTTCATTGGAGGAGTATTGTCTTGTTCGACTAAGTGGAAAGCCTTTGGATGTTAGAGCATGTAGGGAGGCTCTAATAGTTCAACACTTTATTAAAAAGGACACAATTGTTGAATTTCTATAGTAATCATCTAGAAATTGAAAGTTGGTGTTTCATAGCTCCTTTCCAAGTAAGAAAACACATGTGCCAATAGAGTGTAAGTGGCTACCACAAGATAACATGACTGCATGGAACAATGATTAGCAATCCAAATGTAGATATAACAGATGAATCCACCTTGTAGGTAGCAAATGTAGGTCCTACTAAGTGTGGCAATTGCTAGAGGAGAGAGAGAGACTGCCATTCCAAAGCTTGCAACTAAAAACACAAGTTTGGATTGCATAAAAAAAGGTTGCTAGCAAATATTGAGTCAATGAGGCAACCTTATCTGTCCTGTTGTAAATGCAAGCTGATGGAGTAAGAAACAAGGTACCAGGAGCATGCAATGCATGAAGATCCTCCACAAACTAAGTTGTCTTCTATCTTAAGGTATGGACAGCAATGGAGAACGTTGAGGAGTGAAGGAACTAAAGGAGAATCCGCTTAGAAAGTAAGGGAGGGATATCACAAATGATCTCCTTGATACTCTCATCAAATTTGGCATTTGTGGAGTCATGCAAGGGATTGGGAATGTATAACTCATGTGGAGCCATGAGTAAGTGATAGCCTCTATCTCTCAAAAGAGCGGACTGCGGAGCTGAAGGTGGTGGCGAATGACCATTGTCTCTCAATGGAGTGGATTGCGGAGCCGAAATAGTTGAACGATCTCTATCACCCAAAATGACAAGGTGGTACACAAGGAGTGCTCAAAAGTAGACATATATACTCTGGTGGCATAGGGAGAAAAGGTTGCTAACAATATTTTTGGTGGAGCAAAAGAATATTGAATGGTAATGAATGTATGAATGAGTTATAATACAACCATTGGGACCTCGAACTCGTGTCTTTAGGACTAGGTTAGAGATGACCGAGTGTGTTGTACTTGAAGTGATCTCTAAATTGTAGCAACAAAAGTGTCAAAGATGATTGAATGACTTGACAATAGATTAGTTGCAAATGTAGATGCTTTTGATGTAGATGATGATAACAATTGAATAACCTCTAGAAGCTAGGTGACCAGTTGCATGGCATAGATTGACCAAAAATGTGGTTGCCCTAGCTCAAGAATTATGGTAGTTGATTAACCATAGGCGTGTTGAATTGAGCTATAGTTGAAAAGAGTGCCGTTGATAACGGGCAACTTATACAATAGCAAAATGCAAGCCAGAATCTTATGGAGAATGTGTTTGAAAGTAGGGCAGCCTATGGAAAGTAAGAATAGTGTAGTTTGCAATGCTCAGATCAGGTTGAGAGGCTATAGATCTCTTTGATCAGCTAGCTGGCAGTTTGGAGCAGCAAACACAATCATGAAGAGCTATTGACGGTGAAGAAGATGATGAAAACTCTCTATAATGATGGGGCTGCTACCATGACAAGAGCTGAGCAGCCAATTGGAGGAGAAAACACAAAAGCAGCAGCAGATCAGATCCTCCAAACACTAAAATGCAAGTTGTTGAATGAAAGATGATTGCTATAGAAGAGAGCTGATGTGTTGGGTAGTTGTCTCAAACTAGAAACAAAAGTAAACACAGACTAGGGGCTCTTGCATATGATGCTTGTTGTGACTGGAAGCCTCAAGGACAACAAAAGGCAGCTTGAGGAGTGATGGCACGCACCAAGGATAGTTGGGCAGCCACATTGATCAGTAAATGCCATTGCCAAAGGGCTATAGACAAGTTACCATTAGCTGAAATAGGTTGCCAAGCTGTCGAAGATGTCACTAACTAGGCTATGGGAGATGTCAAAGGCATTGTAAAGTAGTACTATCAAATAGAAATGTAAGGGATCAAAGTGCATGGCATAAACATGTTGGCTTTTGTATGTATTTTATGCTGGTCATCTCCTAGTTGTGAGCTCCATTGGAGTGTAACTAGATATAGAAGCTTTGACAGTTCATGTACTTCAATTTCTAGCCTTAGCATTTTAGTGGATTTCAGGTTTATATGTTTTAGAGTGTTCACACTGCTAGACAATGAACCAATTTCAGTGCATTTTAGTTTATGTAGCTAGTTGGACTGCATTCACACTTGGTGGTCAATTTCTGGAATGGCAACCCAATTTATGCAAGTCGGTTGCATTAAATGCAGCTACATGTGTTAGTTCAACCAAATTTAGGAGGTGCTTGCTGTAAATAATACCCTCTGCTTTAGTTACTCATCATTCTCTTTTGCAGCCAATTACTCTCTCCGTTCAGCCTACCATTTTCCTCTGACATCGGTTTGCTTTGGTGCCCTCATTGGCATCCTGGGCTGCATGCAGGGATTGACCCATATGTAATATATTGTTTATTGTTCAATATAGTCCATTCCTTCTCTTCTTTGCGTTCATGACAATGTCAGTCAAAGATGAGTGAGTGACCCCTAAAATGGAGTAGAGTGTGGGAGTGATAGAGGAAGAGGGGTGAAAAATGACTGAGGTGGTGGTGGTAGAATGAATGAAGTGAGTGCCTATTTATAGGCATAAGTTGTCTAGGGTGGTGCACCATTGTGTGGTACCTACTAAAAAAGTGGCCGAAATGTGGACACGGGCCCTTTTTGGGGCTGTTAGTGCAAAACCCTAAATGAAGTGTGTAAATTGAAGAAGTGGTTTCTCAACAAGGTGATCAATTGCATGGCTTGGGTTACCCAAAAACTGCAACTATCTTAGCTCAAAAATGATGGCGACCGATCAAAGACAAGCATGCTGAACTGAGCTATAGTTGGGAAGACCATCCTTGATGTTGGTGTCACAACTCTATAGAAACAGAATTTGTATCCTTTTTAATTAATTTGTCTATATAATGATTTATTAAATTTGTTTCCTTTGCACTAATTAGATATAAAGAAAAGTGCATTGGAGTTGGCCACTGATGAGTGGTTATAGGTTATGGTGGACCCACGCGGTGGGTTAGAGAAAGATAGTTCACACTTCCTCCTATATGGCCCGATTGGGCGCGTGTGACTAGAACTCACGCATATCAGGGTTAGACTCGCACACAGAAAGGATTGATGCCTTGAAGTGTGGGCTAGATCCGCCAGAATAGACAGTTACAATCAACAAGATGGCATGATCATGAAATGCTTGTACAGTGTGCATGTGTGGGCTGAAAGCTTGAAATGCACATTTCTTTGCATAGGAAAGTCACATGAAGATTCTGATACCGTTTTTGCGATGTACACGGAAAAAGCTTTCATATGACACCCATATTGGGGGCCCCCCTAAATTTTAGGAGGTCCCTAAATTTTAGGACCCTCGAATTAGCCTAAAAATACTAGTCCTAAAAAATAGGGATGACATTCTAAAAATAGTAAATTCTGTACCCTGACTGTGCTTACTAAATTTGGTTGTTTCTATTCTTGACAGTATTCAGCCCAAAAAGTAGAGAAGAGACAAGTGTCAAGATACTTGTCACACAAGTTTCCAAGTGTCCCACCACTTGTCACATCCCATGACATGTGGCTAGACACTTGTCTTGTGCTACTTCACTTTCCCCTTTTGTACTAGCTCTTCCCTCTCCTATAAATAAGAGCTCGTTTTTCTTCATTCAGCATCATTTTTTTCTTTGCTGTAAACTCATGTACAACACCCATAGATAGCCAGAAACTGGCCCATCCATCCCTATCATCATCCCCCACTTCTCCACTATTAAATTCCTCCATATTTCCTCTTCTATCACTGCTGTTTTACAGGACAGCAAGCCTGTAAATTCATTACAGCACCTCCTTCTCGAGCTCTTTCTTCCATTTTAGCAACAAGAAGCAAGCCCTATCCATATACTGCTGATCAACGATGAAGAAAGGCTGATTTTCTCCCTTTCTTCTCTCATACTGTAAAGAAATCAGTTCTTATCATTGTATAATAGATAATGCATGTGTGTTTGTACATCTTTGCATGATCTTGTGAGAGTGAGAATTACTTCTCCTCACTCTCAGGTTGATTGTAACTGAGGTCTTCCCTAAGGGACTTGGGTTGAGCAGAAATACATTCCTTCGGAGGAGGGGGGGGGGGGAGGTTTGCCCATCTTCAACCCTCAATCCTGTCTCCATTACTTTTACATTTTCATGACTGTAATTTTGTGAGCCCCCGAACAACGTAGTATGCTTAACAATTATGATATTCGCTTGTTTTCGAGATTTAATATAAAAGAGAATGAACACTTAAAGCTGAAAATGAAAATTACTCACAAAATTACAGCCATGAAAATGTAAAAGTAATGGAGACAGGATTGAGGGTTGAAGATGGGCAACCCCCCCCTCCCTCCCTCCCCGAAGGAATGTATTTTTAGATCATGCAAAGATGTACAAGTAATTCTCACTTTCACAAGATCATGCAAAGATGTACAAACACATATGCATTATCTATTATGCAATGATAAGAACTGATTTCTTTATAGTATGAGAGAAGAAAGAGGGGAAATCAGCCTTTCTTCATCGTTAATCAGCAGTACATGGATAGGGCTTGCTTCTTGTTGCTAAAATGAAAGAAAGAGCTCGAGAAGGAGGTGCTGTAATGAATTTACAGGCTTGCTGTCCTGTAAAACAGCAGTGATAGAATAGGAAATATGGAGGAATTTAATAGTGGAGAAGTGGGGGATGATGATGGGGATGGATGGGGCCAATTTCTAGCTATCTGTGGGTGCTGTACATGAGTTTACAGCAAAGAAAAAAATGATGCTGAATGAAGAAAAACGAGCTCTTATTTATAGGAGAGGGAAGAGCTAGTACAAAAGGGGAAAGTGAAGTAGCACAAGACAAGTGTCTAGCCACATGTCATTGGATGTGACAAGTGGTGGGACACTTGGAAACTTGTGTGACAAGTATCTTGACACTTGTCTCTTCTTTACTTTTTGGGTTGAATACTGTCAAGAATAGAAACAACCAAATTTAGTAAGCACAGTCAGGGTACCGAATTTACTATTTTTAGAATGTCATCCCTATTTTTTAGGAGGCTCCTAAAATTTAGGGACCTCCTAAAATTTAGGCCCCCCCCCCAATATGGGTGTCATATGAAAGCTTTTTCCGTGTACATCGCAAAAACGGTATCAGAATCTTCATGTGACTTTCCTATGCAAAGAAATGTGTATTTCAAGCTTTCAGCCCACACATGCACACTGTACAAGCATTTCATGATCATGCCATCTTGTTGATTGTAACTATCTGTTCTGGCAGATCTAGCCCACACTTCAAGGCATCAATCCTTTCTGTGTGCGAGTCTAACCTTGATATGCATGAGTTCTGGTCACAGGCGCCCAATCGGCCATATAGATGGAAGTGTGAACTATCTTTTCTCTGACTCACCGCGTGAGTTCACCATAACCTGTGACCACTCATCAGTGGCCAGCTCCAATGCACTTTTCTTTATATCTAATTAGTGCAAAGGAAACAAATTTAATAAATTATTACATAGACAAATTAATGAAAAAGGATACAAATTCTGCTTCTATAGAGTTGTGATAGCCCTCTGGCTTTTATTCAGCTGTCCTCAACTGAAAAGCTTCTTGATATGGCTGAAGAATGTCTGTGTAATCTTTCATGAATTTTTCATCTACCCATTGTGCATCTGTTGTGGGTAGATTCTTGAATTTTAGTAAGAATTTTCGTGTCACAAGGCCACTTCTCGTGGTTCGATCCTTGTGAAAAAAAATCTGTTCAGGTTCCAAGAGTTGCTTTGTTTCTTCAACTTTTGGGGGATCTTCAGTAATGGGTTCCTTTGGTTCTGGACCTATGTAAGGCTTTAGCAAAGTATTTTTCAATGAGCAAGAAGCTCAAGTCGATAAGAAACTTCATTTATTTTCTCAATCACTTTGAAGGGTCCAAAGTATCTACTGGAGAGCTTTAGAAAAGATGAATTTTGATCGGAACCTTGTTTGAGCCTGCTTTTATCAAGCTTTAGTAAGACATATTGACATTTTTCAAAAGCCAAAGGTCTTCTTCGTTTATCTGCTTGCTTCTTTTGTCGCTCTTGGGCAACTTTGATAGTGGCTTAAACTTGATCCATTGCTGTTTTTAAATCTGAAGCAAACTCATCAGCAGCAAAAATCTTATCTTTAGTACGAATAATTAGAGGAGGAATCACTTTACCCTGTACTATTTCATTTGGAGCTTTCCCTGTGGATGAGTGTACTGTATTGTTGTAAGCAAACTCCAATAATGAAAGATATTTCTCCCATTGTGACTTATGTTCACTAACATAAGCTTTCAACATATCCAAAATAGTGAGATTCATCACCTCTGTTTGGTCGTCAGTTTGAGGATGAAAAGCTAAGGAGAACTTTAAAGTGGTTCCCAAATTCTCAAATAAAGCACGCCAAAAGTTACTTGTGAATTTGGAGTCTCTATCTGAAATGATCTCAGAAGGCATACCATGTAATTTGAAGATTTGTTGAATGAAAAGTCTTGCAGCTTGTGCGGATTTCAATGTTTTATGACATGGAATAAAATGTGATTGCTTGCTGAATCGATCAATTATGACCCAAATCATATCATGACCTTGAGGTATTCTTGGAATACCTGAGATGAAATCCATTGTGATAGATTCCCATGGATCTTTGGGCACTGGAAGAGGTTGCAACAATCCTGGAGTCTTTTGCCTATCATACTTGGATTTTTGGCATACTAGACAAGCCTCAATGAAGTTATGTGTATCTCTTCGTAATGTTGGCCAATAAAAGTAGTGTTCAATTGCACTTAGAGTGGCTTCCCTTCCTCTATGCCCTGCATAAGGGGGTTCATGACTTTCTTTAAGCACCTTTTGTCGAATAGGAAGAGTGACACAAAGGCGATTGTTCATGAGAAGGTAACCGTCTTTGATGGAATAATCTGGATGAGAACCTCCTTGCTTTTCTCCACATCATTTAGACGGCGGCTTTCAAAGGCTACGGCATGGCCTTCTTGATTTAGGACTGCACCAATACAATCACCGCAAGCATCTGCTTCCACCACAAATGGTTTTACCAAATGTGGAATGATAAGAACAGGTCCAGAAGTAAGAGCTGCTTTTCTTCTTCGGAAAGTTGCTTTGCTTGTGGGTATAGATTGGAGCGAAATTGAGGAGCATTAGGAGGTGCATAGGGCTTCATCTTCTTTTGATTTGATGGTTGCTTTTGCCGCTGTTTTTGTCCTTCATTTGGGGCTGAATACTCCT